>NC_047064.1:20954896-21277244 GCF_902459465.1 Asterias rubens | reverse complement strand
CTATGTTATATTACACTGCTTTGAACACAGGCTGTAAAACACCATGTGCCGCTTAAAGGGTCTATCTAACTTTTGTAGGACAAAAAACACAGATTTACTCTAAACTTACACAGTTTGAAGACAATGATAGTAGAAAGCTTCCCTGAAAATATTACGTGCTGAGGTGCTGTCGATTTTGGGAAATCAGTAAAACAATGTCATGAAAATAATTTTCGTCTCATGAGACGAAAATTATTTTAATCATTTACAAACGTATTTTTATGACATTGTTTTACTCATTTCTCAAAACCTACAGCACCTCAGTAAGTAATATTTGAAGGGAAGCTTTCCACTATCATTATCTTCAAACCCTGTAAGTTTAATGTAAATCTATGGACATTTTGAAAAGGTACCCAAATCCTTTAAGTGCATAACACTGTCTCCTTCACACAATTTTAGCACGGTACATGTACATGAAAACCTTTTGTTGACATTTTTACTGAGAATATATGATTGAAGAAATTAACAAAATAAGCAATGTCTTTTGGTGATGATTAAACAGAAATGATTGGTCTCAAAAGGGTTAAGGAATGGCATACCCTAAACACAACCCCTGGTGGCAGTTCTCCGTTTGATTTATTTGGTGAGACGGTTTCAGGAGACGCGAGTGGTGGTACGACTGGCTTGTCTTCCTCACTGTTCTGGGTCGTCAAAATCTTTGGCTGAAAACGACAGTAGCAACAAAATTAGAAAGGAACGTTACAGAATTGGTAATAAACAAAAAATCATGAAGATCACAGATTTACATAAAACTTACACGGTCTAATGATGATGATAGTAGAAAACATCCCATGAAATATTATTGTCTGAAATGTCATATTTGTTGAGAAACAAATAATCTTATTTTGCTTTTGGAGTTTATCGCTCAGTGAGTGTTTTATTCATTTTTGTTTTGCATCCATGCCGTGCAAAAATGTGTAATTAATTTTTCACTATTTTCTTGTGACCCAGATGGCTGATTGATCTCAAACTTCTTCAGGTTTGTCAGTTTACGTATATGGTGGAATACATAAAGTGCTTACACTGCCATCAATTGTTTGGTTAGCAAAAACTAATTCTGTAATGTTCCTTAACAATTTGCCCTGTGTGGCTAGCAATCAGGGCCAACATTCAAAGAGCGGCTTGAGCAGAAAATATTGCTTAGCAACTCTCAAGAAAACATTTCTGAGACTTTATGAGATTTGGTGCTGGCTTAAATCTCTCAAGTTATTTTCTTTTAAAATGAATGACTTCAGAATGGGCTGGAATTGATACGGACATCTTATATGCTGAAACAAAATGTGCGAGCTTGTGACCTGAAAAATTATAATAATTTAAGAAACTTTGTTGTTAAGGGAACAAGCAGCTCAAAAGTCGGATAATTTTTCCAGCTTGTGCTCATTGGAACGTTAAAAATACCAGTACGGCTAAGCACTTGTGCAAGATTGCTCCTGCACTTTAGTACGCTTTTGCAGTCCAGCTGAACCTTCTGGTGTTCTAAAAGATTGTGGGCGTGTGCCCTCATGAACATTCTTTTGAACCTAGAACACACAAGAATTTTGAGACACTCCCTAAAATGTCAGACTTTTGAAAGCAAATCTCAAAATAAAATATGAGGATTCTATCTCTGCTGCGTCGTTCACGAGGGGTAGACAGTAGTGCTGGGCGAATAGTGAAATTTTGATATTCGGATACCGCTGGCCAACTATCCGAAATTAACCGGATATTCGAATAGTTTTTTTCGCCGCGAGAGGGCGCTATAAAAAAAAGTTTTTTTTGCCGCTTTTTTTAGATCGTATTGGCGGATTGATATTAGTTTTAGACAGTGTCACTCGGTTCATTCATAAAAATAACCAGATCTAATTTAAAGATGGCGATTTGCTTTTTCGTTTGATCGTGATTGACTCTATGTGAAGGAAAACTTTCGTAATCATTGGACAAATTACGTCAGAAATGTCATTGTTTTAACTCTTCATGGAGGTTAGCATAGTTAAATACTTAATTTAGGCTGTTTTATGTTGTCTTTATAAAAATTTCATAAGGATTCAGACAAAACATTCCTATCAGTTGTCGCCCGACGTCCACGGATAAATGGATATTAAAGAATATCTGGTTACTTGGTTGTAATTGCAGAACAGTCCGGTTTATAAATAGGTATTCGCGCCCTATGCAGATATCTGGTTAAGAAAAAAAAGGCATTCGCGGGTTACGGATAGGAAAACCTACTCGCCATTAATCGGATATTCGAATAATTCGCCCAGGCCTAGTACACAGCCATCGGTCTCGTGCACATGGTCCAGTACACTAAAGTGAAGAGAGAAGGGGTTCGTCGTGGTGTTCCTAGTTTGATTGGCTGAATAATGCGCCACAGCACCTTGCAAACCAGTACATGGTTGTAATGAAAAGAAATGGGTCTCATACTTAAACAAAAAGCATAGCTCCACAAACCCTTGCAGGAAAACATTATTAATATTGAAGCGCCTTGAGCACTACTAAAGAGACAGATATCAGCACTGTATGAAAAGCTACTAATATTACCTCTGGGTTTGGAGGATCAGCGGGTCGCGGGACTTGATACTCAAAATGGTCGTCATCATCCTCATCCTCTACCTCATCAGCAACCTCTTGCTTCTGAGGTTCTCGAGGTTGAGGTTCTCGAGGTTGAGGTTGAGGCACAGGCCTGGGTGCAACCTCTCTTTCCTCATAATGTTCAGGGACTGTAACCTCGTAGATGGAATCCTCTTGGGAGGCGTTGCCGGGTGAGGTTGCTTGAGACGTATGAGCGTTGCTGGTGACATCGGAGGACCTGAAGACAAAGAGAGAAATAGATTCTATAATTGTTATTTATATAAATTAATCCATGTAATTAAACACTTTTTATGACGTGTTTTCTCATGTACTTTTATGTGCCTTTGTAGGTTGGTTTTGTCTGTAGGTTGTTTCTGTCTGGATAGCCTTTAAATAATAATTATGTTGTCTTGTTTGGTTATCCGCAGGCTTGTTCTCTGTAGTCTTTACAGTGTTATTTTCTCTGTATGTATTGTTTGTGTGTTGCCCGGAAATAAATAAATAAATAAATAAATAAATAAATAAATAAATAAATAAATAAATAAATAAATAAAAGAGGAGGTAGTCTCAACTCAGGACAGTATGCTTCAGTTTAGAAAGGGGAAGGGCACCAAGGCATTTTCTCCTTGGAAATTGTATATTTCTTCTGTAGAATTTCAAGGGCACCAAGGCAATGACCAGTGGGCATGGAGGCAATCGCCTCAATGTACAATTTGTGACTGGTATCCTGCTCATTTGTGCTTAAGCAAACAATTATTAAGCAATATTGTCTGCTTAAGCAGCTCTATGAATTTCAGTTTGAGCAAAATTTCAGTTGTTGTAAACGGAATTAAACACATGGAAAAGCCTAAAAAATTACTGGGCCCAATTTCATAGAGTTGCTTAATCACAACAAGATGCTAAGCACAACAAAACTATACTTACCAGAATAAGGTTACCAGTAAAACACCCATGTCACACGTACCATTTGAGAATGGTATCCTGATCATTGCTGCTTAGCAATATTTTCTGCTTAAGCAGCTCTATGAAATTGACTCGTGACGTTTAGAAGAATATCGTTAGAGAGTTTTTGGATCTGGACTTACCCGGCCGATGAGTATCTTTTGGTTTCATATGTTCCTTTAGACGTCTCATCGTAGAGTTCTCCCGTGATGTTACTTAGATCTAGACACATCTTCCCCAACTCGTCATGTATTGTTGCCTCGGCACTGTAGAAAAGCTGGAAGGTGGTGGCGTAGAAGGGAATGCGACTAAGGAGGAAGAGGCAAGAGGGGACAATGGAATAAAATATATCCAGGAAACATCTTGTAAGGAACTCAATAACATCAGGATGTGTTTCAACTCAAGAAAACACTTATCCATTCCTTACTCTTCATACAACAGAAAATATTGAACAATATAATAATTAATAGTTATAATAATTTGGGGGGCTAATCATCCTTACTCGCAGCTAAGAGCTGAATTGCGAAGGACGCGGCTACAACGTGTTCGAGAAGCAGGCATGCAAGGGCGCATTCAGCTGCCAGCCACATCAACCCATTATGACCACGGAGCACAACCAAGATCGAAAGTGTTTGATTTTTTCCTGAAGGAGGAAAACCGGATAGTCTGGAAAACCCTTGTGGCACAGCAGAGAACCAACGCACAACTCAACTCACATATTTGCCCCGACCGGGAATCGAACCGGGGTCACCTCGGTGAGAGGCGAGCGCTTTACGCACAAGCCAACCGTGCCACAAATGGTATAAGTCTGGCCTGACGTTTAAACTTATTTTTGTGAAATTGTTTTCTTTGTTTCTCAAAAACTACAGCACCCCAGCAAGTAATATTTTAAGGGAAGCGTTCTACTATTGTTATCTTCAAACCAGGAAAGTTTAATGTATATCTGTGGACGTTGTGTTTTGTGTCGTACAAAAAGTACCCAAACCCTTTATACCATCTCACTACCTTCTGAAAAATGTAGTCTTGTTGTAACACGATAGTAATATTTGCGGCGAGGAGGGATTGAGCGGGGATCGCAATAGTTGAGTGATAGTGTGAATAACAATACTACATTGTGTGAACGAGTCCGCTGTGATGGGGGTATTAAGTAATTCAAAATGTTTTAAATCATCACCAGACCAAAAATATAACTTTTTTTTTTTTTCTTTTTTTTTGACATTAAAAATGATTAAAAATAAGGAAATCAGCTAAGAAGTTGCATTCCTGCTAAAGGCTCAATATTTCATGCTTACCTGTCGTAGAGTGCTGGAAGTTCTTCTAAGATTTCATTGTTAATGTCTTCATATAATTTTTTGGCTTCATTGTATGCCTCTTGAGCCTATTACAGAAAGAAAAATCCAGAAGTATAACTTAAAACAGTGCGGTACTCATAAACTGTTATAATTGCACATTGAAGCTTCAAAGGCACTGGACATGCTTGGTAATTACTTAAAATGTATGTTAGCATTTATAAAGTTAACAAGCAACAGAGAGCTCTTTAAACTCTGTCAACTCATCAAACTTGTCAATGACAATTTATCAAAGGAGCTTGGCTTCATTCTAATTGTACCTTAGCTGCCTTGGCATCATCTTTCTTCTTCAGCGTTTCTAAGTTGTGTCTTGCGCTGTCAAAATCAATCAGCTTTCGATTTCGCTTCTCCACATGTTTCTAAAGAGAGTCAAAGAAAATCCATCTAAAGTAAAGACGATATGTACAACTTACAAAAATGAAACAGAGCTTATCAAATTCAAAGGTATGTTGAAATGATGGCATTTCTACCTTTTGGTAACCCCTGGGGTTATAGATTCCAAGGAGCTTTTGGAAACAGTATCCAAAGCACTAGAGAAGTAGACAAATGAGCAGGATTTATCTATTTGTGGACATAATAAAATATTGTGGCTTATAAAATATTGCATTGCCAAGTATCATTGTTTAGACCCCAAAAACAGAGTGGGTGACTGCTCTTGAGCTCATTTGCATTTTTACTGAGAACTGATGACGAAGAATTCTGGGTTGATGAAGGAAAATGGACTCGAGCGGGACTTAAACCTGTAACCTCCAGATAAACATGTCGTTGCTGGTTACCAACTGAGCTATCTAACCCTCATGTTGGCATTCCCCTAATGGTGAAATGGCCGAGTGGTCTAGTGCATCAAATTCAAGTTTTGGTGGTTAAGTCACTGGAGTGTGGGTTCGGGTCCCGGTCATGACACTTAGGTCCTTGAGCAAGATACTTTACTATATTTGCTTCTCTTCAACCAGGGGTATAAATGGGCATCTGTGAGGGTAGAGGTTGATATTGTGTATAAAAAAAACTACTGGAGCGAAATGGTTACGGTCTTCCGGGAGCACAGCAAAGTACAGGCCTTCGTGTGAGAGTGTTTGTGGGGGCCAGCGGCGCTCCATGCCTCACGAGCCTTCAGTGAAGACACGGTCCGTTATTAAAGTTCGATCGAGGAGGCTGTTGGTTCTTACCTTCACATCAGGGAATTTGGACTGGTAGGTAAAGAGAGGATTCACCACTTGGTCATTCAACTTTCTCTGGAAGTCGTCCCATAGAAGTTCTAGTGTCTAGACAAATAAACGATAATCAAGTCTGGTTAAAATAAAGAAGGATGGGTGTGGTACAGCCCAATGCCCTAGCTTGCCCTAGATTCCTCGCCTACCACCTCTGGGACACTGGTTCAAATCCCAACAGGGGAACTATATGGATTGGGTTTTCAGTCTCTGCCCGACTGCGTGGGTTTTCCCCTGGAATACTTCCTTCCTTGTTTTCTATGCACTTTGGTTTTTGGCTGATTAAGTTCGTTTTTCTGAGAGTCGTTGGCTTCACAACCAGGATTAATAAATGACAAATGACCTCCAAAAGGTGAGATCTTATTGTAATAATAAGAGAGACACACCATTTATAACCCCCCCTCCAAATATTCAGGGGGAGGGATGAGGTGGGGGGGGGGGGTAGATGGAATAGATGGATGGAATGGATAGATGGAATGGGTAAGACAGAGGAAATAAAACGTCCCCTTAAGCAAATGTTCAGGGGGAGGGGATGAGGGGGGGGGGGGGTGTAGATGAGAGGGGAAGACAGAGGAACTAAAAGGTGTACTTACTTCTTTGTACTGAGGTATCTGGTCACTCCTGACCCAGTCTGGCTCATAGATGCTTTCTAATGCTTCATGCAAACTGCGACTAGCACTACTCATCGCTAAAGACATCAAAAACAAAACAAAATAATGATGCTTATCCTTCAAAGTTACAACAAAATTAACAACAAATAATACAGTTTTCGCGAAGGGTGAGGTATTTTCTCCTAAGTAAAGAGGACCTCTATTTAAAGACACTGGACACTACTGGTAATTGTCAAAGACATCTCAACATATGCATACATGTAAAATAACAAACCTGTGAAAATTTGAGCTCAATTGGTCGTCAAAGTTGCGAGATAAAAATGAAAGAAAAAACACCCTTGTCACACGAAGTTGTGTTCTTTCAGACGCTTGATTTCGAGATCTCAAAATCTAATTCTGAGGTCTTGAAATCAAATTCATGGAAAATTACTTCTTTCTCGAAAAGGGCGTTACTTCAGAGGGAGCCGTTTCTTACAATGTTTTGTACTATCAACAGCTCTCCATTACTCGTTACCAAGTAAGTTTTTATGCTAAAAATTATTTTCAGTAATTACCTATAGTGTCCACTGCCTTTAAAAGAATTTCAAAACGTCCACAGAAAAATCTGTGGCATCACAAAGTGCGCCATCCTGGCATAATGGCCAGCGTATGCCTGCGTGATGTTCATGTACATGTAAGTAACTGGATTAGAGCCAATACTTGATCATGCTGACACTCTCCCCTTTTAAGACACTCCTTACCTCGTACACAAGCCACATATGTCTTAAGTTCCTTCTGTAGCCGCGATGCCGCCACCTGCTGTTGGTTAAAATTCTGTGAGTAAAGGTCAAAGTTGACATCTCTGGTCTCGTCAGCCTTGCCAAGTCTCTGAAGAACCTGTAATTGGTCAAGATTGAAGATGGGTTATAAGATAAATCAAGATACACAATGTACATGGTATAAGATATAAGATTTAAGATATCAATACATTTAATTTGCACCCAGACAATGATGTACAAGAAGAAGTACTATATATTGCTTTCTGAGTCTCACAGACAGAAACAATCCACAAGCTACATATGTGGGATTCGAACCCACAGCCCCAGCATTCTAAAGAAAATGCCAAAGTTATTGCCAAACCACCGAGTGTGCCCAGTGACAAAAAACCCAGTTTGGAATCCTTGACTTGGCACTGGCAGCAGGGGATGCGAAAATAAAAATCTTGTCAAATTTTGTTGGTCCAATTAAAGTTCCGAGTTACACTACCTCAATAGACCAATCCGTTGAAACAAAGTTTAAAAAAACTAACAACTGCGGTGTCTTTTTGTGCATGCACTGAAGACACCGCAGCAAATGGCGCACGGTGCTCAACACTTGCGCGCCCGGTGCGCGCCTGGATTGGTGTATTGTATAGACTCAGCAAATTCAATGTTTCATGTTTTACATGTTAAATCTGCAATGTACATGTGTAGTAGGCAATTGCCTCCATGCCCCCTGGTCATTGCCTTGTTGCCCTTGAAATGCTCCAGTAGAAAGTTACAATTTCCTCATAGGGTGCCTTTACCACGGAGATACACAATGTCTTGGTGCCCTTGCCCTTTCAAAAACGAAGTGTTCAGGCCTGATGTAGGTCAGATACTGACCTCTGTGGACACAACCTTGTCCCTATTACCACGATTGACAAATGAAATATTACGAGGGGCAAGAAAAACAAGGAGGGGTGGTAGACCTTGAAGCAAATTACCATCCACTCTTTGGAAAATTGCAAGAGAATTACCTGAAATATGGGTCATTTCCTGTGTGTGTTACAGCTCATTAAATCATAAAATGGGATTATAAATGGCTGATTAACTTCCTGGCCAGCTAAAAGGATCAGCTAAAATCAGGATAAGTGTTAAACGGACCATGGGATGACACAAAAACTTCTCCTCCAAATAAATGAAAACATTTTGCGAGAAAATGATTGAATTGTAAATTTAATGGAGACACATTGTGGATCTTTCACTCTGAGACTATTTTTGTTTTGGTTTTGTTTGTCAGAAGGAAGTGAACTCCTGTAGACTTTAACAAAAATATTGTAATTGATTTGGAAAGTGTTTAAAAAAATATACACTTAGCCTTTGAGAAAGACACTAGGAAGCCTCTGCTCAGGGCACAATTTCATAAAGTCTGTAAGCACAAAAACTTGCTAAGCACAGAAAAGTATTGCTTAAAGCCATTGGACCCTTTCGGTAAACAGTATTGGTCAAGGCCCACACTTCATGTATCACAACTTATATATAAAATAACAAACCTGTGAAAATTTAGGCTCAATCGGTCATCGAAGTCGGGAGAAAATAATGGGAAAACCCACCCTTGTTTCCGCACGTTTCGCCGTATCATGACATGTGGGTAAAATAAATCAGTAATTCTCGATATCGAGAATTGATATTGTTTTACTGTTTTCTCAAAAAGTAAAGCAGTTCATGGAATAATATTTCAAGAGAAGTCTTTCACCACTACCTTCTGTAAACCCTGTAAGTTATTTGTAAATCTGTGAACTTACTTTTCCTCTTCTGTACCGAAAGGGTCCAATGGCTTTAACAGAAACATGTACCAGCCAAAATTACATTTTGTTTGAATTGTTGTGACTGGTGCCCCATTAAGTTTTTGCTAAGCAAAGAAATGTCTCAGGCAATACTTTCTGCATTTAACAACTTCATGAAATTGGGCCCTGGTTGAAAACTCATGCCATGAACTATTTGTTGTAAAAATTTAAAATCTGACATACAAGACAGTTAACAAAATTCCCTAGTGTGAATATTAAATTGCAACAAGACTAAACATATCAGCTATTTTCTAGTCTGAGTTTGGAGTAAATTATAACAAAATTACAGAACCCATATTCAACGAATCAAAACAGAAAATTTCTGGATCAAATTTAGTTCTACTTCCTGGAGAAATGGGACTGCAGTAAACGGGAAAGTACGAGGAAGGAAAAGGAAACTAATAACTATCCCAGATCAGGGCGCTAAATTAAAGCCCTATTTTTTTCACTTTAAAATCAAGTACATTTTACATTCCCACTTTGTGTTAAAAAACATTACTCTATTGTCTTCTCAGAGAAGAATTTTATATGAAAAAAAAAAACACAGATGGCAGCCATTGATTTTCACCAGATCTTCAAAAATCAATATTTTATCACTGCATGTCAGCAGATACTAAATAATAAATAATGGCCGAACAACTGATGAATACAGACAATATGTGTAGGTAGAACCCTATAGGATCCTGTGGGGTCCGAACACACACAGGCAGCTCAGCTGGTATTCTGAGCGTTAATTCAAGGTCAAGTACCGATAGACCTTCAACAACTCAGTACAGTTAATGTACTATCACAGTGTATACAATTGATGCACAGTGTACAGTACAGGAGTTGTCATGATTGTGTACAAAATACATGGAACGATTTTAGTCCAACAATTTTTGCACTGAGCATTAAATTTAGCAGAACATTTATTTTGTGAACACTGAATGTCAATATTCAGTAACAAATCGTAATTTTTGAGTAGCAACTCGGCACATTTTGGTTGGCTTTTTGCTATGCTATACAAGGGAAATAGCTCATTGATTGTGTAATGTACAATGTATCCAGAGAGAGGACAGGGCCCTATTTCATTACTCTGCTTACCCCCAAATTATGCACTTAAGATCACCATCTTCAGCTTTCTCATTACTGTGCAAGCCCTCTATTTCTGATATCTGCATAAGCGAAGAATGTCTAAGACTTTTATTGAGTACGCATGAACAAAGATTCCCTGCTAACCCGTGAAATACATGTATGCTTGACTTAGCGCAGAATACCCTGCTTCCATAAATGCTGATTCTTTGCTTACGTTAAAGCCATAAATTACTTTCGGAACAGAACAAAAAAAAAAAAAGTTCACAGATTTACAAATAACTGACAGGGTTTACAGAAGGTAATGGTAAAAGACTTCTCTTGAAATATTATTCCATGAAATGCTTTACTTTTTGAGAAAACATTAAAACAATTATCAATTCTCGACAACGAGAATTACATAGAATTTATAGTAAACACATGTCATGACACGGCGAAACATGCCGAAACAAGGGTGGGTTTTTCCGTTATTTTCTGCCGACACAGGTTTGTTATTTTATATTACACAAAGTGTGGGGCTTGGACAACACTGTTTACCGAAAGTGTCCACTGGCTTTAAGCCGGCCATGAAAATGTGCCCAGCTGGTGCTGTGACATCATTGGGAATATATTTATCCCTTGCACAATATAGAACTCACCTCCGCAAAGTGCGAGTCTCAGGCCTGTATGCTTGGTTTTATGAAAGGGCAAGGGCACCAAGGCTTTTTCTCTTTGGCAAAGGGCACCCTATGAGGAAATTGTAAATTTCTACTGGAGCATTTGAAGGGCACCAAGGCAATCGCCTTCATTGCCTCTGTGAAGTATCAGGCCTGGGTCTACCATTCATTGGTGTTCATTTTGACTGTGAAAATGTCATTTCAAAAGGTGGAAGCATTTTTGAGGTACATGTAAAGAATCCACAATCTGCGCATGGCAGTGACATTGCTCAGATTTTAAATTTTACATTATTTGCACATAAGATTTTGCACAAAATTTCAGTCAATAATATCAGGGGATAAAATCAAATGATTCTCAAACATGTCAAAACACTTTACACTATGATGGAAAGTTGCTGTACTTTCAATCAAGAGAAGTTTTCATTAATTTAAGAGTGAATTCCCAAAAATTAATATGCTTTCCCTTTAAACTGAATAATTTGTTTGACACATATGGAGGAAGGACAAATTGAGTTCCTTCCTCCGTGTAATGTAAATTCCAACATCAGACTAATTGCTGACTATATCCGGAGTATCACATAATTAGGTAAACCAAAAACATTTTTTTTGTTTTTTTTTTGGGGGGGGGATGGGTGTTTGGGGATCATCAGCAGGGTTCTGCCCATATGCACAAGCTAGGGCACCCGACCCATACACACAGATTTCGGGCCGATATGCACATATTTTTGGTTGATGCAAACAATTTCACCACAAACGTCCTGAGAAAACCATATAGAATGCTCCAGAGTAAACAATAGGGCCTTTTAAACCAAGATAAACACCAAGCAGAAAATATTCCAAAGACCTTGTTTTAAATTCAGCTACATGTAGCTTCGGCCAAACATTTAAACAAACGTGGGTCCTGAATCCCATAGACTCTTGGAAAAACCCTGGGGAAGAACCCTGATTAGGAACAAGGAATTCTGCAATTTCGTCCAAAGAAGTGAGGTTTTCAAAAATCTGAATCAGGTCTTTTTATTCTTTATGATTGTTTTGTCATGTTCCTCTAAGGCACATTCCCTGCATTTTCTGACAATCAGGCATCAGTTTCCTCTTCAATTGAAACAACCTAATATCAATCTATTTCTGTTTCATGTTTCAATCTCTTTTACATATTGAATTCTAACAATTGTTTGCTTGACTTAAAAAGTTTCAATAATTTGCAGATACTCTTGGCTGAGACCAACTTGGTCGCAGACTAAAGCCCTGTTTTAAATTTTCGTTGCAAATATTTCACAGGAGTACATACATGTGTACATGTACAGCTCAACTCTTCCGAATTATTCATTGCGAATTTATGACGTCAAAATTTGTATCCCATTTGCAGTAAGTACATGTATCAACCAGGCTATATTACATATCCCACTACTACAGTTTACACTGAATAAACAAATGTATCTTTGTGTTAGCAGTAAAGAGCCTAATTAA
Source organism: Asterias rubens (assembly GCF_902459465.1). NCBI lineage: Eukaryota > Metazoa > Echinodermata > Asteroidea > Forcipulatida > Asteriidae > Asterias > Asterias rubens. The sequence continues at coordinate 21,264,788 of NC_047064.1, read as the reverse complement.
ATCCATACAAAATTAGGCCAACTGTATACAGCTTACTATAATGGATTACAGTGCAAACATGATGTGTACTGTGCATCTGTGCATTCACACCAGAGATTCCAACCCCAAGGGAGCTATATAGTCGATCTCAGATGGTCTCCAGGATGATTTATAGAGAACAAAATAATATCAATGCCTGACCTCTGTACACCGAGGCGTTGAATAATGCGATTAGTGTACTCGTTCTCATTATCATTAAAGGCAGTGGGACTATTGGTAATTACTCAAAATAAATAAAACCTTACTTGGTATGAGTAATTGGGAGCTTTGATAGTATAAAACATTGTGAGAAAACGGCTCCCTCTGAAGTAACGTAGTTTTCAAGAAAGAAGTAATTTTCTCATTATCATTTAAAACTGCTTTGATATTTACGGCAGTCAGTTTATGCTAGGGTAGATCATAGAGTAAGGACAGAGTAGAAAGTGCAGTCATAAAAAGATGAATAGATAGATAGAAGACAAAATAAATATACTGCTCAAGCGAAGTATAAACGATGAACAAAACATGATGCTTTAGAAGTACTTTAAAAGTTCACGCCGTAAAGGTCCATCTCCATGACATGAAGTAACATTAGCTTTGAAACTGCTACACGAAAGGAAACCTTACTCCGGCCTTAAAATTTTGTTCTTGAAGGGGCACAGAAATTTCCCTCTGGTACATAAAAACATGTAAGAGGCACTTAAATGTAATGGAAACTTGCAGGGGCACCCAAAAGTACAAGGCACCAAGGCAATTGTTGTGGGTGCCCTGGGTTATTTTGAGGCCTGCTTATTGATGTACGTATGTGAAGTAACTACCGCATACTTGTGTATCACAATAACAAAGAGTGTACTGTACAGTAAAGGTTATCTATCAGTGGTGTGTGGTTGCAATTAATAAATTACGATTTAATAACCACACAGTGTAAACCACTTGACCTTTGGGTCTACTCTGTTGACATCAATCAGTACTTGATGTTTAACTTGAAGGTTTGTTTTTTCATTAACGGAAGACCTTTCATTACACTGGGAAGGATGAATATCGGGTGTTAGCCTACAGGTTCATTGTGCACAAACTAATGATGTTTTCTAATTCACTACAAGGAAGTGGAAGTGTCGTGGCCGAGCGGTTAAGAGCACCGAATTCAAACTCTGGTGTTTCTGATCAGCAGAGTGTGGGTTCGAATCCCCAACCGTGACACTTGTGTCCTTAAGCAAGACACTTCACCATTGCTTCGTCCTTCGAATGGGACGTTAAGCCATTGGTCCCATGTGTTATGTAACGCATGTAAAAGAACCCAGTGCACTTATCGAAAAGAGAAGGGGTTCGCCCCGGTGTTCCTGGTCCGATCGGCAGCAAATTGCGCCACAGCACCTTGTAAAACATTACATGGTGCTATCAGAATTAGGTCTCATAATTAAAAACGTAGTCCCACATCTTGCAGGAAATACTGTATGTTACAGAGCCAGGAGCGTCACTGAGTGACGGACATGTGCGCTATATAAGAAGCCACAATTATTATTATTATTTTTACAAGGGTACAGACTATTAGGCTGTATTTGAATTGATGGTTACAGCTACATGTATGGCTACGACTGTCAATGATTGCTACTAAAGGACCGCATGCCTGTTTGCTTCCATTTTGAAAGGGCAATTAATGGCACCAGAGGCATTTTCTCCTTCGTAAAGGGCACCCCATGAGAACAGTAAATTTCTACTAGAGCATTTCAAGGGCACCAAGGCAATGACCAGGGGGCATGAAGGCAATCGCCATCATTGCCTCAGTGAAGTATCAGAACTTGGACCAAAATGCCATAATTCTCAATCCACTTTGTGTGGACGGGCTCAAATAACTATGTCAGTTATAATGGTCAGGTCACAGATACAGGAATGTGAATCAAAGAATCAATATTTACTGACAAAGATTAATTTGATAAGAATCCTTTTTACCAATCACTGTGTGAACTTGAGCTGGGATTTTCATAAAAATAAAAAATCCACATGGCCACAGTTGTATAACAATGATTTAGAAAGATCCAATCAATGAGGTTACTGAAAATGTTGAACATTCCACAAACAAAATATTAATAAAGTTGAATAATTTATTTTGTTTTTTTTAATACAGTAAATACACTATACCCTGGGCCCAATTTTACAAAGCCGTTAAGCAGGAAATACTGCTAAGAAAATTTCTTCTGCAAAGCATATAATGAGTGGGGCACTAGTTGCAACAATGAAAATTTTATGGAATTTTAGGTGGTAACCAATTTCTGTTTAGCAATATTTTCTGTGCTAAGTAGCAATTTTTATGCTCACAGGCTTTATGAAATTTGACCCTAATGTTTGAACATGAATTGTGCATGTTTTAGGAGACAAGCTTATCTGTCAAGGATCTTATCTGTCAAAGATGATTGTGTTCATCCTTGGATCAATAACAGTATTTTCCTTTCCTGGGTGTTTGACCGATATACAAAAATGTAACTTTCCAGGGGAACAGTTCACTTTTTGTTTCACTGGTCCTGAGCTTTGTGACTGGTTCATCTCGGTCATTTGTATGGGACTTGTATTTGAAATGTAAATGAATAACCTGAGCATGCAGTAGATTTCCAGGAAATGGCCCAGTGGTGTGAGTGAAAATAGAGACTGTGTTTGTTTTATCTACAATTCATATTACATGATGAATCCTCTACATAGAGGTGTATTTTCCTGTTAAAAAGGAAGGATTTAAATATGAATCCAGTCACTATCAGTAAAAACACCTCTTTCAGGCTGGTTTGAAGGTTGGATCTGTATGAAATTGTCCTTGTAAACAAAAGCAAGAAAGCAAGGACAAGTTAGTTTGGTAATTAATAAATCCATGCAGTGTACTGTGTTCCTTCCGCATAATAACTTGTCCGCACAAAGTTCATGGACAAAACTTATTAAGATCTGACACAATTTGAACATGTAAAGAATTTAAGACAACTGATCACAAAGTACTAATTTCTTTGTAAATCTTTTTCCGATTTGATTTTGTGTATACATATTTTGATGAAGAAAACAAAGTTTTTGAAATGTATACATGTTTTGTTTTACTTTCACTGGGCTTAAATTTTACTATCAGGAAACTGAGCGACCAACATGAGTGACCACAATTTATTTCCTTGATTCTTATATTAACCAGTTTCCTTGAAATTGGGTCCACAACACCATGATTGAAACAAACTTGCAGCACTTGATATGTTCTCTGGATGCTTTATTGTCCGAGTACTTTTGCTTCAAATAAAAAAATACATGGACATGACATGCTGTAAGTTAACAAGAAGAAACTTTCAGCTACTGAGAAGTTTAGATAAAAGTGTCTTGCTCTAAGAGAATTTTTATTATTTTTATTATTATTTTTGTTCTCTCCATGAGATATCACCTAACAATACAATACCAGACGGCCACTTCATGTTGAGCGCTACACTTACATGTAACTGATTTGGTCTGCCGAACCAAATCAACTGCCGAAGGGGGCACGTTGCCACCTACTCCTTGGGCTGAAAAAGAGTTACCCCCTTCACAGTCTGTAAGGATGTAGGGATGGGTACAATGTATCATCCACTAGAAGCCTGGGTTATGGACCAGAATGCACTACTTCCAAACGTTTTATGAAACGATTATGATGTAGTGCCGTCATGACCGGGATTCAAACCGATAGTCTGTTGCTGACAATAACCAGAGCTTTGCCTCAAGCTGACCCTGGAAGAGTTGATTTCGGACCAAGGTGACTTGGGATTAATTTTAATGGTTTGATTATGGTAGTGGCTATTTTACCCGCAATTGTGAAAAAATTCCGAGACATTGTTTTGACGGCAGTTTGAACAGTGCCAGCCAATACAGTTTAAAATGATTTTAATGTCGCCAGTAAAGTATCCCCAGCCTTTGTAAAATTGTATCTTTCAACAATTTGATAATCTAATCTTTTTTGACTTCACATCTATATTCAAAGACACATAATTCGCTGCACTATAGTCTTGTATGTTGCTATGCTTCTTCTTCTTCTTCCAAGTATAGCGCTTCATGTACTTCTTTCTGACAGCGGAGCAATTCAAAGGGATATTCTCTCCGTATGGCGCCATCACTTTTTCACTCATTTTTACAAAAAGGTATGTCACATGAGATAATCTAGAAACTATATTATTTCATATCGAATAAAAAAGTGGTGGCACCATACGCAAACTTTTCCATTCAAAGAAAGATTGGAGATAATCTAGAAAAGTTTCCGCATCATCCTGCCACCACTTTTTCATTCGTTATGAAAAAATAGTAACATGAGGTATTCCTAGTTGGTAAAATTTGTGAGAAAGTGGTGGCAGGATAAAGTTTTCCAATAATTCTGTAATTATTAAAACTGTAATTTAAGAATGCTTCAATATCTGTCAATCAATCAAGTTTGGTTGGATTTTCACCTTTTTTTTGGTTTTTTTGAGAGGAATAATGTTGTGTGGGGACAGTCAGTAATCAAACATTAAATGTCAACCTCAGCCAATTCCAGGACAAATTAAGTTTTAATACAGCGAAAAGTTACAACCCGAGTGCCCCATACTAACCAAAGTCAGCATTTGTGAACACTGAACGTCCTGCTTAGCCTAGACCACAGCACTGGGGCAATGCATGAACGCATAGCGGCATAGACTGCACCAATCAATGACTTTCTCTTTTTCTTCTCAACAGGTCCACTAATAAACCTTACTAATTGAGTGTCATAAATACCACTATGTCAACATTTACTCAGCCATCGTGTAGGGAAACAATCCTGCTAATGAGAAACAATTATATTGAATTTTACTGACCTTTTCCTTCGTTCTTGTGAGATTTTTTGATAGGAGACTTGATTTCGACTTTCGACTGAAATCTGCCATTTTGAACACTGCCCTCTGTTTGTGGTGGGCGGCGGACCGTCCCTACCCACGTCTGTAATAATTTTTCTCCACACAAGAGGGCGATATAACTTTCTGAAACAAGATGGCTGCGTGCATACACAGATATTTACAAAGGAAAGTGCGCCGATGCATACATCGTTTGTGTCTGTTTAATATTGCTTTTTTCGTATGGATCTTCTTCTTGATATCAATCGTTTCGCTGATGATCACTTACATTAGCCTTGTTGTATATCTTGATGATGATGGACGGACAAGGGATAAGTACGTGTGACAATATTTCTGCTCTCTATAAGTATTTGTATTTTTATAAAAATTATAAATTAAATATAAAGTAAACAAACAGAAACAGAAACAAACATTTAATTTTAAGGATAACTTTCCATATGGCGACACCACTTTTTCACTCATTTTTACAAAAAGGGATATATCAATCAGGTAAATTAGTCACTATATTATTTTATTTCGAATGAAAAAGTGGTGGCGCCATACGGAAACTTTTCCAATTTTAAAAACAACGCAAACCAACATGACCAAAACAAAACAAGCAATACATTAAAACAATTTAATTTTAAGTCAATACAATAGAGGCCTACTAGCACAAGTACTTCTAGTACTACCTACAACGACCCCATTCATTTATGTTGTTATTATTTTTTATAAATGGGTGCATTCGTTTAGCTTCCCTGGGATGACCCCGGTGTGTTTTTTTTTCCCAGGAAAAGTGTGTGCAGATAATTACCCAAGTTCGTCCTGGTAAAAAAAAACAGCCACGTGCCTGGGTCGACCCTGGGGAGCTAAACGAACGCTCCCAAAAATAATGTCGATGAATGCACCATCTTGTTCACTTTGTTTGTTCTAGGTTTCTGTGTCATATCATATGAAGCGCTTTGATCTTGTTAAAGGCGCTATGGCCTGGGTTTATTATAAATATTAAATACTCACTATTTTTTATCATCATTAATACATAATTAAAGATAATTTTTTGTGTTTAATTTTCATTCTGTCAGAGAGCAAGATATAGACTTCCCAGATGTGGACGGCATTGACGAGGCGCTCCTAAACCAAGAAGTCAATCTAGACCCCAATGATTTTCCATTCTCATCCAGTAACCTCATCTCAGCTCAAATCATTGACTCGTCCAATATTCAACTCAGAGGTTGGTGGATGCCCCAGGTCAGATGGAATCCAGAGATTGACTGCAGTCTACCGGACCAACCGGGGACCTGCGGAAAGGTAAATATAAGTAAGAGCCACCAAGCCTGGACTTCCTATAGGCAAGATTTGCACACAGCCTAATGGAAGACACATAACATCTTATATTTTATGGAGATTGCACTGTCCATTTTTAATCATTTTTTTGATATGATGTAAGGGGGCACATCTCAAAACTTGTCCAGTTTTTACTTTCATATCTCTTGGATTTATGTGGAAATTAGGACACAAAAAGTCAACTTTCATATATGATCTGCAGAGAGTACGTATATTGCCTGGGTCACACTTATTGTAAACATAGTTGACACATTACTGACTTTTATTCTGGTCCAATCATTCTCTTTGTGCAGGTCTTGAGTGTGAAATGCAAGCCAGACAGTGTTAGAGCTATTTATCAGTTTTTACCTGTAAGTATACAAGCATCCAGAAACCAAAAGTAGTTACTTAAAGCCATTGGACCCTTTCGGTTCAGAAAAAAAAATAAAAGTTCACAGATTTACAAATAACTTACAGGGTTTACAGAAGACAATGGTGAAAGACTTCTCTTGAAATATTATTCCATGAAATGCTTTACTTTTTGAGAAAACAGCAAAACAATATAAATTCTCGTTAACGAGAATTACTGATTTTGAATTCAACACATGTCATGACACGGCTAAAACCGCGGAAACAAGGGTGGGATTTTCCGTTGTTTTCTCCCGACTCCGATGACCGATTGAGCCTAAATTGTCACAGGTTTGTTATTTGATATAGAAGTTGTGGTACACAAAGTGTGGGCCTTGGACAACACTGTTTACCGAAAGGGTCCAATGGCTTTAAAACTGAGATTTGAAACCAAAATATTTGTTCAATTTCAAAAATAAATATTGGGCTAAGAAGGGACTATGCTTGATTTGAGAGTGTGAACACTTTGTCTTCAAATGATAGTTGAAACTGGTTGATACTTTTCATTACAATTTAAAACAACATAAACATTTAAAATCACATTTATTTTACGTTATTGGAATTAAGAATATTCTACTTGTACAGGTTGTTTTCACCCTAATACCGATGTGTATTGAGCACTGTATAATCTCCAGAGTTCTGTGAAAAAGATCCAACCTGAGTGATTTGTTGCCTGTGGAATTTTTCACAGAGCTCTGAATACACATTGGTGTGAGGGTTAAGTCCAAAGTATACTCTCATCCCTGATGCCACAATTAACATACATGTATGAAATACTCTATTAGTGTTCACCGTGTATTGAGAGGTATTTTCTGGACAAAGTAAGAATGTTTGGAATAAAAAAGTCACTAATGCTTGATTTTCCCCCTGCAGATTAATCCAGATATATCAATAAAAAGTATATACTTTCATGCAAAAAGTGCATCATCCAAGTTGACTAAGGACAAACAAATGGTGAGATAATTGTTTTCTTTTTTTAGCAGAACAGTTTAAAACTACCTTCCAGGGATCTAGAACCCAGGGGTTTTCAAAACTGGGGGGCATTCTAGACCAAAGTTTTTGACCATTTAATATCATCCACTGTTGTTTTGAAAAATAGTTAAACTAATGTCGGCCTGTAATTTTGTTGTTATGCATCAACATAATACACAGTCAACCCTCTTACTGTCTGACCATTCATTATCATCCACTGTGGTTATGAATGATGCAATACAGATCTATGCCAGCCTACAATATGATACCATTTGTTGAATGCATCTACACAGTACACAGTTAACCCTCCTACTTTCTGACCATTCATTATTATCCACTGTGGTTTTGAATGATAGATAGACCATGCAAGCCTGCAATATAATACCATGTGGTGAATGCATCTACACATTACAAAAAAACAGTCAGATCTGTACACACAGCTGTTCCACCCCACATGACCCATGATCACTGGAAATAATATTACCATTAGTAGGAGGGTTAACTATTAGCCAAGATTTCTTAATAACACCTCCTCTAATCTCCACACTTCTCTTTTCCTCTGTGGTAGTCTGACGATGCAACCTACAGTGCAATAGCATTACTCAAATACAGCGATGAATCAACTAACAGAATGAGGTGAGACTTTCAATGTACAGAACTTAACCCGCCTTAAAAAAACTGCTAAGCAGGAAACACTGCTAAGCAAAAATTATCTGCTAATTAAAAACTAGCAAGGAACCAGTCACAGATTATATGCATTATAAGGGGTTTTGGCTGTGAACCCATTGCTGTGGCGTGTTGTGGCTGAGCAGTCTAGTTCTCCAAGCCCAGGCTTTTGTGTTGTAGAGTTTGGGTTCTAAGCCCTTGCTCTTGAGCAAGGCACCAGTCCATAAATTCTTCCTAAAAAGTTGGGAAGGTAGTGCATTCTGCTCTACCAGCCAGGCTCCTTGTGGATGCTACACATGCTTACATCCTTACGGACTGTGAAGGGGGTATCCCTGTTTCAGCTCAAAGAGTAGGTGGAAAGTGCCCCTGGTGACAGTTAATTTGGTCAACAGCTCATATCGATTAACTGTAGCCCTCGCCTTGAAGCGGCCATCTGGATTTGTGATGTTGGTGACATCTCATTAAAAAAACAAATTCTGTGCTAACAGAACAGAAGCTTGATCACACCATAGTTCATGAAAGTCTGGAGCAAATTCAAATATATTTGGGGAATTTGAGGATCTTTTGTTTGTTGCTGTAATGTTTCAAGGAACTTTGCTATCTAATGTGCTAAACTTGGAAGCCTTTCATAGGAATGGTAAACGCGAAAATGTCTTGCTATTTTTTTTTACTTTTAGGTATAAACCATTCAGAACAACTGATACATTTTATTTTACAGACTTGATTTTCCTGCCGGGACACACCCATATTTATCGGCCAAAGTAGACAAGGTAAGACTCACCACAAGGATGGCAGGAACAGTGCAGTCTATATTTGTTCTCAATAATCTATACTTTTATTTTTCAGAGGAAATAAAGGACAGTGCTTTAAAACTAGCAATTTTTTAAAACCTTTTAAAACTTTATGACTTTTTGGTGGTTTTCATTGGCAGGTCATCCCAACAGATAAAGTCCTTCAAAGTATAACTATCATGCTATGTTGCCATGGTTACCAAGGATCCATCAAATTTATGGACGTCACAGTGCGACCAGCTACAGGTAAATTCATTCATAACCAAAATTATGCTTTTTTACTGATTCTTACAAATGACAAAAAAAAAGTAAAAACAAAATTGCACTTGAAAAGTTTGTCCTGTGATATTTTGATTGATTTAAAAATTGTCTTGAGATTTCTTTTAAATTTTTAGGCCATGGTCATCAAGTTCTACTCCCCAGGAACTTCCTGAAGCCGTGTCCGCAATATTTCCATCCGGTTACGACTGTGACTCGCCCACCGTTTGAAGTAGAACAGTTTCTAACAGTAGAGACAAAAGTAAGTATTGCATATTCATGAGCTACTATGTCTAGAAAAAGTCAGATCTGCAAATCCTTAAGAAAGATAAGAAACTATAGAGGATGTTCTCCAGTGTTTTGGTCTTAGCTGAATAATGATGACTCTATAAATATATGACATCATCATTATGCAAATGTTAGTATTGAATATTCATGAGCCACCTTTTGCATCTACATACACATCACAAACCTGCTTGGACTATTTGTTTAAATTTGTGAGAGAAAAAAAGTTAATCTTGCAAATAATTTTTTTAAATATGTTTTTTACTTGAAATGTCAAAAGGACATGAAGGACTCAAGAACAGCATTTTGGCATCATTAACACCATGTGTGTGTCTTCTTTCCAAGTAGATTTTGTTCTTTAGAGAACTGTCTTGCTATATATTCTACTACCGCGGAGTAGATTTTTTGGAATTTGAAAGACTTCTCTACTACCGCTGTGTAGATTTTTTGGAATTCAGGAGACTTCTCAGTTCTGAAAAGAACTGTCTTTAAGATACAAAAATGACTTGTTTGTTCGTTCTACAGGCTGATGAGGAGTCCTTTCCAGTAACCCTCGTGACTCAAGTTTCTCTCAATAGAATAGACCTCATAGAATCTACTCTCAGGGATTGGCAGGGACCCATCTCTATCGCTCTCTACGTTCCAACGAAATCACTCCAGCCTGATGAAGACCATAGTTGGAAACGGTGAGTGTCGTTTGAGAAGGGTATTTTGTTACCTCATGTTGTCTGATTTTCGTAAAACTGTTGATGATGCTCTAAGGTTTCAGTTTGGCTAGAGGGATGCACTTCTGGGATTAGTTTTTTATCGTTCATTAATCAGATTGTCATGATTTTTCGCTGTTTTTTCTTTTTCCGAATTCAAGAGTTGATTTTTTTTGTATTATTCAGGTTGTACATCAAGAAGAAGTTAAAAGATAGCCATCTTCATGGTAGATGCAACATGGTGGTAGTCTTTGCCAAAACAGTGAGTCAATCAACCAATCAACCAATCAATCATAAATAATTTATAAAGCTCCTAAATCAAAGGTTTGCTCAAGTGGGCTTTCAGAAGTGTCTTGAATGTGTCGAAGGATGTTGTGTCTCTGATGTGATTTGGAAGTTTATTCCAGAGTTTGGGTCCATATACCGAGAAGGCTCTTTCAGCAAAAGTGATGCGACTCTTGGCACAACAGTCAAAATATTTAAAACCTTTCCTGTAAAAGTGGAGAAGGAGGAGCTACATCGTAATTTGTAACTTTTACTTTATTTCTGTTTTTGTTTTTTCATTTCAGGTTGAGGATGACTATCCTGTCAACTATTTGAGGAATTTGGCGATTAGGTAATAATCTTTAAAAAGTCTCAAACAAATTTACGCAGATATTCAAATCGTTGTGGCGATAACTTGTGACTTATTTCTCATGAAAAAAGCCCCTTAAGGGACAAACAATGTAGCTCAGTAGGTTAGGCATGGAATGGTTCATGGCCCAGTTTCATAGAGCTGCTAAACACAAAAACTTGCTTAGCATGAAATTTCTTCCTTGATAAAAACAGGATTACCAACCAAATTTCTTTTTGTTGCATTTTGCTTGTTACTGGTATTCAGCTGTTGTTTGCTTATCCTGAAAATCACGTGGAAATTTGGTTGGTAATCCTGTTTTTATCAAGAAAGAAATTTCATGCTAAGCAAATTTTTGTGCTTAGCAGCTCTATGAAATTGGGCCCAGGTGTTTACATGTAGATGATTTCCTTGTTGTTGGTTTCCCTGCAGTGCTATTAAAAATATAAAAAAACACTTATAAAGTCTTGTAGTTTGTGGCACTTTCCTCATTTAAAAAACAAACAAACTACAGTTTATGGCAGCTAACGATTGTATGGCGTCTGACTGGCACCCCTGAACAAAGATATTGACAAAATAGAGAGACTGCCAACATAGGGCTAGATAGCTCAGTTGTTGAGCACCGGCATGTTAATCTGGAGATCACACGTTCAAATCCTGCTCTTGTCAGTTTTCTTTTATTCAATTCAAAATTGATTAAATAAAAGCCAGTCATTGTACATCACATCACTACTTCAACAAAGGTTTAGATTTTTATCTGAGGCAATAACTTTTTTTTTCTTTCTAGGCAAGCCAAGTCCAAGTACATTCTGCTCTTGGATGCAGATTTCGTTCCGTCCCCTGAGTTTCAGACAAGCTTCCAGTCCTCTTTAGACCAGATGGAAAAACAGCCCTCGATGGACCAGACAGCATTTGTAGTTCCAGTCTTTGAATATTCACAAGAGGTTATCAAGGTATACAAGGAAGTCTTATTTGAAGTTCTGGGTTTGCGGGAAAGGGACCAAGGGGTCGATGTCATAAAACACTTCCTAACTAAGGATCGATTCTAGGATTTAGGACAAGTCCTAGTCGTAAGATTGATCCTACGTTAGGATTCGTCTTAAGTTAAGTTGAGTTACTCGTCCTAACTTGAGATAAGATGAGTGTTAACTCTTTGTGAAATCGGCCCCTGGAGCAAAGGAGATGTTGCAATTTGACATCTACTTGACAGCTGTAGCGATAGTTTCTTGATTTGAGAATAATGAATTTGTCTTTTTTCTCTTTTAGGATTCTCCGTCCAATCATCCAAAAACCAAGCAGGATCTGAAGGATCGCATGTTTGGCCAAGATGCCGTTATTTCTCCTTTTAATATCCTTTTTCATGATTTGTAACTTGAAATGATTGTTATATTAAAATTAAAGACTTTTTTTCAACCAGGAATGCTTAACAAGTAAATTGTATTTTTCTTTTGACAAGTTTGATGTTAAAAAAGCTGGTTACCAGCTAAATTCTCATTCCATCTGTATTCTGTGTAACTGGTTCCCTGCTATTTATGAGCTTAGCAAAATAACTTGGTAGCACCATCTTCTGCTGAGCCACTCTGGGTTCTTAAAGAGGCTGCGTGAGTCTGGTTTTCTTGCTAAGCATCTTAAAGAGGCTGTACTTTTTTGTGTGTTCTTGTCAAATTGTTTTCCTTAATTCCTCCTTACTGCTGTCCACTGCTCCAGAAGCTCACCGACCCACGGACTACAGGGCTTGGTACTCCTCTACTCAACCCTATAGGGTCATCAAATATCAAGATAAATATGAACCATATCTCATAATGAAGTAAGTTATGATAACCTTAAGCCTGGTTCCTACGATTTTTGACGTCACAGTCTTGTTTTCATTTGGAATGTTTCGTAGGAGTATAGAACATTTCAACTGATGCAAATTTTTCATTGCGAATTTTTTATGTCAACATTCATATCGCATTCAAATTCGCAGGATGTATGAACAGGACTTTAGGTCATGTCACATGTAGAGGTAATTGCTTGTTACTAAGTAAGTTTTTATGATAACAATAATTGTTTGGAGTAATTACCAATAGTGTCCAGTTCCTGGGGAAAGAGACCAGCTGAATTTCAAACAGGAGTAGGAATTTAATTACATCACCGAGAGCCAGCGACAATAAATTCTCGGTCACCAGCCTGAACACAGATGTCTGATGTTGTAATTTTTTCTTGAATTGCTGTACCCTGGCTGTCAGATTAACATCACAATTTGTTTGATTGTTTCTTGATGCAGAAACACAGTTGATGTGCAGACATTTGATGAGCGATTTACAGGATACGGAATGAACAAAGTGACATATTCCATGGAACTCCATGCTAGAGGGTAAGAAGCTATCCGATATCACAATGAACTTTGATTTGGATTCTTGCTACTCTCACTACCAAAGTTTTTTTTCAACAGTGTGTACATTTCCTGATAAGGGGCATTGTCCGGGTTTTCTTTTGTTACTCTGCGGTTTGGCGGGTCGTTCGAACTCCGTCGCTTCCTTCCTCCATGGTCAAGCTAAGACAAATTCTTACAATAAACAGTTAGTAATTCCTAAACTTGATTTGTTTATTTACACAGGTATGAGTTTGTTGTGTTACCCAGCGTGTGGGCCATTCACGTTCCTCACCAGGAGAGTTCAGCCAAATCTCGGTTTTTATTGGACCCTCTCTACCGACTCCGAAACCGTGTCAAGCGCTTTGAGTTCGTGTCGGACATTATGAGAAAGTACAGTATAGCAGGATGCCAACAGGAAAGACACCATTGAGTGCGAGACCTTGTAACTCTAGGTGGCAGCAGACAGATTTCCATTGTTTGCGTGGGTAGTTCTTCTTCTTCCTTCCTCCAAGTACTGACTCAATTACATGAGCAAAATTGACGGGACGAGAGCAAGTGCATTAATTTACAGTGCAGTTAAAAAGGAAACCAAAACACAATGGATTTACCCGGTAAGTCTGCTGCCAACTCGCGCTCCAAAAGTCCCCATTGGTTTTGGGTTGACTTTTATTTCTTCTTCGTCTTTCGAGTTGTTGCCCTTGTCATTCATCAGGGCAACCATTTGTCAGCCATCTTCCTGAAGGTGAATCCGAGACTCCAGTCCAAATCGGCCCGTTGAGGGAGAGTCGGGGTGCAGTTGTGAATGTGGTCGGCTATCTGTGGGTCTCCTAATTGGTATGAGGGAGGAGGGTGCCAACTTCCAACTTTCTTTGCATGCGTAAAGAAAAAACGGGCGACTCCCGTCGTCAAGCGAGTCATGTGAACTGCTTTCACAGGAGCTGATTTCACAAAGAGTTAAAACTAGTCCTAACTTAGGACTAATCCCAGGAGATATGAAAAACTTAAGGCTAGTCCTAAGTTAGGCTGAGTAACTCGTCCTAACTTGAGTAACTCGTCCTAACTCGAGATAAGACTAGTCTTAACTCTTTGTGAAATCCACCCCAGGAAGATTGTCATATAGCACATCAATTTGTTTTAATCCTCAACAACTTGAATTTTCCTGAAATATCTAGTTCTCATCATTGGTCAACAGAAGAATTTTACCGTTTTGCATATTTTGCACATCTCAAACATCAGTCTCAAGTATTAAACAAACGAAGAGCAGTACTTTAAGATTTGTCTTGCCATTGAGGAAACATCTCAGAAATCTCTGAAATCATCTCAGCCAATTGTATATTTTGGTAACTTATTTTCATGATTTCTTTTTTTTTAATGAGAGGTTTTGGGATATTATGTCTTCACCCCTTGAATAAGGGTTAAGCACAACACCTTGCCGCCATATTTGTATTTATTTGTTGTATATAATTACTAATTATTTTGTCAGTGACTCAGTTTCAGTGGACTCGTTGGTTTTAACACAACATTTCAAAATAAGTGAACAACGTGCAAGTAGGTTATTTCAGAATGTTAGTTTTTAAATAGCGTCTTGAGCAAATATTTGTTGTTTGTTTATCCTTTAAATGTAATATTAGGCCCTACCCTCAAGGTTTTGAAAAACAAGCCAAACTTCTGCCGTTGTGCGTCAAAATGAAAATACTTTGACGTTTTTTGTGGGATGTTGCTTTGTTATACCTCCATGCTGCAGCAAATCGGTCATATAAAAACAGAACTCCCACCAATGTCAAAACATTGAGCATTTTCAGGCGAGATGCAACCTTTTTGTGACATTTGCTAAGCAATATCTTTTTGTTCTCTTGTAAAGTGCCAATACCCAGTGTAAGTACTGCTCCATAAATGCGTTTGTATTATCTTCAACATGCACCTTATTAAAATGTCCTTGCCAACCAACCTTTTAAATCTCAGTAAATTGAAATGGAACTGGGCCCAATTCATGCGATGCTTACTGGATAGTTCAGCGCTAACAGTCCATGGACTTTATGCTTAACAGGGTGTCGTAAGCGCAGTGGTAAGTAGCCATGTGAAATTCAGCCCAGGACCAAAATTCATAGAGCTGCTTAAGAAGTAAATATTTGCTAATAATTGCTTGCTTAGCAAAAAATAGCAGGATAAAATTGTACATGAGACACATTGTTGTGGCTGGTAACTTTTTTCTAGCACCATTTTATTGTGCTTGGCTGCTGTTCGTGTTTAAAGCCATTATACACTTTCGGTAAACAGTATTGTCCAAAGTCCCACACTTTGTGTATCACAACTTATATATAAAATAACAAACCTGTGAAAATTTAGGCTCAATCGGTCATCGGAGTCGGAAGAAAATAACAGGAAAACACACTCTTGTTTCTGCACGTTTCGCCGTGTCATGACATGTGTTTATTAAAATAATCTGTCATTCTCGCTATCGGGAATTGATATTGTTTTAATGTTTTCTCGAAAAGTAAAGCATTTCATGGAATAATATATCAAGAAAAGTCTTTCACCATAACCTTCTGTAAATCCTGTAAATTATTTTGAAATCTGTGAACTTTTTTTTTTTTTCTGTATTGAAAGTGTATAATGGCTTTAAGCATTTTGTGTTCTTAAACCGACCACCTTATTTTTGTTTTAATTGTCACACATGGGTGGATGTATTTTTTATGGGTCCAAATATTTTTTAGAGAGTCAAGCTTATCATTGTCAAATATTTATTAGCAATTGTACCAATTATTGAGGTGTACAGTAATTTGAAATTTTGCCTAGAATGTAAACTGTATGTCCGGGTCACAAATGATAAGAATCCTTTAAGAAAAGGTAAAATGAAATGGTGCATGTATTTTAGCAATGAGAACAGAGTTAACAAATAAATAAGTTTAAGTACAAGTCATATATTTATTATTAATATTTATTTATGGAAAGCAATGTACATGCTTGATATGAAATTTGAGGAGCATTTTTGCTGAACAATAAAAATGGATCAAAAAAGTTATTGTGTTTCGTTGAGATTCCTATATATTATTATCAATGAAATGTGGACAGAAGACGATAGACCTTTATCACCGTGCAGCCGTCTTGAATTTCTCCTATTGATATCAATGTTACCAAACCGAGGGTGGATGAACAAAATAGTCGGTTTCCTAATTGCAAAATGCTTATCAGCATTCATTATCGTTATTCGATACAAGGAACATGACCAAGATGGAGGCAGCACGATTAAGGTCTATAAAGAGATACTAACATGTTTATACTCGAGCCAGGAGTGTGTTGGGTTTAACTATTATTAATAATTATGAGAAAATAGAAATAGCTGATTCAAACTGCTTACTAACCAAAAGGACCTATTGTATAAATTAAATAAAAAAGTTAAAGGCCGACGATTGGATCATAACGGAGTATTTCTTTAAGGCTACACGATAAAAACTCTGCTAGGGTCTAAACTTCAGGTTATTCATAATGACAATAATACTGGGTTCTTATATAATGCTGTATCAAAATCCTACAGGCATATCAAAGTGCTCATTTTTGTTTTTTATCAGGATAAGCAGAGCTATGTTTCGGATTATGAGACCTATTTATGTAGCATCTTCTAATGGTTTACAAGGTGCTGAGGTGCAATCAGCACCCACTGCAAAAAACACTGATGGAAACCATTTCTCTTAGCGATAAGTGTAACTGGGTACATTTGCGTACATTGTTTATCTATCTGATCTACAGCTTTGCGCCTCACCTGAAGAGAGAAGCAATAATGGTAAAGCATCTCGCTCAAGGACACAAATGTCAAGACCAGAACTTGAACTCGCACTCTGCTGATCGGAAACACCAGAGCTCGAGACTGACGCTCTTAACTGCTCGTCCAAGAAACGCCCCTATTGATTGACCATGGAACTGAAGTTGACTGGACACTAGTTCATTAACAACACACACAGAAAAAGATCTCTAAAAAAACATAAAGTTTACTATCTGTAAAATATTTATTATTACTGCTCAATCATACCAAATAATATGCCACAAGGGAAACTGACTTTGAACAAAGAAGAATAGACCCCTCCCATGAAATATGTAAATTGCACATAGCGCCTGCGCACTAACATTTTGGTTCTCAAAATGAGGAAACATCGCGCTGTTTTGTACACGGCTAATGGATGCGTGACGCAGACGCGATTGCGCGTCTGCTTAGTGCACAACTCTATGGCGTTTGCCAACCAACAGGGTCTGTACGCATGCGCTAATGTGATTAGCATATTTCACGGGAAGGGTCCATTAACTCGAGCAAGACTTGCCGGTGCTCTACCAACTGAGCAATCTAGCCCAAATGTTGGCGGTTTCCCAAATTTGTCATGAAGACGCATGTCTTTGTTTAGAGGTGCCAGTCTAAAGCCATACATGTTACAGTTTACACATAGCTATTTCCATGTACAAGTAATAAGCAGCACAACATAGCTACTTAGCTGTAGGGGAGGGATTGTGTAGACAGGGTTAAGAAAAGATGGGTTAAAGGAACACGTTGCCTTGGATCGGTCGAGTTGGTCTTTGAAAAGCGTCCTGTATTCCTTTGTTATTACATCAATATGGTTAGAAAGTAGAATACAATGATCTACACAAATATGCCTAGAAATTGCGTGGTTTTCTTTTTTTTCTAAATAGCCGACCGTGTTAGTTTGCGACGTAAAATGAAAACCGTGCAATTTTGAGTGATACTTGTGTGGATCATTATATTCTACTTTTAAAACGTCTTTCTACCCATATGCATTTCATAACGGTTTCAAACGCTTTTCATAGACCAACTCGTCCGATCCAAGGCAACGTGTTCCTTTAACGAAGTTAACGATTTGTTTATCAGATTCATGGTATTTGGCACTTGAAGGGAAAAAAAGTAGGAAAACCTTATACAGTCTTACTTATAGCCACCAATTCGGAAACGGACAATGATTGAGAGTATTGAAGAGACGTCCCAAATGTATGAAAATTGTTACTTGCTTTTGTCACAAGGATTTCAACCAGCGTTTTTTTCCCCCTTACAAATAATTGAATCAATTTATAGATTTGTTTTCTTTATAGACATGCAGGCACAAAGATACAATAATAATCACCTGATAAGTTGCAGCTGAATACCAGGTCTACTTTTTGAAGAAAAAAAAAACAGCAAAAGAAACGTCAAATATTTTCAATGAGAAAGTCAAATCCATCAGTGTTTAGCAAGGTGACAGTGGGTACCAACCGCATTTCAGTAACATTCACTAGACATTGGAGTTTGTTCTTGTTCTTTGCACTGCTGGAGAACAACCAAGGGGGAATATTATTGGAGCAAGCGCCATGAGCACTTTTTGTGGATACCGGCACTATAGAAGACGTCATTATTATTATCTCTGGTCCCAGCATTAATGAATGGACATCGTGGAAATTTGAATTTTCAGTCAACCCTCAACGATTCGTTTGTCATATTTAAATGTTTCAGGGTGAAAATTTAACCAAACCCTATTACTTCAAACGGAATCCTATCTCGGAATAGTTTTAAGTATCAACAGCTGCAGTGCTCATCACCCAGTAAGTTTGTATGGCCATTAATGGTTGGGTATTTACAAATCTATGACCCTAACTTCAAGGACAAAGTGACATCAGCTAAAATAAATAAGTTGCAAAGATCATGAAGTTTTGAGCGAGTTTGTCTTCACTTGATAAAGAAGGTGAAAAAGAAACAATACATGAACTCTATTCATTCTGTCACAAGACCATATTATACACTACGCAAATTAACCCTTTGGTGCACAAATTAAACAAATAAAAAACAAACACATTCAACCGCGTTTTTATCAATTTTTTTTAATAGCACCCCCTCTTGACGTCACACCTTACGAAAGCTCAACAATCGCTCTAAACAACCGAATGAGGGCGGTATATATGGGGGGTGTAGTTTTTAAGTTATGACTGTTTATAAAAGTCAAATTTGACATGTTTTGGGCGGTCGCTAGCGACCACTTTGTGCACCAAAGGGGTTAAACAACCGAACAACCTTAAAATTTGTAAAGAATTTTAACAATTTTGCCGTTTCTTTACATTTGTTAAATAAAAATTGTACTTAGCAAAACTATTGATATTTACAATAAGTTTTATATCGATTATACAAATTTGTTAAGTTCTCTCAATGTGATGACGCTGATATCAATTGATTTAATAATTGATATATAATCTAGAAGTTGCTCATGTTGTGTCCATTCACGAAGATGGAAGCTGTGGCAGACCAAACTCATCCACAGGAACGCCGTCCTGAATAAACAAACAAATTTCTAAATAAATATATGCAGGGATGTGATAGGCTGTTAACACCAAAAACTGAACTCAGAGCACAAAGCACGTGAGCATGCGAGCTCAAAAAACTTGCGAGCATCCTGCTCTGCAATCTGGAGGATTGAGGTCACCTGTAGGAAAGTATTCTTATTTTCAGAATTTCTTTTTTTTAGGGCAAACAAAACCGGAATTCTTTTTTAAAACAGAGGAACCACATCCTTGTATATTAGGCTAGAAGAAGAGATTTGAATTCTATTCCTTCTACATCATGTTTTATCTTTACATCATCCACATCAAATCAAACAAGACGTTACATGAAAACAAATTTACTTTCAAAAGCCTGTAACATTCTTGTAAAGCATTTACAAGTTTTTAAAAGTAAGTTGCTCACTAAATGATGTAACTACTTATGTGGCACACTTGCCTACAAGTGACTTCAATCCCCCACTGTATGGTCACTCAGCACCAATATGTTTGGACTTGGGTAAGATTGGTATGCCTGGCCCAGTGATAAGTAGTTGGGCCTACAGTCCTCAATCCTCCACTATCCTCCACTCTATGGTCACTCAACTCCTAAAGGTTTGGACTTGGATAAGATTGGTATGCCTGGCCAAGTGATGAGCAATTGTTAGTTGGGCCTACAATCCTCAATCCTCCACAATCACACAACTTCGTGAGGAGGATTTTCGTTACAAATAAATTAAGTAAATTGACGTACCTGTATTGATTCAGCACCCGGATTTGTTTCTGGAGCCGATGGGGCAGTGATAGCTTCATCCAGGTACGATGTGTCTTCATCCATTAAAAAGTCATCACCGAGAGCGTCAAGTTCTACCAAAAATAAATTCAAAAAAATTGCTTTCAAATATTATCTGTACCAAATCAGGGTCTTTTGAAACTTAGAAATTATATGTCAGTACTAAAATGTCATTTCAAAAATTTTGTATCTCAGTTTTACAAAAACATCTCAGACCAGAGTGATCCATGCATCCAATGATTTCGGCACATACTTATCTCGTTTTTGTGCTGACACAATGATACAAAAGGTAAATCAGTCAGCAATTTGAATGACCTAAATAAAATTATTGGCTATCCCTCGCTTTTCCTAATTCTGTGGCAAAAAACGGTTGCTACACTCAATTGCTGCATTGAGTTCTAAACATCCATTGGCGGGACTATGTTACAAACCGGGAGGTATATGGAAATCTATCGCCACTTTCCGAAAACCATAAAGCAGAGACTTCTTCAGTTTGCTGGTCACTGTTTGCGAACAGTGGATCAACCAATATCACACCTGGTCTTCTGGAATCCTCCTGGCGGACATCCAAATCGCTGCAGGAGGAAAATGAGCTACCCAGACACCATCACCCGAGACACAAATCTCAATCCAAACGAGACCCAGCAACTCATGAGGGATAAAGCAACCTGGCACCACTTCATCAAAGCTGCTTCTACTATTCCGTCTAAGGACGAAGGATTATGATGATGGCAAACAAAAGAAAGTCTTCAAAACATCATTCTTGGGTTACATACCTGCTTCTAGATCGGCCTCGTCCATCTCAGGCATACCGTAACTTCTTCCCATGATCTCTTGTACCTCATCAGCTTGTTCTAACATATCGGACATGTCATCTTGAAGATCCTGTCAATCAAATCAAATCAAATCAAATCAATCAACATTTATTTCCATACAAACACAAAAACCAAATACAAGCGATAGGATGTTACAAGACTGAAAACTGTATGGAGGCATGGCCAATTAAAGCAAAGCTTGTAGGCTGGGATGCCTTTACAAAACAATGGAAGATAATAATAAGATCATTTCAATAAAAATGGCAACTACATAGATCAAGATTTTTATAAAGATTTCATTTCACTTCTCTTCATTTTATTTAGTTTCGCTTCTTCTGGTTGTGAAGCCAAGGACTATAAACAAAAAGTGAACTTAATTTCAGTTTTAGTTGAGGGAGAAAAACCCTAGAGAATTATTCCAGGGAAAACCCCACGTAGTCAGGTAGGGACTGAAAACCCAATCCACATAGTGTCACCCGGTGGGATTCGAACAGGGGTCCTAGAGGTGGAGGGCAAGGAAAGGTACCACTATGTCAACCTGACTACCCAGTGTAGTAATTTAATTATTATCATAAATTTGGCCACCAGATCATGATTTTTGATGTGCTACACAACTCGGCCACATCGGTAAACAATAATAAACATGGGATAGAGACCATTACTAAGATAATAATAATAACTGGATTCACATTGCGCCAAATTACTAAAGGATGGAAGGCACTTGAGGAGAAAGGAAATATCAAAGTGATGGTGACAGATTGGAGAACTGGTGAGTCTTGAGACCCTTTAAGAACGACAGAACAGTCTGAGCGTTTTTAATGGGGACAGGAAGAACGTTCCATAGGCGAGAGGCAGCAATCTCTCTCACCAGCTAGTTTGCGTTTCTTTTTTACCACAAGGGAGATGGCATCAAGGGAGATGGCATCATAGCTTCGAAGGGAATAAAAGATAAAACAAAACACACTATTTACTAAAGTTTACCTCGATCTGATCCAAGTTAACTTTCTTGTACTCCTTCTTCATCTCCTTAATACCAAGCTTCATGGCATCCACAGTTGTCTTGGTATCCTTCAGTGTCTGGGTTGCAAAGTTGGCTTGCTCCATGTTGAACGACTGCTGCCTTAGATTATCACTCTGGTTCTCATACCTGTAGCAAATCGTTAGAATAAACATTCAGTCCATTCCTTAAAATCCCCTGGTTGTTGAACCTACATTACTGTAGGAAAATAACCCCTTGGCCATAGAGTTAGACTTGATTTGATTTCAAGTCTGAGATCGGGGGTTTGTTTTTCTACATCAGTTACGTAAAACTATAGTCCTACACCTAAATTTATTTTTCCCATACAAGTATCCTAAATGAGCAATGTGGACGGCCCATTGTTCCATCAATTCACAGCAGATTTGGATGGACTATATTCTACTTACATTTTCTTCTGTTTCAGAATCCTCATAGCCTTTTGTTTCACCATATTCTAAAAAACAAAAATAATAATAATATTTGTTTTATATTTTTTATTTACTTACTTTTTATTACTTGTTATGAAAAAGACACTAAACGAGACAAGATGAAGAACTCTTTAGACTTTTAACCTCAAGGCATTTTGTTAAGAAACCTTTCCTTTCTTATGTTTAGCATTGCAGAACCTCTGACCTCAACATTGAACATTTTGATGGACTGAAGTCCAGAAATTCCTGTCATAAAATTCTCTGAATAATGTTAGTGTCAACATAAGTGTAGTGAATGAATTATGATTATAAGGGAATATAATTATAAAAGATGTAAATTTGCCTCAGGAATAAAAAAAATCACATCGATGTAAGGGTAAAACCAAAACTATCATTGGAGAAATCAAAATTGTCATTGGAGAAATCGTTGGCAACAACTTTAGCAAATACCAATTCACAGTATGCGACCATAGATACAAGAAACTTACTCCAAGAACTGTGATGTTCGCTCCGCTATCGTCTCCAAGAACTCAGGAACGCACCTCATAGTTCAAGAAGTACAAGAAAACTAACATACAAGTAAGCCTAGTCAAATTAAGATAAAACAGTAATTTTTACACAAGGAAATTTGCTGTTGAAAGCGCCCTCATGTGGTCAAAAATACAGTAAATTAAAACTCCCTTTTTGTTTACCTTAGCTGGACCTTCTCGCATCTTCTTCATCTGATCTTTGTACTTCTTCAACTCATTGTCAAGTTTTGAGATTTTCTTTTCAATTGATTCCGAACGGCTGTCAACCTAAAATGAAAATAATTTGTTTTATTAATTAAAATGATAAATGGAATGGAAACCGACCAATTAAATGATAAACACACAATCAAAATATTAACTGTGTTATCCGGTCCTACTACTTGCCGTCAACTCGCCGACTTGCCGTCAACTCGCCGTCAACTCATTTTCGTGCCGTCAACTCATTAAATTTACATGAAAAATCTATAAAAAGGGGCACGGAAGTGTTAAGTCTGGGCTAAACTACATATTTCTCATGGTTTTCGGTACAAATTCATTCGCAAAAACGACTTTGTGTTGATAAAAAAAAAGTACCAATCATTGACATCTTGGGCCAAGACTCATCATTGTGAAAAAGCAAGATGGCGGCCGACAGTTTTTTGGCTTCGAGAATTTTTTTTCACGAGAAAAAAAAATCAATTTTTATTCCGAAATATGACCTAAAACTTACGCGAATGCTCTTTGAGCTGATACTTTACAGTTCTATGCTTCTTTTGTGGATTTTAAATGTATGTTGGAGGAGTTGACGGCGAGTTGACGGCGCAAGTGAGTTGACGGCGAGTTGACGGCAAGTAGTAGGACCCGTGTTATCAATTGAAACAGAGTAAGGATGTCATTGTCTAAGTCCGACGTGGACAAAATTCCATATCATTCCAGCCACCATTCACTTTTTCATTTGTTATGACTTGTTATGTTATGAAATAAAAAAGTATCAATATTATTCATACAAATACAATAATCTATTTTGCTCAAATGAGAAATTCCTTTTTGTTAAAAAAATAATAAATAAGTGAAAGGTGCTGGCAGGATACGGCGCGTTTTCCCAATAAAAAACTAAAATCGTACACACCAATAAATACATACAAACTACAATACTATTATTACGTACAAATCAAAAAGAAAAAAAAAATAACAAAAGGGAATTTTTGACTTACATTTTCAATGCAGTTTGACAGATTAGGTGGCGGTGCCTTTGGTTTACTTGATCCAAACAAACGATTCATGATAACAAAACAAAAGTACTAAAATTCTTCAAAGTATATATTTTCAACAGTATATCTTCACGATATCAGCAAAACAACTGGATTTCCCGATCGAGTTGTAGCACAGCTTAGCTGAAGTTCTGTGTATTTAATTTTGCATTGGATTTTATTTTGTACATAACGTCATATCAAAAAATATCCACCCGGTACCTGATGGAATCAACGCAGTATTCCCATAGATGGTAATAGGAAACCAGTCTGTAAAAAGACAACAAGCGCCCCCAACGACGAGTCATAGTTATTCTTCACCCCGTGACGATTTGTAATCACCTTTTGTTCGGGATTTTGGAGTGCTAAAATAATTTAAAATTTTGTAATACTTTGCTGACCGAAATTCTATGAAATTGTTTCAAAACAAATGAGAATTCAGGTTAGCTTAGTGGTTTTCTCTCCGCCCTTGTGACCCCTGTGTCCCTACTTCTAAAAGCTCAACGTCTCCCCTGTGACCCCCCCCCCCCTCCGCCCCTGCAGGTTTCACTAATTATTGGTAATTTCCTCCCACATCTAAAACCTACAGTCATCCTTATCTCTTCACAGGTATCACACAATTCCAAGTCGGGAAGAGCTATGTTTTATGAACCTTTTGAGGCTCCCTTTACTTGGTTTCATCACAGAGAAAGAGAAAGTTTCATTAACTGAATGGCACAATATGATCGTATTCCCGTATCAAGTAACTTGAAACACAGAAACCCGGCAACCGACCACTAAAAACAGAAAAACAATGGGTTTAGAAGTCATTTAAAAACATTATTCTTTCTTTTATTCCACTCATTACCCATTTAAAAATAAAAAAACTTTCCTAACAAAATCTATCCCACCAAGCAAATCAGCCCTTGTTGATATTACAACAGAAAAAAAGATGGCAAATCAGCATGTAAATAAATGTAGCGAGAAATACAAACTATATTTTGATAGGCTTCAAAGACTTAGTAAAAATCAAGTTTAATTAAAACAAAAAAATGAAAAAAAAATTCTTTTACGAAGTATTTTAGAAGTTAATCCAAAGTTCGTTGGGAAAGATTAACACAAAACCCACCAAGAATGGTTATCAATCATTTGTTACTTATCTAATCAATCAAATAACTAATCTTACAAATGGTCAGTAAACGATTCAATTAGCAAAACTCCAAGCTTGACAAAATTATGTCGTTCACCTTCTTGATTTTCAAAACTTTCTGGTATAAAAGTAACACAAGTATAGAGATTCTTTAAATAAAAACAAA
This sequence comes from Asterias rubens, assembly GCF_902459465.1. Classification (NCBI taxonomy): domain Eukaryota; kingdom Metazoa; phylum Echinodermata; class Asteroidea; order Forcipulatida; family Asteriidae; genus Asterias; species Asterias rubens. The sequence goes on along the minus strand of NC_047064.1, from coordinate 21,239,172 downwards.
GCACAGATTGTTTTTACAAAAGTACAGACACAAATGGAGAAGAAAAAAAAAACAGAGGAAAAAAGAAACAATCATACAATTCCAGTGGTTGATTTAACATTATTTGTACGTAGGGACGAATAAACGATTAATGGATGGACACAAAATAATAACCCCAAAAATTAATGACAATTAAAACATATTGACATCTGTTTGATTTAGCGACTTTTTACTTTTATTTAATTTTTTAATTTGAGTTTCTATGGACTGGCTTACTTTATGATGTCTAAAAAAAAATAATAAAAAAAAATATTTCCTTCTTCTTCAGAAACACTGTTAACTTCTCCCCAAAAGAGCCCTTAGCTGCCTTTGAAAATGTTTTTAATAATTAACCATGAATGTCTATATATATTTAACGGTATTTTATAAATACTTTTCAATTTTTCCCTGATATAAGAGCATTCTGGAAAAAACAAAACGTAAAGCTTCATACAGAAAACAAGATCCAACCAAACACCATTTTTGTGAAAATGCCCTCTGGACAAAACAATCTTTATATAATGATAAAATTACCATTTATTCCTTTAAACAGTCCCCCAAACCTTGTCCCCATGTCAAAATACGTTACTTTTATGCAGTTAGTTATTTATACCAAGGGAATAAGGGGTTTAGGTAGATTTTCTAGAATACTAATCACATTTATAATCTTCATTACATTTTCCACTAAATGAAGTACTCATAATTTCATAAATTCATACAAATAATCCTTTTAAAGGCAGTGGACACTATTGGTAATTGTCAAAGACTAGCCTTCACAGTTGGTGTATCTCAACATATGCATAAAATAACAAACATGTGAAAATTTGAGCTCAATCGGTCATCGAAGTTGCGAGATAATAATGAAAGAAAAATAACCCTTGTCACACGAAGTTGTGTGCATTTAGATGGTTGATTTTTAGACCTCAAGTTCTAAACTTGAGGTCTCGAAATCAAATTCGTGGAAAATAACTTCTTTCTCGAAAACTATGGCACTTCAGAGGGAGCCGTTTCTCACAATGTTTTATACCATCAACCTCTCCCCATTACTCGTCACCAAGAAAGGTTTTATGGCAATAATTATTTTGAGTAATTACCAATAATGTCCACTACCTTTAAATTCCAGAAATATAATTATGAATGTTCTTTTTTTCTCCTACTTCAAATTCAAATCCGAACCTCTTAAAAACATTATTTAAAATCTGTAAAATTATTACAATTTTCTTAAGAGGTTCCTGAGGGAAAAAACCCTGCCGTGATTTATTTTAAGATATTCTTGAGCAAATTAAAAGAACTGAATTGAATAAATGTATTCATCTTGCTTGATTATTGGAAATTGTTGTTTAAATTTATATGCCTTGCAGCAGATTTTATCAATTATAAATCCTCCTCACATTGAGTGAAAATAAATAACCTTCTGCATTGTAATAAAAGCATTTCAAATCTTTAAAACATAACTATTCCCTTTAAAACAATATAAAAAGCCTAAAAGTTGTAGTAATTTAATTCCTTTTCAACAGCATTACATTATCGTAACATTCTCAATTCATTGTACATTTATCATAAGTCTGGTCCCTCATTTTTATAAGGTAAAATTGAAATATCATGATCCCCATTTTTTAGAAGTATGGAATAGCTACACATTGGTCATGGACTGACACTGAAGTCAAATAAACTCTCTGATATAATTTATTTTTACCCTTACGCCAATGAGTACCAAACACTGTGTACTCAGTACTTTACCCGAACTCTGAGAAAAACAAATCCACAGGCAAATCACTGGGTGGGATTCGAACCCATAACCTTTGCATTGCTAGCACAGATGTCTTACCACTAGACCACGAAGATAGCCAGGTTGCTAGAGGCAGTTCCAATCCTAAGTGTTAGCAGTAGGTACCGCAATGATTTAAAGGAACACGTTGCCTTGGATCGGACGAGTTGGTCTATAAAAAGCATTTGAAACTGTTTGTTATGAAATGCAGATGGTTATAAAGATGTTTTTAAAGTAGAACATAATGATCCACACAAGTATCACTCAAAATTGCACGGGTTTCATTTTACGTCGCGAACTAACACGGTCGGCAATTTATGGGAGTCAAAAACTTGACTCCCATAAATGGCCGACCGTGTTAGTTGACGAGGTAAAAAGAAAACCACGCAATTTCGAGGCATATTTGTGTAGATCATTGTATTCTACTTTTACAACATCTTGCTAACCATATCGATTTTATAACAAACGGTTACAGAACCCTTTTCAAAGACCAACTCGACTGATCCAAGGCAACGTGTTCCTTTAATAGAGTTAGTTCCATTCCCACCCGGGTGATTTGCCAGTAGATTTTTTTTCACAATCTCTATGCATAAAAAATGAAACATCATCAATCTATTTTGGTGGATACACAATATTTCAATTAAAAAAAATATCAGTGAAAGCTGCATTAGTAAGTTTAAAATAAAATTAGGTAAAGACAGGTTTCTAGTTTGTTTAAATATGAGGTAGGCCTGCCTATGAATCAGTATTTAAACGTGCTGTTGACAGAGGGAAATCTGAAAAATAGTTGACTCTCAGTTTATACAGGTCATGTACTTCTATATATATTTTTTGTGTGTGTAGCGCTCAGAAACTTATTTTTAGTATAACGCGCTATATAAATGTAATCGTTATTATTATTATTATTATTATGTACTTACAGTAACAGCCTCTATGTGAAATTGAAGAAAAAAAAACCACGGCAAGTTTCGATGTTTTCTTCCAAAGTGTGTGTAGCTGTTGGTCCTCTCATTAGCTATAGTCACATGATCTGATCATTTGACTTTCTTTTTCCTTGTACAACAAATGTACAGCCCATAAATTGAAATGTGACGTTAGCGAATGTTTTTGGATTTTGAAAAAATGCACTTGACGTGTATCAAACACATTAGCCTTTTTTGAGGTATGGCGGACGTTATAAGAGTGTACAGTTTGGTTTGGGTGTTTACACACAAACTTACCCAAACCTAGTGTTGTCTACGTAGCATTGTGTCCGCCATATCTCAAAAAGGCTCATGGCATTTTACACCATTTTAATGTGAGGTTCGAGGCTTGAATTTTCCCCCCATTTTTGTTGAGGGCTCCATCTATTGGAAAATGAGTGCATAGCCAAACTGAACTTGACCTTGGAGCCCCTTTTTAAAATCAAACTTTCTTAACGCTAAAATGCTATCAATGTGGTATAAAAATATATCTACACAGAGAAGATCATCTTATTGCATAGTATTTACAAATTTTGTCTCCTCACTGAGAACGTCCTCTGTGATCAAGTAACAAGATGACATTCTTTAAAATGACCTATTAATAGACTTTATCACTCTGTCATCATCTTGGTCGTGTTCCCTGTTTCCATAACAGTAATGAATGATAAATGCTAACATTAATTGCGCAAACATAGAACCAGACTATTATTTCGTCCAGCCTCAGTTTGGTTACAATGAGTTGGAATGGAGTAAATTCAAGATGGCCACACCGTGATAAAGGTCTATTACCCCTGAGGTAAAGAATTAAACCAATCTACAGTTGTTCCTCCCAAGTTTCTTTGTTACCTAAAGAGATAAACTAAGAGAGATGTGAACATTTGCTCATGAAGAAAGAATAACATTGCTACAAGCCTGATGCTTTGTTCTTGTTTAAGTACAAAGCAGTGTTTTCTTAGTAAGTGGCATGTCTACAGGAAATATAAATTTGTACTGGAACTTTTTAAGGGAAACGAAGGCAATGACCATAGGCATGGAGGCAATTGCCTGGGAGGCAATAACCATTGATGGTGCACTGTGCTTTTGCTGTGGTGACATTTGCAAAGTTCCAATACAAAATTACGTTTTCCTCATAGAAGTACCGCTTACCAGAGAGAAATTGCTTTGACCCTTCAAGAGCGACGCTCAAAGCCTGTGCCTCCTTTGCCTCTGTGAAGTATGCAGCTTGCAACATTTCAAGGGCCACCATGCAATGACCAGGGGGCATAGAGGCAATTGCTTTCTTTGCCTCTGTGAAACCTCAGACTAGGAACAATATTCAAAGGGCACCAAAGCAATGACCAGGGGGGATAGAGACAATTGCCTCCCTCAAGTATCGCACCTGGGGTGGATTTCACAAGGAGTTAAGACTAGTCTTTCCTCGAGTTAGGACGAGTTACTCGTCCTAACTTAGAACTAGCCATACGTTTTTTTTATATCTCCTAAGACTAGTCCTCAGTTAGAACTAATCCCAACTCTTTGTGAAATCGACCCCTGGAACATTTTAAGGGACACCAAGCCAATGACCAGAAGCATGGAGGCAATTGCCTTCATTAAGTATCAGGCCTTTTAAGACACGTTTCAAGGGGCTGCCTCCGTTGCCTCTCTGTATTACATCAGTCTTAGAACATTTCCAGGAGCACAAAAGCAATGACCACAAACTCACAGAGGCAATTGGCTCTGTATCAGGTCTGCATCTACATTTTGTAAATGAAAAAGGGTTGGTTGTACAGACGCAGTGGGTTGAAGATAGGAACAACCATTGATTTAGTTTCTAACATGATTGCTTTGACTAAAAGCCAGGTCACACAGGTCCTGATAACGAGAACGAAAACGAGAACGATAAAAATGCACGCCCTCAATTGGTTGAATAAGCGTTTTCGTTATCGCTGCAATGTGACTCGTCCATTAGTTACCACTGAACTGTATGAGCAAGCTCTGGACGTAAACTTAGCCGCTTGAGCGTTTCATATGAGACTGCTATAACCAGACCAGCTGGGATGGTTGATATAAGACGAGCAGAAAGTCCCTTCTTAAATCCCATGATTCCGTCTTCTTTGTACAACCTCTTGAACGACCCTGCGATAGAATCTCCTCCAGTGACCTTTATATGGAGAAAAACAAATAAGTTATTTGCATCAAATCAAACAATATTCATATACAAAATTCAAGAATAGTGTCAATAGTGAGAGGGAAACAAAATTTACTTTGTATGGTTGAGATACTATCTAATAATGTTTGCGGTAACACCAAGTACACAGGATTTTAACATAGCATGGTGGAGATACAATCTAGTAAGGTTTGAGGTAACACCATGTAATGAGTAGGATTTGAAACTTTGCATGGTAGAGATACAATCTGGCAAGGTTTGCAGTAACACCATGTACATGAGTAGGATTTGAAACTTAGCATGGTGGAGATACAATCTAGTAAGGTTTGCAGTAACACCATGTACATGAGTAGGATTTTAAACATTGCATGGTGGAGATACATTCTAGCAAGGTTTGAGGTAACACCAAGTATACAGGATTTGAAACTTTGCATGGTGGAGATACAGTCTGGTTAGGTTTGCGATAACACCAAGTACACAGGATTTGAAACTTTGCATGGCGGAGATACAATCTAGTAAGGTCTCCAGTAACACTAAACGTACATGAGTAGGATTTGAAACTTTGCATGGTGGTTGAAACTTTTGCATGGTGGAGAAACATGCTTACTAAACACTCAATTTGTGCCTGAGCACCTACACGTGACAGTGTTGTGGCCGAGCGGTTAAGAGCACCGAATTCAAACTCTGGAGTTTCTGATCAGCAGAGTGTGGGTTCGAATCCCCAGCCGTGACACTTGTGTCCTTAAGCAAGACACTTAACCATTGCTTCGTCCTTCGGATGGGACGTTAAGCCGTTGGTCCCATGTGTTGTGTAAACGCATGTAAAAGAACCCAGTGCACTTATCGAAAAGAGAAGGGGTTCGCCCCGGTGTTCCTGGCTAGATTGGCAGAATTTTGCGCCACAGCACCTTGTTAACCATTACATGGTGCTTAAGGATTAGGTCTTATATCTCAAAATTCGCCCCACTCCTTGCAGTAATAATACCTGGCGCTTTGTGTCCTTTGGCAAAAGGCGCGTTATAAATACGGTTATTATTATTATGTAAAAGAAAAATGTTGATTTTTGGTGCTATGTACCTAACCTGATTGATTGATTGATTAACTGAATCATTGATTGATTGCTGATCAATAGGCCTTATCTAACCTGAAGTCTCGTTCTAACGATGTCCATTGGGTTTGTGAGGATGGCCGCCGAAGCACTAGCTAGAGGTCCTGACATTGCCTGAATTGCAAGAGCGGGTACTGATAAATGAAACGTGCCTTTGAAAATTTTCGCCAGCTCATCTGAAAATAAAAAGAGTTACACAAAAACAATTGAGTTATAGTTTTAATAATCAAACCTTTAAAATTTCACCGACATCAAACTTGAAAATTAAAAATTAAAAGTAAACTATTTTGAAAAAAAGCAGATCTTCTTTGAAAATACCTTTACTGGCCACACAGATTAATTTGGTGGAAACCTCTTTTACTAAACCATCACACAGTTCTTGTGGTGCATAGGTCATGTCACAATAAGCCATTGTGAGTAAGATTTGAATAAAGTCCGGTACAATAAACTTGCTAACTCACAAGGTACCGCTAAAATTTGAATATTTAGACTATAGAGACAGTTGCTCTGTTGAGTGTGGGTTCGAATCCAGGTCGTGACACTTGTGTCCCTGAGCAAGACACTTAACTATAATTGCTTCTCTCAACCCAGGGGTAAATGGGTACCTGTGAGGGCAGAGATGGTTCTTGTGATTGGTTTAGCCATGTAGCACATATAATTGTCGCACAGGCTGTATACTCCCCAGGGAGCTAAGATGGTTTAAGGAATGATTTAAGGCCCAGTGACCAGGGGTAATAATGTCGGAATCGCTTTGAGACACCCCGTGAAAAAGCGCTATATAAAAACCGTGTATTATTATTATTATGTCAAATGGTTCGGAGCAAGCTTTTGTATCGCAACCTCCAGATGAGTAAACCCTGGTACCATTGTGAAATACATTCATTCAGAATTGTGTATGAGTTTTCGCTGTCTTTATTTAACTATACACTAGCTGGCCCAAATCATGTTAATAAATAGGATGAAAAGAAAACAAGAGGGGAAACGCTCAGTTTTAGATGTGGGAGGCCCAAATGGGGAGAACCTTAGCAACTAGGTAGGGACTGAAAACCCGATCCACATGCAAGGCTCTGGTCTGAAGGGATTCAAACTAGGAACACAGAGAGATAAATTTCCATATTGGTCAGGTTGGTGAAGTGGTGTCTTGCCTTCCACCTCTGGGACCCCAGTGCGAATCCAACCGGGGGCACTATGTGGATTGATGTTTTCAGTCCCTACTTGACTTTGTAGGTTTTTCCCTGGAATAATTTTCCAGCGTTTTCCTCCCACATCTCAAACTGAAATTTGTTCATTTCCTTCTTGTGATATGTAAATACCAAAATATGAAAACTAACCTGCATAAAAATGATAAAAGGGCCACCAGAGGGCGCTATTTGGCATAAAAGTCATTATTGATGCTGTATATCCTTTATAAAAGCCCAAAGGTCCAGATTTGTTCCATATACCGCTAGCGATTTTTCCAGCGTCTTTAAAAGTAACTTTTCTACGTCCTCTTTCCAGGCTCACACTCTGGCCTTCCATCATAATATGCTGTGATACAATGTCAATCGGGACAGTCACACTTTGGGCAACGAGGGAAGCGGCAGCCCCGCCCACAAACGATTTAGTTACATTGCTGGCGTTTTCACCACAAGCCCGTCTGGTAACCTCGTACGTTGTGATATACACCTGGCCGGACAGGACAGTGAACGTGTTGATGAAGAACCCTTTGTAGAGACCCCGCATGCCCTCATATTTGGTGATCTTCTTGAAGGCGTCCCAAGTGCCGGAGTACATAGCATTATGTGTCTGAACTTGAAGTCTCGTCTTGATCAAGGTGGTTGGATAGATTGTCACGCGGATGAGTAGACTCATGGCAAATCCCAACGAGTAGAACTTACGTTTATCCAAATCATCCCACTCGATAATCCGAATTTGCCGTTCCTCATTTTTCATTTTCTTTATTTAAAAGTTTCCTAACTGTACGGAGACTGAAATATGGAAGGATTCCTGTTGCATGTAGATTAACGCTCAACTCTATCATGGGGTAACACTGTGGAATATTGTACCATTGAAGGGTTGTCTTTTGTCAATACCTGAAGACAAAATTCCATCTAAAAAAGAAGAAGAAACTATACTTTAGCATGACTTTACCTAATGTCCTAAAATAGACTGTGCAAGCCTGGTGCATATTTGGACTCGTTAAAGCGCATGAGTTTGTGTCCTCCACGTGTCATGTTTAAACATAGTCTGTGGCAGTGTGGGACCAAAGTGGTCCCCAAATGTTTGAATACCTCTGAGGCTTGCACAGTCTGTTGATTGGCAAAATGTTAGAAAAGTATTGTAAGAATATTTGGTCCAAAGTAGTTTAGACCCAGTACGTAGCTGTACTAATTTAAAAAAAAGTTTGACATTGACATTTGCATTTTTGCACAGTAGAAAATGCAAAAATGTATATTTTTTACTAAATTCGAGTACAGATCCCTTTTAGTCGAAAGGCTTTAAAGTTTAACTGGGTCTAGCTCTAGGTCAAATGAAATTATCTGCTAGTATTGTTTTCTTATATAACTTATGTTATATATATTATAAGTTATTTTTATAACAAAGTTATCACTCATTCAAATTATTCATATTAATAAAATGTGTTACTTATTTTGGGGCATAAAAATTTTAAAAAAAAACAGTAATTAAAGTCAGCATTTTTTTAAATTATTTATAAAAATGATTGCACCTAAATAAAAAGATCTTGAACTAGGATTAAATAAATATTAAAGGCAGTGGACACTATTGGTAATTACTCAAAATAATTATTGGCGTAAAACCTTTCTGTGTGACGAGTAATGGGGAGAGGTTGATGGTATAAAACATTGTGAGAAATGGCTCCCTCTGAAGTGCCATAGTTTTCGAGAAAGAAGTAATTTTCTCCGAATTTGATTTCGAGACCTCAAGTTTAGAACTTGAGGTCTCGAAAAGGGTGTTACAATGTTGCAGTGCAGTGCGCGCTGTCCGTTTGCATTGCACGCCGTTCACTCATAATGGCGCGCACGCACTGTCTGTAGCCCTGCAACATTGTAACACCCCTTTTACAGAATGGTTTAGCCCAACAACAAAATAATGCGTTTGCAAAGCGATGCGACAGGTTCAAAATAGGAACCTGGGATTTTGTTCTGGGATCTGGTAAGTTTTTGTCCATTTTTCTTCGAAATATTTCCTAAAATGGTGTTTTGAGTATTTATGGCAGGCTGCATTAGACATTGCGGATCAAGTTCGTACCCTCAGAATGTGTCATGATTTTTGAAAGTGGTAAAAATGGGGCAAATCTGGTGACTAGCTGTCGAAATTGTACGTGTTGGACCAGATCAACCGTTTCCGCTCAAAAGGAATCTCGTATTCGTAACCCTCCGGCGTGGCGGCCGTCGGGAGGAGGGTTACGTTATCGCAACTACTTTAAACACTGCAGTTTGATTATCGACTGCAGTGCAATGGAATGGGTGGAGGCAGCCTCCATCATCAGAGCACAAGCAAGATGCATATCTTCTCTTGCACAATCTATGCAACAGTGGGACTGGCAGTTGTACATCAGAGGGGAAACATCTGGGATTGATTGAGTAACATTACAACTCATCATGACAACTCGAGCATGACTACATCATCACTTTAAAAAAAAAAACTCGCTCAGGAGTCAGAGTCAGAAATGTTTTTATTTCATTTAAAAAAACTTACCCAGAAATAATCCCGCACTAATGATGCTTACTGTCTGCTGGTCACTGTCAGTCCTTCAGATATCCCCAAAATCATAAAAATAGTGACTTTTTAGCGAGACTTTCCAAACCTACCACACACACAACCAATGCTCATTGCCAATGCTCAAAATTAGAGCCTGATCAAGTGTACTTTCCATTGCAATCAAAATTAGTGAAAAGGGTACCATACCTGCCAGATTGTGCGTCCGTGTGTGTGGTGTGATGCGCATTTTGCGCTCAGTAAAGTCCGTCGCTAGAGTATCAACTGCAAAAATTTTGGTTTTTGAGTGTTAGGATATTTTGCTGCCTGTAGAAGGGGCGGATGCTGGATGGGAAGGGGGGGGGGGGTATTTGTTGGGGGGGGGGGGGGGTACGTAGGAAGACCAAAGAGGCCATTTAATGGACAAAAAAGAAGAAGAATTACAACATTTTCGCCGCCTGTCCTTTTGCAACAATTTCACCACTTTTTAAGTATCATGGGAATTTAATTAGCATATCGTTTTACTAGCTGAATGCATGCTGCCCATCCCATTGTTGGTGGTGGTAGCTCACTTGTATTTTGCTTAATTCAATGGTTGAACATTGTAAAATTGTTTTCTCTGCCTAAGAAAGCACAGATTCGGTATGATGGTTTGATGAACTAAAATTTAGACTTCGTGTTTAAAACAGTTGTTGGTAAAATGGCACAAATTATGAAGTAAAATGTGTTTTTGGTGTGTGTCGAAATCGAAAAGTCGAGAAAAATTCCAGGAAAAAAATCTGACTTTGATACCACTTCCTTTATTAGCATTTTACACAATGCATTTCGTAACAGCATGGAGCAACAAACTAACAGTTTCTACGTCATCGTCTGATGTAAAAACAACCAGCCAATGAAATGTGTCAAGTCACATGGTATGAACTGGCGGCGATTGATTCTAGTCTTTATTCAAAATGTTTTGTATAAACGCAAGTTGAGATAGATGTATATAAAACTATGTAATTGCACTGTTTTTGCTGCAAATGTATTTTGTTTTGGTTATAAGAAAAACGTGTAAACATTATCATGCAAAAAGAGAACAAAAATGTCATAACTTCTGTTTTCTTAAAACATCCCTGGCACACTTAAAAATAAACACCTTGTAACAAGACTACAAGCCATGTGCCTTGCACACGTGCACCCGCATTACAAAGTGCATGTACGTCACACGCATTATTCATTTCAGATCATACGTCACCCATCGTCGTCACACACTTTTCGTCTGATCTTTCTTTTACAAACGGGTGGTCCAACATTCCTCATCTCCTCAGCTCACCAACTCCATTTAAAAGGTAAGAATTTTGAAGAAACTCAAAGTGAGAAACCCAATATGTAATTTATCTTTTCGATTATGTAGCAGTGAAGTGAGCTTCGGCTTTTGTTTCTCAGAAAAGTGTATTTTATTGGATGAAAATCTTTTTATTTTTGGTGTATTTCTGTGGCGATCGTATTCGTTGTGTGAGCAAAAGACGGCATGGTTTTTTTTTTATTGTCTGCGCCGACGAACAAACACGTCAGTGTGAAATTAATCGTGTAAATTGTACTGTTTATGCTAATGTTCTCAAGAGATATTGATTATTTGATATATATGAAGCCACACATAACTTTTTTTCATTAATGTTTAAAAGGAACAAAGAAATATGTCCACGTTTTTCCCCACGGTCATTGTTTCGACGAACTCCGATTCGGAATAGAACATTCCAGAAACCGGATTTCTAATGCGCTGTGAACAGCGCCCTCACGCGATGATTCATACTACATGAAAGTTGGGAAACAGTTTCATAGACCTTATGCACGTCATTTCAGTACGGCGCCCCCGCATTGAGGTCAAAAGGAGATTGTTCATTGGTCAATCTATGTGCGTTTTGATTGTTTCGTCACCGTTTGACCTCAAAGATGGCGGCTGGATGACGTCAATGCATAAGGTCTATTGTCTTAATTTGTCATCTGCTGTTGGTGGAATAAACTAATTCCAATTCTTAAATGTTGGACTTCTACATCTTTGGACTGAAGTTTTGAAAATGAAATCAATAAAGAAACTGAAAAGTAAAATTTACCCCCATGCCCATGGCTGGCCATGCCATACTGTCATCTTGCACAACAAACAGACAATGACTCTCTGAGGCTTGCTTGTGTTGAAGCAGAGAGCACATCTATAATCTTTATTATTAAAAAGCGTTTATACAAAGTCACCCTAACCATTTCAAGTCGGTCTAAAAAATAGTCTGTACCCACTCGCTTGCATTTTTACTGTTATTTTCCAAATTTTTGTTCAGCTTTTTGACTTGAAATAAATAAAGGTTTTCCTTTTGAAAATATTGCTGCTTTGATAAAACCTTGACTTGACAAAGGAAAGATGACAAAGGTTCTCGCTAAATAAGGCAACCAACCAACCCTAACTACTACCAGTGCACTAGTTTCAACTAGCATTTAGCAAAATGGCAAATGCGAGTAAAACTTGATTGTTAAAAGCAGTGGAAAAGTTTCTGTAACCTGCCACCACTTTTTCATTCGTTATGAAATAAAGTAGTATCTATTTAACTAGAACGAAAAATTCCTCTTTGTAAAAATGAGTGAGTCTCTATTCGGCTTTGTGTTTCTTTGTTTTGCTCTCCTCTTATATATAAACACCTTTTCTGTTTAGCCAGTCCCAGTGGCCTTGTTGTAATATGAGTTGACTGTAATCTTATTTCATTTTTATAATGCTTAAATTTACATCATTGACATTGTTATTGTTTAGTTGTTAAATCATTCTTTTTGTTTGTGTTTGATCTTAACTTGTAGAACTATTCATGTATTTCCACTTTAATGATTATGTTACAGTTAGTTACCTGTTCATGTTTGTTGTGTTGTCATTTAAGCCTTTTTGAGAAAGACTCTGCTAGGGTCAAATTGCAGGCCATTAACTATTTTTGCCTTTACAGCTACACCTCTGATGTTATTAGTATTACTAGTTCGTTAGAATAAGGTTTTTAGATTGAAAATCATTCTTTTCGTTTGTGTTAGAACTCAACATGGCCACTGCTCCAGCTGTTGGTATTGACCTTGGCACAACATACTCCTGTGTAGGTGTCTTCCAACATGGAAAAGTAGAAATCATTGCCAACGACCAGGGCAACAGAACAACACCAAGCTATGTAGCCTTCACAGATACAGAACGTCTCATCGGGGATGCCGCTAAAAATCAGGTCGCAATGAACCCCAGCAACACAGTCTTTGGTGAGTTTGTCTTTTGGGTTTCATGTTGGTAAAATGCAGCAAAAGAACCTCTGTAAAATGAGCAGGTTATGAACTAGTGTGTGGTGATGAATAATTTGTTTTAATTTTATAATAATTTAAAACCACTTTTTGTGTGCACTTAATCAATTTCAGAGATACCAACATACATGATTTGGGCGTAGCAAATACGATTTCGAGCCGTGACTACGACGCTAAGATAATACTCAATAAAACACGCTAAACAAGCCGCCCAATATAATTTTATTACATCGTACAATACATGCAAACAACTAATGAACTATTAAGTGGAAATAAAAATTAAGAAAAATATCAAAACAATTGTAACAGAAAAGAAAAAAACACTTTTAATTTTAGAACGCAGTGTTGAATAATAGCGGCGAATTCACTCGAACAATGTACTCGACATATAATGATTGGTGCGTGCCCTCCCCCGCTGGCTGGCCGGCTGAGTGTGCATTTTTTACGCTAGTGCATTTCTGCAAGATCGTACCCATTGATCTCTATTACACGATGGGGAATAGTGCACACGTGCGTGGGGAATGAGGTTGTGTGTGAGCTAACGTGTCACAGTAACCTCATTCCTCATGTATCCACTATTATTGTGCCCACGCTGGCTGTACATGTACTTCATCGAAGCTTGGCAAAAAAAGTATGAAATAATGGCGACAAAAAAAGGAGACCATCTGAACAAAAATACCTTCAACTGAGTGGCCTGTGAGGTCTAAGCTAAACAGTTTCCATGTTTTCCTACCAGTAATTGTAGCGCCGATGTCCAGACAATGCCCAAAATACGGACACGTATTTTTTGCCCAAAATCCGGGACACGTTTTTTTTTTTCTTTTTTTTTTTTTTCTCTCTCTCCCAATAGCTTGTTGTGGCGTTTCTGATCATTAAAACAAAAACATTTAAGTAAGGCCACCCTTTTTATGTTGCATTTAAGTAAGGCCACCCTTTTTTATGTTACATTTATTTTTGAAACATAGTCAGAAGATGAGGGAAATCAGGGTTTTTTTTTTTCACTGGCCACTATAAACATTTGTAGCTGTTCTGTTGATGCATACAGATAATTGTTATTTCACAACAATGCCTGAAAATGAGCTAATAAGCATTGTAGAGAGTAATAGAAAGATCGGTTTAGGGAGCCCAAGATGCGCTCGCCCTTAACATTTGGGAGATGCTACTTTTTTTTTAAATTCAATGTTGGCATCTCTGCAATTTGGTTCTTTTGGTTGCTAGGCAGTTAGCAGTTTTATATTGATAAAGAATGTACTGGTTATTCTTTGCATAAGTTTTAGACAATAGTATGTAAATAAATATAAGACCTTTTGCTGATTAAAGCAATGCTGACAGGATCTGAAATTAAATAAAGAACAGGGCAACTTATAAGAAGCAAGAGTCATAGTTCTCTATGCCCACCCAAGTCGTTGGAGGGAAGCGACAAAGAGACTGATATGGTAAACAGCAACAGATGAACACAACTCGGTGGAGGAACGGAACGTATAGGAACTAGAGAACTGGAGGTTCCTCTATAAAACGATAATGCTGTAACAAAGTCTCCAAAACTGTCAGGCTGAAGGGCTGGTCTGACGAGTGGAACGACGCACGGGAGGGGTGTGCAAGTCGGGGGTGGGGGCCGAAGGGAGGGGTACTGTGGCAGGGATGGGATGCTCCTTGTGTCCAGGAGCGTTGTGAGGCAGGAGGGCCCAAAGAGCTCGGGGGACAGGGCCAGCGGCTGCCGGGCGCTGAGGTGAGTCTGGGTGGAAGTTTGTTAGGGGAGGAGGCGTCTGTATGGCTGGTGGTGGTGTTGGCAGGCCTGGTGAGTCGTCCGCAGTGTCGGAGGGATCAGTGTGTGGAGGGTGAGGCTTGGTAGAAGGCGGCAGAACAGGGCTGCAAGATGCAGGTGTTGCCACCTTGGCTGGAGGAATCAAGACTGCTGCTGGGCCGGGGGCCATAGTCATTTTTTCAACTTTATAATCTGATTTCTGAAATGTTCAATATTGAGAAAAATCTGAAAGATTGTTATTTAGTGGCTAGAATAGTCCGTAAAGCCTACACCATGTGTACATTAAATGTTCCTACTTTTTCTCCAGGGACCAAATATCATGCCTGTAATGACCACGTTTGTTACCTAGTTTATTACCACTCAATACAATGTTGGGTCCACTTAACCATTTATAAATAGTTTATGTTACAGCTTTGTAGGTTATTTGAGGGATAAACACTTAAATTATATGGGTAAAAAAACAAAATGAATGTTCTTTATCCCCGATGCAGATTTAACATGTACTTAAATTATTAATGAAGATTTTGTTGTACACTCGTCAAATTTACATGCTCTCTCTCTGCAGATGCTAAGCGTCTGATCGGCCGCAACTTCGATGACCCAATCATTGCTCGGGATCAGAAGCACTGGTCGTTTAACATCGTAAACGATGGCGGTAAACCCAAGATCGAGGTGGAGTTCAAAGGTGAAACCAAAAGGTTCAACGCTGAGGAGATTAGCTCTATGGTACTGATTAAGATGAAGCAGACGGCCGAAGCTTTCATTGGCAAGGTAAGTCTGACAGCTTGCATAGGGAGAATTAATAGATTATACAGCCAAATTCACTCAACAAAGTTACAGTGTGAACCAAATTTTTGTGATGCAAAGCAAGTGAAACGACATGCAGGCAGTCAAAACAAGGTGAAACTAGTTGTGAGGCAAACAAAATTAGCTGTTGAAAGTGCCCTGAACCAAATTTCCATGTGATTTTTCTGGATAAGCCAACAACAGCTGAATACCAGTAACAAGCAATATGCAACAAATGAAAATCTTGTTTTTATCAGAGAAGAAATTTCATGCTAAGCAAATTTTTGTGCTTAGCAGCTCTATGAAGTTGGGCCCTGGTGTACCTCAGAATGCCATCGGTAAATTACGGCTCTCTGTCGTAAGAAAAAGAAACTGATGAATATAATATCATTGCCATGCAACAATAACATTTTTGTGTCGGCTCATCTCTAAAAATTGCACCTTAGTTGGACTCAACATTGGACCTCACTTAAAAAAAGCTTGGGGTACGAACAAAACAAGTATACACCAAGTTGTACTGAAAATTGTTTGTGCGAAATACAACAGTTTTTTTTGCGAAATCAAGACACTACGTTTTTGCACTTAAGCAACAAAATGGTGCAACGATAGTTTAAAATGTTTGATTTTTTTTAAATTAGTGTTTCTTTCTTACAAAAATCTTTGTGTAACAGCCTGTAACAAATGCCGTCGTGACCGTGCCAGCTTACTTCAACGACTCTCAACGTCAAGCTACCAAAGATGCAGGAACAATCGCTGGACTAACTGTCCTTCGAATCATTAATGAGCCAACTGCAGCGGCCATTGCTTATGGTCTTGATAAGAAGGTAAGTCTGAACTATCTGAAACACTTCTTTCCTTCTCCATTTATGTTGCTTTCAAAAAGATATTGAGTTGTTGAAGAAATAAGTTTACAAAATATAAAAAAGTTAATTACACAAAACATATTTCGTGTTATTGGAATCAACTCGAGGGATGAGGCTGAGTAAGGGGTGAGGACTTGCTATGTCAGTGTTCTTAGCTATGTTAGTGGTGATAAATTTAAACAGACTTTGAATCTACATTTATTTATTGACTTTATCTAAAGGTTGGCAGTGAGAGAAAGGTTCTTATCTTTGATCTGGGAGGTGGTACCTTTGATGTGTCCGTCCTGGCCATCGAAGACGGTATCTTCGAAGTCAAGTCAACAGCAGGAGACACTCACTTGGGAGGGGAAGATTTCGACAACAGAATGGTTGACCATTTTACAGATCAGTTCAAGCGTAAGCACAAGAAGGACATGACTACCAACAAGCGTGCAATGAGACGTCTACGTACCGCCTGTGAACGTGCAAAGAGAACTTTGTCTTCAAGTACACAAGCCAAGTAAGTTACAGCAGATAAAGACAGATCCTAAATCGATGGATTGCACATGTCGTCATTGACCACCATCTATGATGAAATATGCATGCGTGAAAGGCTATCACTGGCTGACAGTTACACGCATCCTTTTTCAATTGTATTATCAAATATGGCGGATGAGGACGCTATGTACAATTCATCTAGTGGTACAGAGGCATCTTTTGACCTCAGTTGAGAAAAAGTGAGTGAAACAAGATCCAAGAACTTTTCTCAATATTATTTTGTTCCACACAGAAGGAAACAAGACTAATCATTTTACATTTTGACCTTGCTTCTTTTTGGATTTTAGTTTTAACACAAATAAAATAAACAAATTTAGAAAATGGTTTTTGCAAGTGTACTTTTGTGGCTGTTTTTGTGTAATGCTTTTTCCTTTGTTAACAATTTTCAGTGTGGAGATCGACTCGCTCTTTGAGGGAATTGACTTCTACACGTCAATCACCCGTGCTCGCTTTGAAGAGATGAACAGTGATCTTTTCCGTGATACAATGAGCCCCGTCAGCAAGGCCTTGGCCGACTCCAAATTCACCAAGAAGGATATCGATGATGTCGTACTCGTTGGTGGCTCTACACGTATCCCAAAGATCCAGAAGTCATTACAAGATTTCTTTGATGGAAAGGAAGTCAACAAGACCATCAACCCCGACGAAGCTGTCGCCTATGGAGCAGGTAAGATTGCACAATCAAACCCATTCTCAGCAGTATTTTTCCTCTCAATTCGGTGGTCTTTAGTAGCTCGGTAAACCACATGTTGCAGAATTCCTACAGCTTCAGGAAATGTTCTGTATTGGTTTTGAAATGATCTGGCTTCATTCAACAGCATTTTGTGAAGTTGAGTTGTGATTTGAATTGAATAGTAAACTTAAATTCATACAGTTCCACCAGCCAATTTCACAAAGCTTTCGCAGCTACAAAAGTCCCACTGTGTAAGATTTCTTTTGTTAGTTGTGCACAGCTTGTGCAATAAATATTGACAAGTGGAGAAGTTAGAAATCGGCAGCCGGAAATAATCTTAATTGTTTTTAAAAGTATCGGCCCTCTTTATATTCTCTGTAGTGTTTCAGAAATGAGATTGGTGTTGGGAAATGACAAGGCAAAAAACCAATTAAACACTTTTTTGATATTAACCCAAGTGTTGACACCATAAGTAAAGGACTGTTTTAGAGATGATATTAAAATCAATGATTTGTTTTCTTTCTCCAGCTGTCCAGGCAGCCATCTTGTCTGGTGATACCTCCGACACAGTGAAGGATCTTCTCTTGTTGGACGTCGCTCCTCTGTCCCTCGGTATCGAGACCGCTGGTGGTGTCATGACCACACAGATCAAGAGAAATAGCACCATCCCCACCAAGAACACTGAGAAGTTCACAACCTATTCCGATAATCAGCCTGGTGTACTCATCCAGGTGTTTGAAGGAGAACGTACAATGACAAAAGATAACGTGAGTTTCTAGACTGGACTTCTTCTTACTAAAGTCAGCCGTGTGATTTCTCGGGAGCTTTCCTGATTTCATGAATTTTCTCTCTAATTTTTGAAAAGAAGTAAAGACCATTACCCTTACTTGGTGTATCCCAACATATGCATAAAATAACAAGACCTGTTAAAATGTTGGCGCAATTGGTTATTGGAGTTGTAACAAAACAATGAAAGAAAGTAACACTCCTTTGTTGCATAGAATTATGTGCTTTCATGCATGAGAAAGACTTCATGCCTGAAGCCTTTGTCAGATTCAAATTTCTGGGTGAAAAATTACCTCTTTTCTAAAACTACATAACTACAATGCTCTTTACTAAGAAAATATTTTAAGGAGTAATCACTGACAGAACGTCCTGCCTTTAATGCTGATAATTAGTTATCCAAAACCAATATTCTCTCCTCTCTGCTTTCAGAACCTTCTGGGCAAGTTTGAGTTGTCGGGAATCCCCCCTGCACCAAGAGGAGTGCCCCAGATTGAGGTGACCTTTGACATTGATGCTAATGGTATCCTCAATGTGACCGCTGCTGACATGAGCACGGGCAAATCCAACAAGATCACCATCACAAATGACAAAGGTAATTTATACAAGGCTTGTTCACAAATAATTGGCATGTTTTGATGATCGTAGAAAAAATCTCATCTTGCGGTGTTGGCGTCAAAACCCTTTGGATTATTCTAGGGTCCCTATTTACCCCAAACCATGTGTTCACTATGGTCTATCACTGGATCAGTTGGAGGAAAACTTGCAGATATTTAGTGATGTAACCGGGGGGTGGGGGTGTTGGCAGGAACAGCCCCTTACAAGGCATACACTCTCAGAACCCTCCCCCTCCCCCCCCAAGAAATTAAAAAATTAAATACATTGGAAAAAAACCTACATGTACCAAAAATATACATTCGACAGCTCCAAGTAATGTTTCCCCCCTTCAGAATGGAAACGTCTCGTTACGCCACTGCCAGAGCTGACAACTCTCTCTGTTTCTGAAGAAAGTTCATTGAAAGTAGACCAGTGTTTCCATGTTCTTATTAAAAAAAAAATGAAAATCTCCCCGATATTATGGAAACTTTGTCCCTATCATGTGGAATGTAATTCTAAATATCTCCCTGATTGTTGTAACAATTTCCCTGATTGCAAGATGCAAATGTTGGCAGCTTTGCAAGGAGAAACATCGTCACTTTACATCAATTTATTCCTCGACTTTGCAGGTCGTCTTTCCAAGGAAGAAATCGAGAAGATGGTCTCCGAAGCGGAGAAGTTCAAGGTGGACGATGACAAACAGCGTGACCGCATCGCTGCCAAGAACGGCCTAGAAGGATACACCTACAACATGAAGTCCACTGTAGAAGACGATAAACTGAAGGATAAGATCAGTGAGGAAGATAAGCAAACCATCTTAGACAAATGTAAGGAGGTCTTGGACTGGCTAGATCATAACCAGGTAGGTACCTTCATGGATTGGTTTCTCTAATTGACCAGTTAGAATTCAAATGTTAAGTGTAGGAGTAATCAAATACTATTGATATAAGTTCAAAATATTTTGGATTTCACTTACAAGAGTGACAAATCTAGAAAGTGAAATAACTTTTGATACAGAAAAGTAATTCCTCTTTCCAAATGCTATAAAAAATATTTGTTTATCTCAGTAATCTCTTCTGAAATCAGTATAGATACAGAGTTGTTTTATATTCTTTCCAAATAGTTTTACAAATTTTTGTTTTTCCCTGTTCTCTTCTCAGACCGCAGAAAAAGATGAGTTTGAAGATCGTCAGAAGGAACTTGAGAAAATCTGCAATCCCATCGTCACCAAATTGTACCAAGCTACCGGTGGTGCCCCAGGGGGTATGCCAGGGGGTATGCCCGGAGGTATGCCAGGGGGTATGCCAGGTGGTATGCCCGGTGGCTTCCCAGGAGCAGGTGGCGCACCCGACGCCGGGGCCAGCAGTGGTGGACCAACAATCGAGGAAGTGGACTAATTGTTGCGGCGTAAAGTCACTTCTTATCCAGCAAGCTTGTGACGGCATCGTGTGATATTCCTTAAGTGACGTGCAATACATGCATCTGCAGGGAAAGACAGACAAGTGTTTTTGGGCATGGAATCTAAAACATGGAAAGTAAAACGAATAACATGCATGTGTTAAAACAGTTTCAACAGCAAGGAATATTTCAATCTTGTCTTAGCATTCCTTCAAGAACCTTGTCACTCGGGTCAAAACCGGAGTAATATTTTTGAAGAAAGATTGTTACAGATGGGTGCGTTAAATTCCCCTCAAACTTTAAAACAGCTCTATAGCTTAATAGTGGTGATCCTATTTATAAGCTTTCCAAAAGTTACAGTTTTGAAATAGCTTTAAAATATATCTGGCGAGATGATGTTGTAATCACAATAATTTTTGATTTTTGGGGTTGAACAAAGAATTGACTAGAGTGGAATTCGAACCAACGACCTCCGGATAAACGTGCCGGCGCTCTACCAACTGAGCTATCTAGCCCTATATTGGCGGTGTCCCTATTTTGTCAATATCTTTGTTCGGGGGTGCCAGTCAGAAGCCATACAACCGTTAATAATTTTTGTAACTTTAATTTATGTAAGCAGTTGATTTTTCTTGGTTAGTTTTATATTGTGAAAAACCTTGTTAAAGTTCTAGTATTGCATTGCTCTAGATTACTAAATAATTTAATTGTTGAATAAGCTAATCTTTTTATATTCCAATTTATTATAATCAAATCAAACTCGGGTATTTTAGGTTCCTTTTAAAGTCGATATGAATGAGTAGATCTTCAACATGCACATATTATCTCCAGGAAAATAAGTTCACAGTTTTTCCCTTGAAATTAGTATTGCCTATTTTTATTGGTATTGATGACCAAAGACTTATTTATTGCACTGGTTAAACATAATGTGATCAACTTTTAAAACTTAAAACAAGAAGATAAAAACATTTTGCAGTCGCAGGTTTTCAAGACTGGGTCTAAAAATATCTCTTTACATGTACGTACTTGGTGGTACTAAACAGCAAGTGTATTGTTAAATAGTGGGGTCAAGCCTGTCTCTGATGAGGTGGGTCATTGCTCTGTTTGGATCCTTAAAAACTCTTGCACGATTTCTCTAAACCATTTGGGTGCAATCACATGTACATGGAACGGCTCACTAGCGTACAATTCCGTGGTAACCAGTTTTTATGAAATTGGGTGCTGATTCTTCATTATTTAATATTGCTTAGTGATGATGACATTAGTATGACGTATGACATTGCAGTTGAGTTGTAATGGTGATTCATGTAGTTCTGAGATCAATTTTGGTGCTTTTATTGCAACAAGACGTGTGAATGGTTCGCATTGCCCAATATTGTAGTGGATGAACCCCCAGGAGTGTGTGTGGAGTGAAATGGTGTAGACTTGTTTGCATGATGATAGGTTAATTTTATTAATATAAGACGAAGAAGCTAAGGGTGTAAACCAAATATCACAAAAAGAATGTCAAAATATGAGCAAAGGAAAACAATATTAGAAATTAAAAAAACATGCCCAGAACATCAATATTGTCTCTTTTTGTCTATACAAGTTATTATGGTTTCTTGTTATGCTACTTAGAGTCGCATGGTCCAATTGTTGCAGTTTTTTTCTCTGCAGGAATTTTTACAGATGCTGCTGTTTCAAAACAATACCAAAACTTTATCATACTGCGTGCAATGCACAAAATAAATTATGCAAAGTTGTTAATACATTGTAGATAAGTGTGAAGTCTTGTTGGAATCCTGACAATTCAATTTTAACTGCCCTAGTCGCTGCCATTTAAAAAAATATGGCTTTTAGCTCTTTTCTAAGGAATAGCTATACAAATTTCTAGTTAAAATAATACACTTTTGGGGCGTAAACTCGGACTAAGCATCTTTATTACTTTAAAATGGGGAGCAAAGTGGTTTTTGGACAGGGATAGCTCCCCCCGCTAGAGATTAGTGCCCGCCCCCCTCTCGGGCCGAGCGATAATCATGAGCCAACAAGAGGGGGCGCGCTTGCATGTCGATTTGGGAAATAAGTCGAACAATTCAAGTCGATGCAGAGTCTCAGCCGAGAGGCAGAAATAACCATTTTTAAAGCATAATTTAATTACATTGAAATGGCTACACCACTTCTAACGAGAGCTGCAGAGATAAACGTCACTCCACGAGGTAAGAGACTGTCGATTAATGGGGTTATTTAGGCAGAATTGTTCCACAAGGTTGCCAGCAGACCGTCGGGTGAAAAATTGTGCCAAACCAACCAAGGATTGGCAATAATTTTTAATACTTTTAATGGGTCGCACTAGTCTAAATACCGACAACTCACGAACCCTCACGACAACAATTTTTAAATGCACTTTAACAGAACATTCGAACATAAGTCAACCGTAAAATGTATGCACAAGAGTCATATGCACCCAAATCATTTTCAAACTGTTGAAAAAATTGTATTTTTAATTGTAATTGTTTTTTTTACCCGAATTTAACGCGATGGAAGGGCTGTGGGGACATATTTTTATGGAAAAGTTTCCGTATGGCGCCACCACTTTTTCATTCGATATAAAATAATATAGGAACTTATTTACCTGATTGATATATCCCTTTTTGTAAAAATGAGTGAAAAAGTGGTGGCGCCATACGGAAAGTTATCCATTTTTATTCATGCTCTCGATCGTAAACCACATGAGGAAAAAGCAAGGGATAACTTTCCGTTTGGCGCCACCACTGTTTCACTTATTTTTTCAAAGAGGGATATCTCAATTGAGGTAAATTAGATGCTACTATTTCATATCGAATGAAAAAGTGGTGGCGTCATACGGAAAATTTTCCTAAACAAGAACTACAACTACAACTACAACAAGCAACAAACATAGTAGCGATAACTTAACCCGGTCGCAGGAGGAGGGTTACGTTATCGCAACTACATGCAACAGTAAACTGCCACTGACATATTATTACTTAGTTTAGTTAGTTAAATGACTGGTAATTGATATTGCAATTAATCTTTATTATATTTTTTAGTTGATGAGATTGAGATGACCTTGTCAAAAAATAAACATAAAAAAACTAGACCCAGTTACTAGGGCACTTAGCCCACCTTATGGCGACAGTGGTGAGACCGATGTTAAAAGCGGAGCCATTTACAGCTTAACAAGGTGGGCTATAGGGCGCTGTACTTGAAATATCGGTTGTAATGGCAAATTTCGAAAAAAAGTGTGCACTGCCCCAGTCTGGGTCTACATGTAACAACTGGGGTTCTAAATCATAGGCTAAATGCAGCCTTTGTAACCTAATACTATTTTGTATTTTCTTCATTTATTCCCCTTTATTTTCTCCCACCAGGTGACCAACCAATCATTGCAGACTATGTAGAGATTTACCAGCAGCATGAAGGTACTGTAGTTTTGTAGTGATACTAAAGCCCGGTTCAGACTAACTGTGAATACAAATGATTGACGTCACGGCTCTGTTTTCGCTGCGAATATTCTGCAGGAGTTGAGCACATATTACAACTCTTCCGAATCAATTGTTGTGAATGTATGACGTCAAAATTTGTATCACATTCGTATTTGCAGAAAGCAGTTTGAACTGGGCTTAACTCATGGTGGCAGTCTCTTGATCGCCCTTAAATCTTCAAAAGTCCATCTCATAATTTTGTTTTATCCAATGCAAAAGCTGTTTTTTGAAGAAAAGAAAAACCCTTCATTGTTTAACGCTTTGAGGCACTATGTAAGGTGCTCATAGCAGCGTTGATATTAATCCTGCTTTAGTCTAATTTCTGTTATTTTTTTTGCTCTTGGAAAAATCTTTTAAATTGTGATTAAACAGCCTGAAATGTCTATTAGAGCTTGCGCCATGTGTATATTTTGGTCAGCCCTTGTTCTCAAAAAGAAATTCCTACCTTTTTCCAAGGACCAAATATCCTGCCTGTTGAAAATACGTTAATGTTTTATTGTTAGTTTCCTTATCAAGAGTATCGACACTACAATTTGAGTTTGATCTTACAATGCTTTTTGTAGATCAGATTCTTCTTCCAGAGGAAGCGCAGTGTCTTGCCGTCAAGACGTTCCTCCATATGTGCAACATCAATTACCACAAGAAGATGCGCTACAACGCAGAACAGATGTCTCCCTCAAGTAGGTGTCAATTCTTTCCTTCAGTTTTTATATTGTGATAAAGATATGAATCTTGTTATTGTTGTGCTAGTGCACAAATGTTGTGCTTTGTTTCCAATGTTTAGTTTTCTGTTAAATTATTTTTTTTGTATTTATTTACAGAGGGCTTGCCATTTATCAAAATTGGACCGCTGATTGTCGCTGACTTTGACCCTATAGTTGAACACTTATCCTCAAAGGTGGGTTTCTTAATTTTCAAATTTTTGAGACCCCCCCCCCCCCACAAAAAAGAATTAGTATGTCAACTCCAATCCTGATTAAAGACAATGGGCACTGTTGGTAATTGTCAAAGACCAGTCTTCTCACTTGGTGTATCTCAACACATGCATAAAATAACAAACCTGTGAAAATTTCAGCTCAATTGCTCATCGAAGTTGCGAGATAACAATGAAAGAAAAAAACACCCTTGTCACATGAAGTTGTGTTTCAGATGCTTGATTTCAGATGCTTGATTTCGAGACCTCAAGTTCTAAATCTGAGGTCTCGAAATCAAATTCGTAGAAAATTACTTCTTTCTCGAAAACTAAGTCACTTCAGAGGGAGCCGTTTCCCACAATGTTTTATACTATCAACCTCTCCCCATTATACTCGTTACCAAGAAAGGTTTTATGCTAATAATTATTTTGAGTAATTACCAATAGTGTCCACTGCCTTTAAATGCTTTACTTTTTGAAAAAATATTAAAACAATATTATCAATTCTCGATGTCGAGAATTACGGATTTATTTTATATTTATGGCATGACACGGCGAAACATGCGGAAACAAGGGTGGGTTTTCCCGTTATTTTCTCCCAACTCCGATGACCGATTGAGCCTAAATTTTCACAGGTTTGTTATTTTATATATATAAGTTGTGATACACGAAGTGTGTGCCTTTGGACAAAACTGTTTACCGAAAGTGTCCAATGGCTTTAAAACAAATGTTCTTGCTGTTTTAACTAACTGTTCTCTCCCTCTTATTCAAAAGGGTGTGTGTTTAACATCAGAACTGAGTGGATCTCAAAAGGCTGAACTGAAAGCCTACTTGTCTCTTACTGTCAACAGATTGCATCTAGCTGAGGTAAAAACACTGTTAAACTTTCCAAAGAATGATTATTTTCCTTCAAAAATTGTATTATATGAGTGTCTTGAAGGATTTACCAGCAACAAACTTATGCCTAAAGGTTATGTTTTTTTTCTAATTGCACCGTCTTTTTGCTTCAGCTTTACATAACATGGCGTGATAAGCTAACAGTGGAAGAGATCACAAAGGAGCGGTATGGCTCTTCATATCCATGGCCACTCAATAAGGTCCTGCCGTGGTTCAAACAGCGAGAAATAGGCAGGTACCTCCAGGCAAAGGGGTGGTATGAGAAGTCTATTGACCAGGTGAGTTAGAACAATCCTAATATTCGAAATGAGTTTTATGGACAAGCAGTAGGGGCAAGAGAGCAGGGGCAATATAGCAAGGGCAAGAGGGTAGGGGCAAGAGAGCAAGGGCAAAATAGCTGGGGCAAGAGAGCAGGGGCAACATATCATGGGCAAGAGGGTAGGGGCATGAGAGCACGGGCAAGAGGGTAGCGACAAGAGGGCAAGAGGGAAGGGGCAAGAGAGCAAGCGTGAGAGGGTAGTTTCAAGAGTTAGGGCAATAGGGTAGGGGCAAGAGGGTAGTAGCAAGAGAACAAGGGCAAAATAGTTGGGGTAAAAGAGCAAGGGTAAGAGAGCAATGGCAACGGCAGGGTTAACAGCAGGGGGGCAAGAGAGCAGGGGCAACAACTGGGGCAACAGCAGGGGCAACAGTTGGGGCATCAGCAGGTGCATTTGGGTAGTGGCACCAATAGGCTGATCATCTGCCTGTAATGGTAGACTTTTGGGGATACTACAGACTTTCATCACCAGATAACTTCATTGTTCTCATAATTATGCACATGCTCAGAACTACATAAACAATAGACATTTTACCAGGCACGTCTGCTGCCACCTAGTGTTCCAAAGTCTCACATTCCAGGCCTGATTCTGCACTATTGTTTTATACTTTCTTTAATTCCTTTCTCCGTCTTTCTCCGTGATTTGTTTTCAGGTTTATACAGAAGTGAACTTGTGTTGTAAGGCACTCTCACATAAACTAGGTGATCAGTATTATTTCTTCATTGACCGGTGAGTATCTGTTTATAAATAGTTCCGTGCACTTGTCATTTTCAAATGAAATTCTGTGGTTTTCTGTCATAAATTGTTCCTTTACTTTACTATGTGCCTCAGAATAGGCAACTAGAATGACGGCACTCCACAAATGCCTGATGATTGATTGATATATTGAGTACATTTTGAAAGAAAAAAACTGCTTTTGTATTGATTACTTTAATATTTATTGGTATCTGTGGTATTTACTGTTATTTTGACTGTATTGATAATTCTTGTATTGATTATTGATTGATTTCTATTGACTATAATGGATCGATTTTACTTTATGTATTGATAATTGACAGATTTACTACACTTACTGACTACTGTTATATTTTGTATTTATTACAATCTCGTTGAGTATTTAAATACTGTCACAACATTGCATTTTATGTTTTGTCACTAATTATTTGTGATTGATCATATCAGTCATTAAACTGATAAATGATATTGATTTTATTATTGATTTTATTGATTGTTTTAACCATTTATAACCAATATTGATCACTCATATGAACATATCAAATCATCAAATAGGAAATTTACTTTGGGTATTGATTGAGGCTAGACTACCCTTTTGAAATAAGTTCAATAAATAAATAAGTTGATAGGGATGAAAATATAATCGTTAACAGGAGCAATATCTTAAGTAGTCAGCTTTTGCTTTTCATGTATTTGTGATAGCAGAAAAAAAACCTACCAGCCGAAATACTGTACATTTACCATTTGCTTTGACTGGTAACCCACTCATTTCTTGCTTAGCAAAAGAATTTGCTAAGAAGAAATTTATGTTAATTAATAAATTACACCAGGTGTTTTTTAATAGTATTTCTTAATCATGTACCTTAAAGACTGGTGGTTGAAACATGTTAAGTCAATGCATAAGGTCTACTGACATCATTCAAATAATGCTATCCAGAAAAGTAAATAAATGTGCCAGTTGTGCTAAGTGCCTCACAACTAGAAGGATGGCGCTCCACAAATTCCTGATAATTGATTGGTTGATTGAATCATTTTGAAAAGAAAAACAGCTTTTGTATTGATCACTTCCATAACATTTTATTGGTATCTCTGATGTTTACTGTTATATTGACTGTATTGATCAATCTTATATTGATTATTGATTGCTGTCTGTTGATTATAGACAATATGTAGGTCAGGTCAGGTCAGGTCAGGTCTAACCCATAGTGAGGAGTTTCCCTCTTAAGTTCACAATCGCCCTGTCAATACCCACCCTCTCATCCCACAGAGACTAACTTGTAAGTGTTTTCTCTCTCCGCAGCCCAACAGAGCTAGATGCTCTGGTGTTTGCACACCTGCATGCGTTATTGACAACGGAGCTGACTAGTGCCAGGCTGGCCGACATCGTTAAGGAATACGAGAATCTTACCAGGTTCTGCGATCGAATTCATCAGAGATATTACGTTGAGGACGCTGGAGAAAGTTGAACCTTACTAAATGGCCTCCTTCCAGATTCTGAAGAAAGCACATAATTTATTTTTTGAAGTGTTTTATGCTGGTTTCATTTTAAGGAACCATCTTCTCATTTGAGTGGTTTATGTTGGTTTCATACACAAACTGCCTCTGAGTGTCAAATGAGAGCGGAATCGTGCCATGTGATCTGCACAATTGTGGTCTACTCTCCGTCTGGTTCCCAGCAGTATTACCAGTATGCTTGATGAATTTCGAGAATAAGAAAGGGCAAGACTATGATATTTGTCAGTGTTTAGATCTGTATGGATGTACATTGATGCAAAACATGATATTGTTTGCTCCTGGGCGAACCACTAGTGATTTACTCTCAGTGCAGAGTGGACAAAGATATTGAAAAAAGGAAGACGTCTTTTGACACCTCAAGCCTGCCCTCTGTTGAATTATTGTTGCATGCAATTTTGTTTTTTCCCCATCTTGTCAAGTATTGATGTCATTGATGCATGATTGATAAAGACTTTACACAACATTGATACACTGTTTGAGTGTTTTGGACAATTATGTCACAGTTGATGTCACAGAGCCCTCTGCTATTAAAAGGAAACCAACAGCGTAAGATAA
Source organism: Asterias rubens (assembly GCF_902459465.1). Lineage (NCBI taxonomy): Eukaryota > Metazoa > Echinodermata > Asteroidea > Forcipulatida > Asteriidae > Asterias > Asterias rubens. Next base: position 21,210,358 of record NC_047064.1, on the reverse strand, counting down.
CACCAAAAGAGGGCGCCCTTTTAAATGTAAAATCATCAATTTTTATGAACAATGTATGGGAGTTTTAACTTGTAGTTGCATGCTGAAGAACAACCAACATCTAGTCTATGGGAGAAAAAAACACATGAACAATTTCATGTGTAATGCATGTTGAAGTAATAATGACGGATCAGAATTTGTTAATTGCATAAATTATGTAAATGGTCATTTAATGTTAATGTAGCAAATACATGGTGACAATTTCTCAAGCCATTGATCGATCTTGGATGAATGTTAAGTTCAAATTAATCATAGATTTCGCAGTTTGAAATGTTCTGAAACGTGAAATTTGAACAAACATAAAATAATTAAAAACGTGACATGCTAGTGAAACTGCAACCAACCACTTACAGTACACAGTGCAGTGGCCCACATGGTTCTAGTTTCATATGTAATTAAACGATGACTGATTTTCATTAACATTTATTTGAATATATGAATAAATTAAAACACCACCGCTCGCTCATCAACTACGTGCATGTTGTATTCAGCGTTCCGCCATTGGCGTTTGTTTTGGTGGTCATTATGTACCGTCAATAGTGACACCGCTCCGGGGCTGAAATCCGACCCAAAGTGACACAACCTCTCCCGTCTATTGCTAATTACTCGAAATAATTGTTAGCGTAAAAACTTTCTTGGTAACGAGCAAGGTAGAGCTGTTGGTAGTATACAACAGTGTGAGAAACGGCCCCTCTGAAGTAACGTAGTTTTCGAGAAAGAAGTAATTTTCCACGAAAATATTTGAATTTGGTTTTGAGACCTCAGAATTAGATTTTGAGGTCCCGAAATCAAGCTTCCGAAAGCACACACTTCGTGTGAGAAGGGTGTTTTTCTTCCATTTTTTTTCCCTCGCAACTTTGTTAAAAATTTCAGAGAGTTTGTTATTTTGTTCATAATTATTTTCAGATACACCAAGTGAGAAGACTGGTCTTTGACAATTACTAGAGGTGTCCAATGTTTAACCGAAATCTGGCCCAAAGTGCCATAACCTCCTCTCTCGTCGATCGTGCTTTAAGCTAATGACCGACCCAACTTTTCATCGTGACAACGGCTCGATCAGCGCACAATGTGTCTATTGATAAAAGGCAAGACCATTAGCCATACCTTGGTTTCCCCGCAACCATTGCAGTATTTCAGCCCGTCCCGATTCGTGACCTTGTTGTCGAAGTGTTTGCCTTCACCCATCGACTCTGGAAATTGATGAGGCATAGTTTTGTATTTGGAAGACGGCTCGACCTTTTCCTTGGTAACCGTAGTAGACACGGAAGTTGTTTTAGTTTAATTGGCAAACAAACTGAATGTAATTAGTCCCAATGCAATTAAGTTGTTTACCATTGAGGTAAATGTGCTACTTTGAGAGTAGAAAAAACATGCGTATACCCAAAAGTGTGATTCATAAACCGTCAAAAAAATTTCCTTTTAATGTGTGTGCCAGTTCACAATGGATTTGCGTTGTTTCGTCATCTTTACATGAACTGCCGGCAAGCAACTATGTGTCTTGTGCTAGTATGGTTAGCAGTGTTATAAGCAGAACATGTCTGCTTACAGGCGTTATGAGATTGGGCCTACAGGGCTATGAAACGTAACATTATTGATGGAAAGTTTTTTATGCAAATGAAATGATTCAAGTAAGAGCGTTCTATTGACTTGTTGCATCTTATTTACCAGCAGAGTAAAGACAAAGATACATAAAGAGAAAGGCAGCGTATACTTTTGGATTTATATAAATGTAGATACAATACTATCAAACAAAAACTAATCAGTGAAAATTTCATTTAATATTTAGGGTGGAAGCGTTTTAGAGATATTGATGAAAATACCGGAGCCGTTATCTATGTCCACAAGCAAGAAGAATGATCCATTTTTGGAAAACACAATCTGAGAAATGTGTCTGTCAGTAATGTTTTTCAGATTTAAATTTTGGGGAATAAAAACATTTTGTTTTTGTCCATAACCACATTAGTTCGAAAGTGAAATGACTCTCAAAATTCTTTATACTATAATTGCAAGCTGTTGTTGTTTTCTCATTAATTTGAGGAGTGATTATCAAATCATTAGAGGGAGAAAACATGTTTACATGTATTGGAACTGTCCTTCACCTGTTCTTTGAGCAGATACATTATTATGACTGGCCCTGCACTTTTCACCCATAGCTAGGCACATTTCTAGACACGTGTTCCGGGATTCTGGTCTGGGTTTATAGGGACATGCTTCATGTTGCGTGCGAAGTAATAAGGGGGCGATGACACTCTTATCATTTAGGTTGATAAGAATGATGAGGGGCAAGGTTGCGAGTTTTAATAGACCCCTGGCTCTGACGTCATCGGACAATGGTCTGCCATTTATTTTTGAAGAGCTGTCAACAATTTGACTATTTGGGGCAACATAACATATCAAGTATAGGCCTTCATGTGTATGTATAGGATAACATACTACGAAAAGGACTTGCAATCACAAGGTTGTGGGTTCGAATCCTCCAGCTAACCACTGATTTCACAATGACTAGAATAAATATTGTCGTCGAGTTACTGAATCACAATTTCTTGATTTGTGCAATTCATAATCATAGACGTCAAACCAATGTTTGTATGAGAGAGATTGGCTGTTGCTAGCTTGGTGTTTATATCCCTTTGAGGGAGTTTGTCGATGTCCCTTGATGGGAAGATCATTCAAACAAACCTTCGACCAATACATTTTGTATTTTATTTCATAACTTACAGTTACAATAAATATATATTTATTATCAATTCATAGACATCACAGCAATAGATATAGGGTTAATCGAAAGTTCCGCCATTTTGTTTTCCGATCACTGTCAAATTTTGAATCGGTAAACAAGCTTGGAGGAAAAACAGCGTGGTATCCCATTATTGCCTCAGCTGCGTAATTGCAGGATCAGATTCCGTTTTCTTTGTTGGATACTGAAAACGAGGCTGGACAACAAAATGGCGGCCATTCTTAAAGACCGGTACACAGGCGCATCTTGCAAGTTGTCCCGCAACAACGTTGTGCGAGTTTATAACAACCGTAAGTGTCGCCAATACTTCCTCGCTCAAAAACAGTTAAACTCGGTGAAGTTCTGTTCTTAAACTCTGCGATTGAATCTTGAGTGTCTTGCGTAGGCGCCCGTCAAAAAGACAAGCTCCATCATTTTTATAAAATGCTCAATACACGAAGCATATATTATGGTTTACGATAATATTTAGATTATATAGGAGTAAATTTGGAAACATGAATAGTTATTGCACATCATAAGTCCGTTTTGTTAAAAGTGAAGTGCTTCAGCAACAAACAATTTACGCCAGATGTTTCCATTACAAAAATAGATCTTTAAAGTCACTGGAAACTATTGGTAATTTACTCAAAATAATAATTAGCATAAAACCGCACTTAAACGGGTAGGCCAAATGGAGAGCTGTTGACAGTATAAAAAATTGTGAGAAACGGCTCCCTCTGAAGTGACGTAGTTTTCTAGAAAGAAGTAATTTTCCACGAATTTGATTTCGAGACCTCAGAATTAGATTTTGAGGTGTCGAAATCAAGCATCTGAAAGCACACAACTTCGTTTCACAATGTTATTTTGTACAGTTTCATAGTTATCTCGCAACTTCGACAACAGTTGAGCTCAAATTTCACAGGTGAGTTATGTTATGTATATGTTGAGATACACCAAGTGAGAAGACTGGTCTTTATTAATTACCAATAGTGTCCAGTGTCTTTAAAGATCAGTACAAGGTTTAGCAACATATACGCCATTTTGAGAGTATGGTTGACACAATACTAAGACACTTTGGGTAAATTTGTCTGTATACACCCAAAACCAAACAGTGCATTCCCTGGGTGTCCACTGTATCGAATAAAACTCATTAGGGCATTTCCATCTTTGTTGAAGACACTGGACACTATTGGTAATTGTCAAAGACCAGTATCCTCACTTATCTCAACATAATATGCATAAAATAACAAACCTGTGAAAATTTGAGCTAAATCGGTCGTCGAAGTTGCGAGATATGAATGAAAGAAAAAACCCATTCTTGTCACACGTAGTTGTGTGCTTTAGATGCTTGATTTCGAGACCTCAAATTACTTCTTTCTCGAAAACTACTCCACTTCAGAGGGAGCCGTTTCTCACAATGTTTTATACTATCAACAGCTCCCCATTACTTGTTACCAATTAAGGTTTTATGCTAATAAATATTGTGAGTAATTACCAATAGTGTCCACTGCCTTTAATTTAATGGTTGAAAATGGGTATCTTCATTTAATTTGAGTAGGCATGCTAAATCGTTTTACTTGTTACATTATAAGCTTTTACAAAACCAAAGAACACACAAAAAACATGCCAACTCTGAACATAAGAAATGATTAGGCGATCATGAACTGTCATCGAGAAAACTATACCTTTCTGTTTTGGTTTGCGCTCTTAAAGGCAGTGGACACTATTGGTAATTGTCAAAGACTAGCCTACACAGTTGGTGTATCTCAACATATGCATAAAATAACAAACCTGTGAAAATTTGAGCTCAATCGGTCATCAAAGTTGGGAGATAATAATGAAAGAAGAAAACACCTTGTCACACGAAGTTGTGTGCGTTTAGATGGATGATTTCGAGACCTCAAGTTCTAAATCTGAGGTCTCGAAATCAAATTCGTGGAAACTTACTTCTTTCTCGAAAACTATGGCACTTCAGAGGGAGCCGTTTCTCACAATGTTTTATACCATCAACTACTCCCCATTACTCGTTACCAAGTAAGGTTTTGTGCTAATAATTATTTTGAGTTATTACCAAAAGTGTCCACTGCCTTTAAAGTTATCGGTCAACATTTCAAATCTTCCCCCTTTTCTTTCAATATCAATCACTGTATCACACCTTTTAGGCAAACCAACCGTATCAATACCGATGTTATTAAAAACAAAAGAAAAAACGAAACAACAAAAGCGATACCAAACTTATCATAATAAATTGGTGATATAAAAACCTGACACTAAAGTACGTATTACACAAAAGCCAATAACGTGTTTCATCTTTATATTTAAATGTCTTAATATAATATTATTGTAAAATCCTCAAATCGTGATTGATGTTACGTAGATACAAAAATAAGGTATCTCGATCATCACTTATAGTATATCAATGGTGAAGAAAGTAAAGATAAATTCACCCAAGACAAAAAAAAAACCTGTACATCTTTAGCCCGGTTCATACTTTCTGCGAATGCGAATGCGATACGAATGTTGACGTCACAAATTCGCAGCGTTCAACTCTGCTCAACTCACTTGCGAATATTGGTGCGAAAGGATGAACACAGTTTTTGTAATGTCGGTCAAACCGCTGCCATTTACACTATTTTGAAACTGTACATATTAAAAGTATTCTCCCTAATCCCCCACCCCCAAATAGAATACATACAAATTAAAATAAATAAATCAGTCAATCAATAAGTGAATAAATAAATAAAAATATAAGGAAAAGCTAAATAACAAACAAATAAAATGAGAAGGAAATTAGGAGGTAGTACTGAACATTTGCCTACTCTCTGTCGAATGACAGCATTTTCCCTTCAAATTAAAATTATTGTTATTTGACAAACTTTACCATATTCACGCTAATATATTATATTTTACGGCATTGTGACAACATAGCGGCAATGTGTCGACAGCAAGCAACCTGAACGACAATCAGATGCTGTCTGTCGACTCAGTGCTGTGGCTGTTATGTTTATTGCGAAAACTCCCTCTGCTCCTGGCTGCAAATGACGTCAGACTCCGCAAGTCCTCTGGCTGCATGGAATGTCTTCTGTCCACCCTCTCCATCCTGCTAGGACTGGAAGGTCCTGATCTGACCACTGGCTCTTTCAAGCGACCGATACCAGGAAGTGGTACGCTGGGACTGACCTTCAGAGGAGGCAGCCTTCCTGGCCTAGTTTGAGCTAGTTCGTCCTCCAGGATAAACGGGGCAGACCCTCTCCGCTCCCTGCACCTCTGGCGTCGATGCATGGCAATCAGGCCTCCTGGACCACCGTCCAGAACGCCCTTGGAGACAGCCTGTTTGAGAGTTTGTCCCTCGGTGTCCTCCTCATCGTCGTCGCACTCTGCGGTCTCCTCCATCAGGTCACCGTGACTACTCTGTAAATTGTTTGGGCAGCTTGTCGCTGGAAGCGAAGGTTTGTTCTCTAAGAGGTCAGATACGTTGATAGAGTGGACGGTGTGGCATTTGCGGAGAGGAGGAGGCATGCCTGGAAGTGAACACCTTCTGCTTGACAGAATAGTAGACATGGGCATCACATTCGGGCGTGGTGTGTTTATTTCTAATAACCCTTCAATGGGATTTGAGTTGGTCACGGTAAGTTTCTGTCTAACCGGCTGAGAAGGGGGTAACAATCCCTGCAGGGTGGCGGTGTTGAAAGCCTCGGCGCTCTGCCGGCGTTGCAGAGGTCTTCTCGGCGGCTGTTGTGGAGGACTTGGTGTTCGATCAGGAGTACTTATGATCTGTAACTGTAGATCACTAAGGCTCTTGATGGATGTTTGGGATGGTGATGTATTGCCTCTCTGTCTGGGTGATTGAGAGCCCTCATCCGTCAAGGATGCACAGCTCCCTCTTCGGCCTAGCCGACGCTGGTAAACAGCAGAGGCAAGCTTACTTTCAGAAACCTCATTAGGAGATGGGATGCTTCGTGGTGGTGGTTGTGTCCGGTGTAATGACAAATCATTCTCAGTACTTGATCCTTCGAATGACGCAGAGCGTTCAAGATGGTGGTGGGCAACAACAGATGAGAGCTCCTTGGATTGTTTCTTAAAAGAGTCTTGATTTTCAACCTGATCTTCAGGTGGTTTCAAAGTTAGCGATGGGGTCACTTTGAGAGCTTGAGACTCGTGCTTTAGGCTGATTTCAGAGGGCGTGACGCACACACCATACGGCGGACTCTGTGGAAGAGTTGGTGGAATATCTAGATACTGTCTCGTCACTGGCTCTCGTGACCCAATCTCTTTATTTGTGGTGATAATAATCACCTCTTTACCCTGTGCTTTGCAAGCGTCCACCAGCAACCTCAAGACGTCTGGGTCTCCTGCGTTAATGGCGTAAACCAAGGCCGAGGAGCCTTTCTTATCAACTATCCTGACATCAGAATTGTGTTTAAGAAATACTGACACCACTTCGGTACCAGCGTGATCCAGGCAAGCGTACATCAAAGCCGTTCGCCCGTGTCTATCCTGGACGTTGGGGTCGCACTTATTCTCCAAGAGGAACTTAACGATTTTACTCTTGGTGGTGCTCTGAGTGTCTTTATATGTGCTACTGCAAGCCACCATGAGGGCTGTCCTGCCCTCATCGTTGGTCTTACTCACATCGGTGCCTCCTTCGATGAGTAGACGCATGAGGCGGAGCCTACCCAGCCATGCCGCCTTGAGAAGGGCATTGCCATCTGTCTGAATCAGCGCTGACTCCCCTAGAACTCGTTCTGGTTTGGAGGTCATCATATTCACGGTGGCCACCGCGGGAATTACCGCGGGGAAGTCCTTCATAGGAGCAATCAGCATCAGTCAGGCCCCGGGAGAAAATTACAAATCCGTCCCGTGAGATGAACCAAGATTGAATCCACTGACCACCCGATTCCTCGGGGTTTAAAAATCATGTATTTCGGTCGCAGTCCTTGCCCCACAGCGTAAAGGAACACCTACCAGTGCCCATCGAGGCTAGAGTCCATGCGAAGACTTCGCAAAAACATCAATGGTTTCGATGATTACGGAAGAAGCGAGGAGATAAAACGTGACTATTCCTTAAAGCAATTCTCCTACAGTCTAGAGAAAGTGACCTTTTCAAAGTTGGCTTTTTTGTACATTATTCAGACATTACTCATGCAGAATTGGTTAATTTTGAGCCATTAATCCAACTGCACAACAAGGTTAATATCTCATTAAACAATCAGACTCTCCGCGATGAATTTAATTATTATCAAATCCGGAAGATATTTTAACGAGTGTCTCGCCGGGACTATATTCCAGTTGATGTTCGGACGCAGGTGTGACGTCAACACACTGTCTATTGAAGAACACGTTGTTTACAGCGTGCTTGGCACTTTTTGCCATCACATTTTTAACTGTATGTGTTTTAGCGTCCCCGGTATGGCCTTGCGTGTTATGCAGGCTCATAAAGTTGAGACGATAAGAGTCACGTTTACCATGATGCTACCGCCTGCTATCCAATCCATAATCGTGTTTACCAGCGACAGATAACGGATGTCTGTTTGATTTGACGGCGGTGTTCTCGAATCACCCCCATCAAACCGTACACACGCGCGACTGGAGTGGCGCTGTTTAAGCGTTTTGGCCTTGGTAAGCGTTTCCTGATATCTGATGACGCCATCAACGTTCGTGTACACCTTGCTTGTAGGTTCTTTATGTGCACATCGTGTGGAACAGTCCTTACGTCACGAAACTCGAGATTATCTGCGGTGAAAAAGAAAAGAGATGAAAATTAAATTGCATTCATGTTTTTTTTTTGCAAACAAATAGTTAGTGGCCTGAAGTTTTGACCAAATAGCAGAGAGTCTTTTTCGAAGGTTTCGATAACGAAGTCTGCAAGTGCGTCAGTGTTTTCCGGGGCCTTGGGAGATGATACTATTATTGAAATGCTATTTGAATGCGAGCGGAAAAAGCAAAACCTCGCCAAATAAAAAACAAACATGTCAGATTATACTAGACAGTTTTGATGGTTGTCAGACAAAGGGTAATTGTTGTAATCTGAAATCCATCTAGTCGGTGTTTAATAAAGTCATGTCATCAATCACTGATAACAATTGTTTGTGAATGATTCTGGACTGGACAAATAAAGTGATGATAAGGTAATACAAATAATTGTGCATGTTTCTTGGAATGCATGCAGATTAAAAAGTAAACATAGTTAAAATTGGTAAGTTGATCAGTGCTGGGCAACATATTTTTACTATCTCTTCACGATAGAGGTAGGATTGGTATATAGTGGCATCGTTTGGTAATGACTACCCGAAATAATAATAATAATAATAAGACATTTGTAAAGCGCCTAATGCAAAAGCCTCTAAGCGCATTAAAGAAACAACAAAATAAACAATTAGAGAAAGATACAAGATACAAATAGGCAAATTACAAAAAAGAAGCTTTAAACAAATGAGTTTTCAACAAGGACTTAAAACATTGTAAAGTATTAGCTTGGCGAATATGCACAGGAAGACTATTCCAAAGAAAGAGCAACTTATACCATAAAGCTGATCAAGATAATACTCAGTAAAGCATCATGCAAAATCATTTTGTCTGAAAGGCCTCCGTTGATTAGAAATGTATGAAAAACATTTGAAACTGAGATTGTTTTTTGCACGAATCGTTTTAGAGATTTACGAGTTTGCGAACGATGCGGTTTTACCCGCTCTGTCACAAGGGCCCAATCTCATAAAGCCTGTTAGAACAAAAATTTGCTAAGCATGAAATTTCTTCGTTTAAAGGCAGTGGTCACTCTTGGTTATTACTCAAGATAATTATTAGCATTGAACCTCACTTGGTAAAGAGTAATGGGGAGAGGTTTTCGAGATAGAAGTAATTTTCCACGAATTTGATTCGTTTAGAACTTGATGTCTCGAAATCAACCATCTAAACGGACACAACTTCGTGTGACTAGGGTGTTTTCTTCTTTCATTATTATCTCGCAACTTTGATGACCGAATGAGCTCAAATTTTCACAGGTTAGTTATTATTTTTATGCATATGTTGAGATACACCAACTGTGAAGGCAAGTGTCCACTGCCTTTAATAAAAACAGGATTACCAAACACATTTTCAAGTTACTTCAGAGGGAGCCGTTTCTCACAGTGTTTTATATTAACAACAGCTCCCCATTACTCGTTACCAAATATGGTTTTATGCTAGTAGTTATTTTGAGTAATTGCCAATAGTGTCCACTTTACGAATGGTAAAACACTGCGTGGACTGCCTTGATCGTTGTTCTACATCTCAGCCCAAGGACATACAACAACAACAACATCCAATGACGCGCAATATAGGCCTACAACTTTTTCGTATAAGCTAACGATGATTATTCAAATTGTCTCAGAGCCTAAACAAATTACAAGGAATCAAATAATTTATGTAATTCCAACCTGCCTCCTGGGTTTACCCAAGAGGCATTTCCAATGAGCTGAATCAACACACCTGCCCGCAGATGGGAACGGACGACAACTTGGTATTGAATAATATAAGAACATCTAATTCGCGCCAATAAAAAATGACGATTACTTATAGAGCAGACGTCTGTTTCATGCAGGGGTGTCGGTACTCCTATATTCAAAGATGTGGATTTTAGTTTCAGTGAAGATCGAGAAGAAATTAATACTTTGGATGTTGATAAAAAGGCAGGAATATTTACAAACGGTATATAGAAGCTTGTCAATATTTACTCTTGCCTTTTTATCGATATTGGTCATTACACAAAATCTAAAACATCGACATACATCTTGAAAGAAAACTGTGGTCAAAATATAAATAACAAATAACCAATTAAAAGACCCCGAAAAAGCGCTTTTTGCCAAACAAATCGAGATTTGGCTCTTATATAACATAAACGTATCCTACAAACAAAGAGCCTAGTCACACAATATCAGAGAAAACTTAAACAGCACCGCTTTTCAGAAGTGAATTCCATCTAAATCCATCATGTAACAGCCGTCGTCCGACACCGCTCCCATCATTTCTGCTTAGCAACGGAAATTAAAAATCTTGAAAAGACACTTGTACTTGTCACCCTTCACCGGGAACTATGATTAACAATTACTGTCTGAAGACGAAGAGCATCATGAGAAACATTGTGACCAGTTTCCAGATTTCTAAATTGTTTATGTTATTGAGATTGTTTTTTAAGGACACTTCTTCCGTACGAGAGAGCTTTCACGACACAGTCTCATTTGGTGCTCGATATGCCTACTCATAAACGGTCTCAAATTTCCAGCGTACGCTTGGGAAATAAAAAAACGAAGATAAAAGCAGCGCCGAAATTATGGGGTTACATTTTAGGGGGCACAAGGGGCGCACATTTGCTCTAGGAAGCACTATTATACTGGCCAAATAAATCTGTAAGATCAGTTTTTTAAACGAGCCCCTTTCTCAGTGGTCTTTATGACGTTTGTTTAACTATTTTGTAAACGATTATCTTACGTGATTGCCTCCGTGAAATGTGAGGAAAATTTTAAACACAGTGAAATTATCACATTTTAAGGCTCATAAAATGTAACACTTTTACACTGCACTTTTGTTTACATCGCACAAGTCAAGATCTAAAAAATGGGGGGGGGGGGAGAGAATTTTTGCACAAATTTGTTTGCTTTCAGATGCCTAATAAAAGGCTACAGCCTAGAGTATTTTATTATCTGGGTGAGAAATTACCTCTTTCTAAAAATCTACGTTACTTCAGAGGGAGCCGTTTCTCACAATGTTTTATACTATCAACAGCTCTCCTAAGCCCGGTGTCAGATGCAATTGTGTCCGCCATGCAATACTGAACGCTCCGGACACTTTTGCTTATGCAATCGTGTCCGGGGCTATGCAAAAACCGTCCGGTGGACATGTATGTGCGCGCGTAAGCGAGCGTACATGCACTGAACCTACGTATAATAATAATAATATGCAGCATTAATACTCACGTATTTTATGATTGCAGCGAATATCCAACGGCCGAACATTTCCCATGTCATTTATCATGACATGCACTTACCTTGTAAAAAAATGTTGATTGTGTTCCGTCGACCAAGGGCGGTTAATTTACTGCAAGGACGGTTTTGCACGGGGTGGACACAACTGCATATGCAGCAGCGTCCGGGCGGACACGATTGCATATGTAAAACCGTCCGGCGGACATTATTGCATATGCAATACTGTCCTCCGGATAGTATTGCATAGAGGACATAATTGCATGCGAAACCGGAACCAAATAAGTTGTTATGCTAACAGTTATTTTGAGTAATAGTATGGTGTCCATGTAAAAATGCCGACTTTGAGCCAATAATCTGACCGACTGCAAAACCGAGACGGAGAGCAGACCTAAGTAAAACACAAATCAACTATAAATTAAAACGATTGTTTGTCTACAACACGGACAGACGTACAGGAAACTTGATAATTGATCCCGGCAGTCGAGTCTCTCCAAGTCATCCAATACGTGATTATAATTGGCCCTAATGACTGGCATAGCTTTTTGACAAGCTCGCGTTTCTCATTAAAGACACTGGACACTATATTGGTTATTGTAAAAGACCAGTCTTTTCACTTGGTGTATCTCAACATAATGCATCAAAAACAAACCTGTGAAAATTTTAGCTCAATAGGTCGTCGAGGTTGCGAGATAACTATGAAAGAAAAACAGCCTTGTCAGAAGAGGTTGTGTGCTTCCAGATGCTTGATTTCGAGACCTCAAATTCTTAATCTGAGGTCTCGAAATCAAATTCGTGGAAAGTTACTTCTTTCTCTAAAACTACATCACTTCGGAGGGATTGTATGCCAATAATTATTTTGAGAATTACCAATAGTGTCCAGTGCCTTTAACGAAGACTGTATTATCAGCCAAGCTTATTAGTCATGTCTTTTTTCTTCGTGTAAGTCATGAAAGTAGTTGTGCTGTAGTGCATTTTGTAAAAAGTCTTCATTTAAAAAGGGTTTTGATAGCTTTTGTTTATCAAGTTTTGGGCCATGGCAAGAATCCCTTGAATAAAGATGTATGTAATTATTATTTACATGTGGAAGTTTCCGCCTCCACAGTACTTAAGTAGCATGCAGCATCAGTGTCAACAGCTTTCTTCAGAAGACGATCAGAGCATACTGATCGAAACGTCGAGTTGAAACCAATGGTTCTTTCCAGAACCACCCCAACTCATTAGAGAGTGTTACCGCAAACCTTTCATTATTATATTCATTTTGCAAATAGGAACCAGACTATTTTGTTCTTCCAGCCTCGGTTTGGTTACATTGATATCAATGGACAAATTCCAAAATGGCTCCACCATGATAAAGGTCTATATTATCAGTATCTTTAATTTTATAGCGACGATGTACCTTTTTATTGAGTAAAGCATCAGATAGTCCCATCCCATCTAATACGACCTGCCCGCTAATGTGATAAGTAAATTGATTTAGAGCGAGACGTTTACATGCTTCTCAATAACATCTTCTAGCAATGGACGAGTTGGGACGTATGTGTGCGTACATATAATCCAATTACACGAGTGACTGATTATCCAGATCCCACCCAATTATATGATCGGAAGCTATGGAGTGGAAATCAGAGAATTTTTATAAATTGGGACTCTAATCTTTTTAGGAGTTTCGCGTCTCTAAAATTTAGAACAAATTTGTGACATTTTAAGGTTTTGTTTTGAAGGAGGGTCAACACGTGACCGATGTGTTTATGGCCAACTGTTTGTTCTTCACGCAGGAGATTGTGGCAGTTTTTTAAATATTTTTTATTAAAGAACCAATAATCCTGCATTTTGTTGTTGAAATTTCGGTCACTTAAATAAAACAACTGCCTATACCATGATTATTTAGATGGAAGTATATTTTTGTCTAGAAGAATTGAACTGGTTTAAACTGTACATTGACTGAGCTCTTAGATTGAACATCTAAACAGAACATAAATATATACTTCGGACAAATTTAACCTGTTTTCATCCAAAACACACAATTAATTTGTGAGCCAAAAACTTTGCTTTAAACCATTTGTATTTTATCTAATTTTTAATTTTGAACATGCCATGTCCCTACGTCCTTTATCTCAATTTAAACAACTACTATGAAATCGAAGCTTGGCTGGCAAAAGAGTCTGACACCTAGTTTGCCATACCGACAATTCGTATTCACCATTACTGAAGCAGTCGGGGAACATGACAAGAAATGCTGTCAGCCTGACAAAGGTCATCTTGTTGATTTCCGTACCCGCATTAGTTTCATCTCGGTTATCAACAATATTCTTTTAATATCAAGACGCGGATTCTCTTTCAAAAACTATGATCTCCCTGTTAGTGGCAGAAGTCATTGAGTGCATCCACAACACTTAGTCCTATTCATATTATAACAACACAAACCATCTCAAATGTCCAGTTCTTTTTAAAATATTTTTTATTCGAAGCATCTCGTTGAATCTTTCAACGGAACACTCACGCCTAGCTCTATAGGGTTACCTTACCATTACCAGTATCTCCCATTTACGGTCTACATTCCCGGTGGATTTTATTCATACCTTGTAGCTAAATATAGAGTCAATTCTGTAGATGTCTTCTGACGGATGAAAGGAAGACATTGAACTGGACGGTTTATTTCCCGCCACAAATTGGACAATGGGCATATCAGGTTCCCTCCGTTCTCACGGTATATTGTCTGCTAGGATAGTAATGAAGCAGAGTGCGTTATAAAGTGAAGGTTTTGTATTTCAAGATGAAAGCTTGTTCTAAATTGCGATCGGGCGTGGTTCGATTCCCGACAATTTGAGCATGTACATAATGGACATATAAGTTTTCTGCCATAATCGTATGCTATCGATCGTAATGAAGCAGAGTGCGTTATAAAGTGAAGGTTTTGTATTACACGATGGAAGCTTGATTTTAATTGCGACCGGGCGTGGTTTGATTCACGACATTATTGAGCATGTAGATAATGTACATAATGGTTCCCGCCATTTTCACGGTATATCGTCTGCTACGATCTCAATAAAGCAGAGTGAGTTATAAAGTGAAGGTTTTGTATTTCAAGACGGGAGCTTGATCATAATTCCGATCGGGCGAGGTTCGATTCCCGACAGTTGAGCATGTAGGTTAGTGTCCCGCAGGAAGGAATATTCGACGAATTGTCAAAAGATTGAAATAATATTTCCATTCTAAACGCCCTTATCTGGTAAAATGTTAGCATTTCAACTTACTGTATTGACTGTCTATGAACCAAGATAAGGCATATGAACCATTAATTACCCCAGTTCCTCAGAGATATTTACACAGTGGTAATGAAATCCCCTCTGCAAAATAGAATGCAAATTATACTAATCGACATTGAGCAGCACGCACCACCTGACGTCATTACGTACAACATTGTGAGAAACGGCTCCCTCTGAAGTAAAAAAGTTTTTGAGAAAGATGTATAATGACCCACTCAAATGTTACAAGACCTTTATACAAGGAGGGTGTTTATCTTTTATTAACAAGGGTGTTTTTCTTTCATTATTCTCTTGCTTTATTTTTTGGTCAAAATTATCACAGGTTTGTACTGTTTTATGTTGGGATACACCAAGTGAGAATACTGGTCTCCGACAGTTACTAAACGTATCCAGTGCCTTTGACCCCAATAGGTATTTTGATGGGGGTCGAGAAAGTTACAAGCTTTCATTTGAGCCATTGCTCGAAAAAGTCCGCCAATTATTAGTAGCAGTGAAATAAAGTGCTCAAAATTAGTTTTTGTCGGGATCCCGACAATATTTCACGTCACCAATTCTTATGTGTTTTATAAGAAACGTTTTAAATCTTTTTCATGGTTCCTGACCATTACAAGTAAAAGTTAATTTTATTTTAATTACCATTCACTATAAAGAAAATCAATTTTTTAATGTTTGGGGCAAAAAATCTGACATAGCGTCTTTAATGTCATGGATATCTGTGTGGTTGTACTTTACGTGGGTGACGTACTTACAGAAAGCACTGTTGTGTTGACTAAATGAGGCCATGCCTCTCCCGCTCTTTTAGATTACGAGAGAGGGATGTCATTTCTACGTGGTTAGTTGAGGATTCACTTTGCATGTCCGTCTCATGATACGCAGCTATAAATTAATAAATTATTGATAAATGTAAACTGAAGCAAGAGGGAATTGAAATGTCAAATCGGAGACTTGTGATGAATCTGTGCTCTTCGTTAACGTAAGGTGGATGGGAGTTAATTTATGATGCGAAGAGACAATGGCGCACATTACGTAATATATTTCTCCATAAGTTTCATTAATGGGACATGGTTTATGTATTGCACTGTGTTTAGCAAACCGAGATGGATTGAAATGCAACATATGGAAATGAAATTCAGAGGATTGTTAATGATTATATTTAGCGCAAACTTTCATCTTAATCACAACCTTTATGACATTAAAAACCCTGGACACTATTGGTAATTGTCAAATACCAGTCTTCTCACTTGGTGTATCTCAACATATGCATAAAATAACATACCTGTGAAAATTTGAGCTGAATCGGTTGTCGTAGTTGCGAGATATTAAAGAAAGAAAAAACACCCTGGTCACACAAAGTTGTGTGCTTTCAGATGCTTGATTTCGAGACCTCAAATTCGAATTCTGAGGTCTCGAAATCAAATTCGTGGAAAATTATTTCTTTCTCGAACACTACGTCACTTCAGAGGGAGCCGTTTCTCACAATGTTTTAAAGTAAGGTTTTATGCTAAGAATTTGTTTGAATATTTACCAATAGTGTCCACTGCCTTTTAAGCTGTAGTATAGTGTGTATGTGATGTATAACTAGAAATATATTCATACCAACCCCCGTATACGCGTTTGTGCGTCTGCTCGCTTGCCACCGCAATAGTTGAATAGTGTCTGTATGCATACGTGTAATTGTAATTATAATATTTTTAATGAGAAGTAGGTTTTGCCTAGCTTTCCCATCAATCAATTCAAATATAGATACAAAGGAATTCCTGTGCAGGTGGTTTCAGAAGCAGGTATGGTGTGGCATATCTTGCTTTATAGAATGGAACTAGGTTAAAGGAACACGTTGCCTTGGATCGGTCGAGTTGGTCTTTGAAAATCGTTCTGTAACCGTTTGTTGTAAAATGTATATGATTCGAAAGATATTGTAAAAGTAGAATACAATGATCTACACAAATATGCCTCAAAATTGCGTGGTTTTCTATTTACCCTGTCGACTAACACGGCCGGCCATTTATGGGAGTCAAAATTTTGTCTCCCATAAAATGGCCGACAGTGATAGTTCGCGACGTAAAAGGAAAACCGTGCAGTTTCGAGTGATACTTGTTTGGATCATTATATTCTACTTTTAAAACATCTTTCTAACTATATACATTTCATAACAAACGGTTTCAAACGCTTTTTTTTAAAGACCAACTCGTCCCATCCAAGGCAACGTGTTCCTTTAATAATCTAAATATACTCCAAACGATGGTCGTGCAGTGAGTTGAGGCACGATACAAGCATCAAAGGTGGTTGCCTTAGATCCAATAAGACTGTTGTCGAACGAAACATAACCATGTTAGACGGTTGGGTTGGCGTAGTTCCCTGCCTTCCACCTGCAGATCTCCGGTTTAAATAACGCTAGGGGCCAGTACGTGGATTAGGTTTTCAGTCCCTATCTGTTTGCGTGGGATTATCACAGGAATTATAACTCCCTGGGGGTTTCCTCGTACATCTACGGGAACTTCCATCTTTGTACTCTCCATTGGGTTATTGGCTAGTACAGTGGTTTTAATAGTGTGGTTTTCTGAGAGTCATTGGCTTCACAACCAGAAATTTAATGAAATGAACAGAAAAACCATCTCTATACATGTTCCGATGAAAGACACGGATTTTGATCTCTTGATTTTACATGTCAGCAACGTATTGGTTATCCATCTACGACGCAAGCATTACTTTCTTAAACCACTTTCTCGCTGTTTACGATATTCACTGTAACAATTGTCCTACTACATCTAAAACGGAAACTTCCTTTCTTCTATTCTCTCGATTTGGTTCTTGGTTTTTAGTATCAGTGATTTTGTTTGGATTTTCTGAGAGCCCTTGGCTTTACAGCCAGAATAAATGAAAACGTACACTCTCGGTATATGGGATTGCATACAAGCAGACTGTGCTAACAAGCCAAAGCTGAATTCACCAACCACGATTTCTAAAGTGGATAAGGTCATCAATAAAGTCAAATTTGGACAAACCTGTGGTTAATAGGCCTATAGCTAGTCAGAAAGACCGCAAATAATCGACACCAGTCAACTCGCCCCAAGCAAAGTCGTCCACTACAAAGTCGCCCACTCACTTACAAACTCGCCTTTCTCAAAGTCGCCCCTATAGTCGCCCCTTACTAGCAGGAGGAAGGGGGGGGGGCGAGTTGACTGTCATTCTTCGAGCGAGGACACTTTTCGAGGGCGATCACAAGACCTTTTCCGAGACACTGAGTCCATACTACCAAAATGACAAAGTTCATCACTGAGACAAGGCAGTGATCATCGCCAGTGAAATAAGAAACAATCAGTGAGAGAGTAAGATCATTGTCAAGCAACTTCACCAACTCTCATGGGAATTTCTCTTCGTTTAGCTTCTCCTCTCTTGCAATAAGAGGTTTTTTTTTTGACTTGATTTGTTCATTAAGAGCCCTACCCGATCATCAGTCTTGTCTTCTAGTCCGGGAAGATACGATGACTTCGATGATGATCATTCCTCATATGGGAACTGCACCGTCAGATATCATGTTTCTCGTTGTCAATTACATCTAATGAATAATTCCTCTATTTTTTTTCATGTTGTCGTGTATTTTAGAAAGACTATGATAGGATGGAGACATCAGCTATTAACTTTTTGTTTGCAATTTTATACCTTTTGGTTAGTAAGAAGTTTGTAACATCTAATTATATTTTCCCTTTGAGTATTTTATTTAAACACGAATCTGATAGAAGAAACGTCTTAACGAACATTTGAAAGGCCGATTTTTTTTTAAACAGAAGGGAGGATATAGTTTTGGTAATTACTCCAAAAAGTAATGACCATAAACTTGCTTATTAATGAGCACTGAATTAATTATTACTATAAAACAACGTTAGAAATGACCCTCTTTAAAGTAAGGTCTTTGAGAAAGAGGTACCTTTTCACCGCACAATTTGAATCTTAGGAAGGCTTCAGGCAGGCAGCCTTCCTTATGGCATCTGAAAGCACACAATTCTATGCAACAAGGGTGTTTTTCTGTCATCGTTTTCTTGCAACTTCGATGACCAAGTGACCCCAAATGTTCACAGGTTTGTTACTTTATTTGTTTGTGGGATACACCAAGTGAGGTTACTGTTCCTTGACAATCATCAAAAGTACCCCCTGCCTTTAAAGGCACTGGACACTATTGGCAGTTATTCAACATAATTTGTAACGTAGAAACTTGCTTGGTAACGAGAAATGGAGAGCTGTGGATAGTATAAAACATTATGAGAAACGGCTCAATTTTTTTTGGAGAAGGCAGTAATTTTTCACTAAAATATTTAAGTCGAATTCAAGCATCTGAAAGCACACAACTTGTGCGACAAGGGTGTTTTTTCTTCTATCATATTCTCTCAATTTCGACGACCAGTTGAGCTTAAATTTTCACAGGTTTGTCATTTTTTGCATATGTTGAGATGCACAAAGTGAGAAGACTGGTCCAGTGCCTTTAAGTGATCATTTTGATGTGGCATTCAAATAACCCGAATATTAAGTCTCGTAGTACTTGAGATTGAGTCTTGGACTACCGTATTTGAATTGTGATTGGACCTTCTCGTCCATACAGTGTTAAACCATTGAATCCGTTGAGTCTTAACCGTAATAACTCAACGGTCTATTTCGCCCAGCGATGCAGTAAATTATAATTTAATTAAACTCGATATTTTGCCTTTACATCGTCGAGAGCAGTGACCTTCCTTGCTTCCCTTTTGTTCTGGCTCTGTTGATGCTTCCTGCATGGATTCTGAATAAAATTTAACGACGTAAACAATGGACACCAAACTGGATACTTTTTGTATAGGACACAAAACACAATGTTCACAGATTTACATTAAACTCACACAATTTGAAAATAATGATGGTAGAAAGCTTCGCTTAAAATATTACTTACTGAGGTGCTGTAGTTTTTGAGAAATTAGTAAAACGAGGAGTGAACAGTTTCTCAAAGTACATGATACTATCCAATGCTGCAGCTTAAGTATAGGTTTCTATTGCTGTTGTTTTTCAGGTTCATATCAATTAAATACAGACCCTTTAAAATGACGGGTTACTCTTGTGAAAACATACTGCCTGCAAAACAATTTTATTTTTAGAACACGCCATGGAAAATTTGCAAAAACAAGTTAGCTAGCAGTGTTGTTTTCAATGAAGAATGCATTTGTGCTGTTTTATAAGCCTTCAATCATTGCATAAGCATAAACTTTTACTTGCTTGTCGATAATACTTACAGGTTTCATCGGGCTCTCGAGCTCAATGCCATGCGCACGTATAATTCTCCTGATCCTGAAGGCAAGAAGAGAAACCACTTGAAACGTCGAGAGACAACCGGCCTAAGATCTAACACTTCTCACAAAAAGAGATTTGACAAGATGGTTGTTCCAGCAAAGTTGACTATTTACAGTCATCTTATGCCTTAAGTTTGAAAAATGGTTTTATTGCAAAACAGTATCTAACAAGATTGGCTCAAGAATGAGTAAGTATTTTACAAGACAACATACTATGTCTTCTTTTACGTGTCTTGGAAACGCAGTGACGACTTAAAGGAAGAGTTGTTTTGAAGGGGGAGGATTTTTAGTGACGGAACCAGCCCAATGGTTCGATGCCATCGTCAAGGTCTCGATTTACAACTGCACATGCGCTTGAGGATCTAAGACGTTGCTGTGCGTCGTGTACCTGATGGAGTCCTTGGGACGTTTCCATAGTTACGCATTGACGCTGCCTACGAGGTAATTATGAGGGGACAAAACTGTACCACAATTCGAGTCATTATTACTTGTATGTCGTTCAGAGCACTGTACAGTATTGTGGCGCGCTGGGATGGGGTCCATCGTGTCGTGTACACCCGAGGAGGGAGGGGTGGGGGGGGGGGGCAAACGCAGCACCCGAGGCGAAGCTGAGGGCGTCACCCCAATTCAAGGGTGTGCCAAATTACCATTGACCCCACCACACAACATGCAATTTTGTATGGTAAAAGATTGGAGTCAATCCGTTTTCATCTTTTAAAATTGTTTACGACGAAATTGGTACAGTAAAATTCAGATAAACAGTGCGAACTATTTGTAAATAACATAAGTGGTTGTTGACAGAATTTTATGTTCATTGTTCACAATGGCACATCACATAGAAATTGTACCGGCGTAATTACAACCTCGTACCCATGGCTAAAGCACCATGGACCCCCCACCACACAGCATGCAGTTTTTGTACAAGTATTTTTGTAAAGGCCCTACGATGGTAAAAGATGGTTTTCTTTTGTCAACTTTCAAGATTATTATTGCGACGAAATTGGCACAAACAAAATGCAGAACAGTGCGAACGATTTGTAAACGACAATTGTGGTTGTTGACAGAAACATTTCTTCATCGTTCACAGTGGCACATCACACAAAAATAGTTAAGTACAACCTCACACTCATGGCTATCTTTGTTGTACATGTCAGCATGGTATGTTATCGTGGGGACAATCAATGTATTAATGTACCCCATGGTGGTACCCTGAACACATGACGTCACACTTCGAGGCTCGTGAACAACGCCAGCGAGTGGTCTCTAGCCTAGGTCAATCCCGTCTATTCACCTTTCACCTACATTCAAAAGCAGATGATCGAACGTGCAGCTGCCAAACGTCAACAATTATTTCGAACAAACAGTGTCCAGTGCCTTTAAACAAATAAAAGGAAGTAAGAAAAGTCCTGCATTTGAAGAAAAGAAAAATTGAAGGAGGAAGGATCTATACAGAAGGGAGAATAGCTATTTGTATGTTGATGGAATACATTTTTTTTTTACATCTCATTTATAAATAATTTCTTTGTGTCGGTAACAGTAGCTTAATTGTAAATCTCCCTGGAGGAACTTCTTGTCTATATATTCACTTTATTCGTTGGTAGACATTGAGGCGGTTGAAGTCCCGTTGAGGAGTTCATGTTGGACTTGGTTAAGTACAGAGTTCGTTTGGGGAGTAATCTTGCCTAGGTTTGATTCTTGTTAATTAGATTGCAAGCCGTTCATATCCAATTGCAATGTACTGGCACGTATTCTTGATAGCGAAATAAAGTGGTTCTATTTTGGTTTGTAATATGGTATTTGCGGCATTGCATGGTGAGGTAATAACATTTATACTTTGTTTGACGTAACACCATGTGTGTATCTACTTGCTGGGTAGATTCTGCTCTTTGATAACTGTCTTGCTTTACTCCATGGTATTGTACAATATGACGCAAGACAGTTCTCAAAAGAACATATTCTATAACTCAGCAAGCAGATAACCCTTATGGTGTTTTGTTTTATCCTAGCTTGGTCAATTTGCAGTCGCAAGTAATGATAGAGTAAGTCTGATTTTGATACAACCAAATCATTTTGTTTCAAACAGAAGCATTTCTTTTTTACTAGTATTTTTTGTACCTAAGCCAATATCGTTTTTTGTTTGCCTTCAATCCAAAATTAATTAAGTTGAATCCAGTATGAATCAAAGTTTAAAGACAAGTGTTTGTCTTTAACCGTCATCGACGAACAATTTTGACTGTTTTTAACCGTCATCGATAATCAAGTGACTGTCTTTAACCATCATCGACGAGCACATACCCACATCATCATGTTATCATGCCTATCATTGACGGGTTTATTCACTTGAAAACACCCAAGGACAATATTACCTTCTCGTTATGATGATAATATAAAGGAAGGATAATTGAATCCGTATATATAAATCTGGCTGTTATTTCACCCTCAAGTATCACGAACCTGTTTAACCTTCTCCACTACTTGTTCTATTATTATTTTGTTAAAAGTTTCATCTTCTTCTCCGTTTTCTTTCATGACTTCTGCCCTTATAAGAAAGCAATTACCGCCACGGGGGATGCTAATTTCAGAGCAGAAATTGTCTCTCCATAAACTCGTTAAGTGACATTTTTTCTTTGGATGTCAATGGGAGCCTGTACTCAGTGTTGCAGCATCCAATGCGAGCAGATTGCGTGCGACCCCCATGGGGTCTCGTAAGGCGACAATTGAGTTTATTAATCATCGAGGGATTTTCATCCTCCATGGTATAATCAACCATACCTTGCATGGAGGGTGCGACTGCCAAGCATTGTCTCAGGTTACCTCTTAGCAACGTCTTGAAGGCCCTGGATACTATTTGTAATTACTCAAAATAATTGTTTCCATTAAAAACTTACTTGATAACAAGCAATGGAGAGCTGTTGATAGTATAAAACATTGTGATAAACGGTTCCATCTGAAGTAACTGTATTCGAGAAAGAAGTATTTCCACTAAAACATTTAAGTTTGATCTTGAGACCGCATAATAAGACTGTGAGATCCCGAAATCAAGCATCTGTAAGCACACAACTTCGTATGACACATGTGGACAAATGTGTTTTTCCTTTCATTATTATCTGTCAACTTCGACGACCAAATGAATTCAAATGTTCACAGGTTTGTTATTTTGTGCATTATGTTGAGATACACCAAGTGAGAAGACTGGTCTTTGACAATTACCAATGGTGTCCTGTTTCTTTAAGTGACATTTCTTCTTGGCCTGGGTTGTCAATAGAAACCTTTACTCAGTGTTGCAGCATCCGATGCGAGCAGATTGCGTACGATCCCTATGGCGTCTCGTATAAAGCGACAATTCAGTATAATCAACCATATCTTGCACGGAGGATGCGCTAGTGCCAAGCATTGTCTAAGGTTACCCCCTTAGCAACGTCTTAAGACATCCTCATCCGCGTGAAGAACCCAGATTAAATCTGCCAGGTCTGAGGAAATTGTCTCTCTTTGATTTCCCAATTTGTGACTGCTGCACCCCTATAACTCTAACTCCCTCAAATAATATCCATAGTATATCAAGAAAACCTAATTATTTACAATATTTGCTCCTGACTGTCTGATGTTGTCAACAAATGACAAGTAAATTTATGCGTCGCCATACTTAACAATTAACGTTTTTTTAAGACAGCAGAGATAAATTACTGAGTCGTATAAATGTATCCAGTTTACGATTTTTAGTTTAAATAATGACCAATAAATGAAGCTTGTTTTACGAGGCAGACGAACAAACTCTCAAATTTATTCACAGTGAACTGACAAACTTGTAAATGTTTCATTCTCAATTTAAGATGGACCTACTTTATTTCAATGACTATTGCGCATGGATTTAAAAAAGCTTATTGGTTCGATTTGGTGAAGATTTTCACCAAGACCAGACCTGAACATTAAGCTCTCCTCCACTTTAGAATAAATCTCACCCAACTGGAAAATCTATGAATCCATTGAATCAATTCATAGTCCAATTCACTCCATGGAGATTGAAGAACCGATACTTGAAGGTTTCATTTTTATGGTTCAAAAGATCGCACTTCAATTAGGACACTTCTAGGAATGGCGTATTTAGGTCGCGGGCAATCTTAGAAACAGTGATGCACGAAGTAGAACGCAATCAGGCAAATAGAATCAAGAACGCAATCAGGCAAACGCCATCAAGAAGGAATCAGACAGACCAAGCAGTTATCAAAACAACCATCAAATATACCAGTAAACAAACAAATTTATCAACCACAAATTAAAGTATATCTTGGCAGTCATCGCTCAGTGATGACTTCATTCATTTTTATTTTGAATCGATGTGATGCAAAATGTGTAATGTTTTGTTATTACTATTTTCTCGTGACCCAGATGGCCGATCGATCTTAAACTTCTACAGGTCTACATAAAGTGCTTACACACTGCAGCAAATGTTGTATCAGCAAAAATCAATTGTGTAATGTTCCTTTAAAGGCAAGGTATTGGCGCATACTCCAAACATTAATGATCATAACACCGACCTGGTGAGAACCTCTGCAGCTGTTGATATTAATAATAACTATTATGTATAAAGCGTTTTTACAAGGGAGATCAAAGCAGTCAACATTAATAGAGAAATAACTAAGTTGGTGTGATTAAGAAGACGTAGTGAGACACGCTAATGGGAATGCTGTTCCAAAGTCTCGGACCAACTTTTGAGAAAGAGCTACAAAACTGAGGAATTTTGAACTTAAATGGTCTATGTACTTTTTGTAGGACAAAAAACACAATGTCCACAGATTTACACGACAAACTTACAGGGTTTGAAGATAATGAT
This sequence comes from Asterias rubens, assembly GCF_902459465.1. Taxonomy (NCBI): domain Eukaryota; kingdom Metazoa; phylum Echinodermata; class Asteroidea; order Forcipulatida; family Asteriidae; genus Asterias; species Asterias rubens. The sequence goes on along the minus strand of NC_047064.1, from coordinate 21,185,234 downwards.
AGTAGAAAGCTTCCCTGAAAATATTACCTGCTGAGGTGCTGTAGTTTTGGGGAAATGAGTAAAACAATGTCATGAAAATAATTTTCGCCTCATGAGACGAAAATTATGAGCATGTAAAAACGTATTTTCATTACATTGTTTTACTCATTTCTCAAAAACTACAGCACCTCAGTAAGTAATATTTGAAGGGAAGCTTTCCACTATCATTATCTTCAAACCCTGTAAGTTTTATGTAAATCTGTGGACATTTTGAAAAAGAACCCAAATCCTTTAAACAAAAGAAAACAAGAATTTGTCTGTAGAAGATCTTAGTCCAGCCCTGCCCGTTGATATAAAGCGAGAAAGGGCTATGACTCAGTTGGTAGGGGGCGCCATCACGAAGGCACTATGGACATTTTTGATAATTACTCAAAATAAAATAATGTAAGCATATAACTTACATGGTAACGAGCAAAGGAGAGCTGTTGATATCACGACACATTGTGAGAAACGGCCCTTCTGAAGTAATTTAGTTTTTAACAAAGAAGTAATTTCTCACTAAAAAAGTTACATTTTGAAAAAAAGCAAGGACAGAGAAGAGATGTTTTGTAAAAAGAGGTCGAGATAGGACAAGATATATTTACATTAAAACATAGTATGCCTTTGAAACTTTGAAGTTGAAAAAGCACGCCAAATTGAACCAGAAATGATCTTAAAAATGATAAGAAACAAACATTTTCGAGTTAGGGTGTTTTGCCATAAATGGCCTAGTGTGTCCAGGGGTGGATTTCACAAAGGTAGTCCTAACTTAGGACTAGTCCTAAGCAATGCTAAGAGATAGGACCCCAGTCCTAAGTTAGGACCAGTAACTCATCCTAACTTAGGACCAGTCCTATCTCTTAGCATTGCCTAGGACTAGTCCTAAGTTAGGACTACCTTTGTGAAGTCCACCCCAGAACGTGTCTGTACCGGTATAGAGGCCTATCTGAGCGTATCTTACAAAGAGCTACGATTTCACCCTTAATTGATTTATGAAGATTCATAATTTATTCATTGTACAAGCCGCGACACTTGAGTGAAACACCAATGGAGGATAGGTCGAGATGAAATCTCACGAGACTAGAGGATACAGCGAGATGAAATCTCACGAGACTAGAGGATACAGCGAGATGAAATCTCACGAGACAAAGAGGATACAGCGAGATGAAATCTCACGAGACACAAGGCTTACATCGTAATCCCATATGAGCTTATTGTTAATCCTCTATACACCAACAGGATTAAGTTTGAACCCGTAAACTTACACAGTACTTGCTACAGACGACACTCTATAGCCAGATTAGCCTATAAGCTTCCTGATTCCCCTGAGTGGTGTGATTCAGGATACTTCCTCAGAATCCTCACTTGTAAAAAACAAAACCCTACACCGTGTGGTAACCTAGACTTGATTCAAGTCCCATTCTTGTGTGAGAGGTCCCTAAGCACATCATGCCAACTTACTATCAAACAAACCGTAGCAGACAGTACAGTGCGCGCTCGCCGTCAAAATGTGGTCCAGAGAACAGGTTTTGGAATGCAGAGCATCACTAAACAGTAGTTTTCTGGCGGTGGCACGGGATTACGACTTGAGTCAAGTCTAATGGTAACCCTACGCTCAAACTGATGGACTGTATAAGTACCTGATCCCACGAGTAAAGGATCCTTCACACATAGGCCTACTCATCATTTTATCATGTATTTTTCAAGAAACACGTTTCACGACGTATTATTGGTTTTATCCCGTTATTCGCCGAGGTCACTGAAATCAGTTATAACACCAAGACATTGCCAAGGATTTTTGAATATTAAACCAAAAATGTAGTCCCGCCGTTTCACTCCACTTCAATTTACCAAGTCTTTGAATGCGTGGAGAGTATTTATTGAAGGATAATTAAACACACTCTATTTGATTGCAGTACAACACGCTGTGAACCATTGCGGCCTATCTCGGCACTCACCACGTTCCTAATTCATCAATCATTGTAGAACTCATCTCCAAAATGGATCTAAACTTCAGCCGAGACAATCACAAAATCCAAGAACCGGAAGATTGTAATCATTATTATAACCCTTTTCAACCTGCACAGGTCTCCTTAAAGTCACCTGGAAGTGGTATTTTTTTCAAAATAAAGATTTTGTCACTAATATATGTGTTTTGATGAGTGGAATGTGAATAAACAGTTAACTAAGGTTTTACAAAATCAGTTCCTATGTTATTTACAAATTTAAGAGTAGACCCCGACCCGAGAGGGCGCTGTTCGTGACGTAAATCGAGGCAGACTTTGCCTGTAATGCGTAGAGTAAACACAATTGCAAAGTACATGTACGGACCAAGTCGTGAGTTTGTACGTTTCAAAAAAAGAATTTCCGGCAATGCCGACCAGGTGTATTGCTGCTGAATGCAGAAAAACACTTTTTGAAATGTACCAACTCACGACTTGGACGTACATGTACTTTGCACGTGTGTTAACTATACGCATTGCAGGCAAAGTCTGCCTCGATTGACGTCACAAAAGGGGTAGGCGGAGTCAGCCCCCAAACAACTTTATATATTTTTTAAACATATAAATCATGACAAACAATTACTAACAATTGTTCGTGAGCATATACTCTTATGTTTGAAAGAAAAAAAAAAAAAAAAATCCAGGTGACTTTAAGTCTCTTTCACACGAGAGCACATTAGCAAGGGTCCCTTGCTAAACTGTACCATGGTTGTAACATTTTACAAAATGTTCCTAATGTGAACGGACAGCTGTAATCGTTTCTACTCTCCAAGTTCGCTTGCAAAATATTTTAAAACATTGTTACATTTTATAACCATGCTAAAATATAGCAAGGGACACAAGTTAAATTTCTGTCGTGTGAATAGCACTGAGGAGGTAATGATTGATGCAGGAGGATTGTGACCAACTGGAAATGTTGAGAGAGAAAAAATGTGTGATGTCGTTTCAGGATTGTGTTCACTACTGTGGAATTGAAAAAAAGACGGTTTTACTTGTTGTTACACAAAACACAATGTCAACAGTCGAAACAGGGGTGTCGGAATATGGGTGTTAAAACATAGGGGTGGCAAAACAGTAACCGTTTTTATGTAGTATTTTTCTGTCCCCTATAAACAGTTCAAAATCAACTACCTCAATTGTAAGAAAAAGTATGTGAATCTTGATAAAATATCGTCTATCAAATTATGATTAATTGAAATGGTTAGACATTCGCTGGGAGCTTGTGGAGGGCGGGGGTGGGGGGGGGGGGACACTAGCCAATCGGAGGTGGTTTACATCAACACTTTTTACGACGACCGCATATCTTGATCATAATAAATAATAACTATTGTCTGCAGATTAAAGAAAGAAACAACTGCCTTTTCCCCCAAACTTCCTGAGTTACATTCACGCCAGTCTATTTTTAGCTAGTATCTTGTAAAAGATCAATTCAGCGTCGAGGGCTGTCTATTTTTAGGGCTACAGCTTTTCAAAATCTACCGACGAACAGGACGGCGCGATCGAAACTAGAGGCGGTACATTATTCAAAGTTTCATAGAATTTTGTTTTATCTGTGAGCTTGGCGATATCGCATGTCGGGTTCTCCTGGCTAAATTTCTTAAACAATTTTTTCACTTTTTTCATCTGGGTTCTTAGAGATGCTTTTTACTGAAATGAATTATATTTGAAAGGAGAATCGATTGCCTTGAAGAAGTTGTATCTAGGCAGTAATTGATGAAGCTGTACTTTTCTTGATTCAAAGGCAGTACATTTTATAAAAGTTTGTGGTATTGCCACCATATTGCGTTTTGACATAAAGAGAGTAAGCCTTAAAGACAGTGGACACTATTGGTAATTGTCAAAGACCAGTCTTCTCACTTGGTGTATCTCAACATATACATAAACTAACAAACCTGTGAAAATTTGAGCTCAGTCAGTCGTCGAAGTTGCGAGATAATAATGAAAGAAAAAACACCCTTGTCACACGAAGTTGTGTGCTTTTAGATGGTTGATTTCGAGACCTCAAATTAATTCGAAATCAAATCGTGGAAAAATACTTCTTTCTCGAAAACTATGTCACTTCAGAGGGAGCCGTTTCTCACAATGTGTTATACCATCAACCTCTCCCCATTACTCATTACCAAGTAAAGTTTTATGCTAATAATTATTTTGAGTAATTACCAATAGTGTCTTAAGGGTAATTCCTACTGGCTTGGGCACTCGCCTTGTGACCAGTTTTGTTTCTTTATCTTTTTCTTGAACTCTTTGCATTAATACATAATGTTGTGCGCTTTTGATGATTTGTGTATGCAAGGAGGCTCAACATTAGTATTCGAGAAAGACCCTGCTACAGTGTAGAAGCGTCAGGCCTTTAATTATTTTTGCATACATTTTAATTATTAATATTAAATGCTGCGCCTTTCCAGTTGCTGCCGTGGACAGCACGCTTCTTTAATCCCATAGGCCTACTAAAGGAGAAGACGCTCTAATTGTCCCGTGTCTTATTTGCTTGAGTTAGATGACAACTCCCCACCCACGCACACGCAGATTGGATTGGCGCCCCCCCCCCCCACCACTGACACCGGGGTGGATTTCACAAAGAGTTAAGACAAGTCTTATCTTGAGTTAGGACTAGCTCGTCCTAACTGGAATTATAACAAACACACCTCTTACTCGTTCTGTATTCTGGTTGGCTGAAACACGGTCACGTGGGATGAACTAATATTATAGGCTAGTGATCGCGCGCGCGTGTTTTGCGGGAATAGTACCAGAGCGGGCACTAGTCTTTGCAAATAGTGCCCGCGGTAACAGCGCCTTCTCTTGATTTGAACCGTGAACAAACTACAAAACTCCTTTTTCTGTTCTTATTTGACATTTAAGACCGAGCTATGTTATAAAACACATATTGACTGGCATAATTCGGTAACTAGTGTACGTCTATTCCCCCTCGGGCCTGTGAGTGACCAGAAGAGGGGCCTATTTCCCTCGGCCTTCGTAGAGGCATTGTGCACAGCGCCCCTTAAGCCTATGTGTCTATATTTGTCAAGAATAAAAATGTATTATATGCTTTCAAATAAACTTGATATTAACTCAGCTTGAACAAACTTCAGAATGCTTTCCATAAATCAATAAACTATTTGAGAGAAATACCAACAACATGTTTGCTTGTCAAAAAATCCATACAACTCACACGAAGGATACTTCAAAACATGAACGGACTCTATATTTCCCATTAGGTTATTTATACATGAAGAAATGCATCCTCGTCAAAATTGTCGATAATCAGAAACCGATAGTCCACCATCTGTGGTATTTCCATGGTTTGTGCATTTTATCGTGTATTTCTTGGCTTTGATGGCGGACATCTGTTGGTTTTTGTACAAGCACAAGTCGTAAAACATGTAGCAATGTGCTTTTGACTGGCCTTTACAGAAGACTGGTGCAATCACTGGTACACAGGGCCATCGGAATACTGGTGAAGGGACACTATACCTCTGCCTAAGAACACTGTGTTCACTGGGCCTACAAATCCAGGCCAAAATTCTTGGGTCACTCATTCCCTAACGTCACTTTATAAAACAATTCCCTTTCCACTTTCCATTAAAAAAAAAAAAAAACTAAAAAATCCCCACCCCGCGTCCCCCGCTCAATGTTCGCAGTGAGATATGTCCGGGATTGTAGACTGGTGCCTATTGACCCATTTCACCTGACGTCATCATCACAATAAAATCTTGGATGCGCCATTTTGGTGGTCAATGTCAGCGTGTGTTATTTAGCGAAGTGCGCATTTTTAGGTGACGCGGTGTTTATACGTAAAAGTGACCATAGATATAGATTTATATTCTATATTCTATATCTATGGTATTGACCACCAAACTCGTGAGCGTGGCATCAGTCGCCACGTGTGACGCGCGTGCAATGGGTCAAATAGGGCTAAAATCACTGGTGCCTAGTATAACAGAGCATAATATAACACTGACGAGTAGAGCATACGCTGTCACCAGTGAAAAAGCAATCCCCTTCAGCAGTCCAAGGAAATAGCCATCGAATACCGAATGATGTAGACTGTACAATTCGAAGGCTTACGCTGGCTTATGCAACAACACACTCTTACAGATTGGATACCTTTTAGGAAACCTGAAACCCCACAACTTTACTGAAACTCCACAATAACAGGAAGGGATGAGGTTGCCGTTACAAAGTGAAGGTTGCGACATAACAAACATGTTTGCGGATAGAAAGTGACAAGGGATGATAGTTGATGATTTTGTCTTAATAGACTGATGCTATTTAAAAAAAGATGTATTAAACTTCTGACACTGCGTTTCTCTAATTAAAATTTGTGGAGATACTTTACCTTTCCCACTAACCACATTACTCGAAGTGATTTGTTCCCCCAAAATGTTTTCCACTACCGAAAGCTACTGTGGGCATACTCCTAATAACCAAAGCAGTTTTTTATTTTATTATTGGCATTAATTTTAGGAATGGTTATCACACGCTTTCCTTTGAGCATAATTTCACCCTGCTGCCATTTTGGTTTGCGTCAGTATATATATAATGCAAATAAATTGACAGTTATAATTTGAGATGTTACGGTCATCCACGCACGTCAGGTTTTATTATTTGCTCCTGTTTGGAACACGATTTCAAGCATTCTGATCGATAAACTTACCCTAAAGGATGAAAATTGGCATCGAAGCACGACAGTTTCCATGGAGATTAAAGAAAACTTGTTGACTGTTTTGATGCAAGCACGCAATGTCTCTATACGTAAAGTCAACCATTTGCGTATCTCCCCTTTTTGTGTTCAGAAACAGCCGCTATGGAAACCACTTGCTTTATAAATAAATAATGATAGCCTTACCACGCAGTTGATCAAACTATATACCGCTATTGTCATTATTTTTGATTGTTAATCCAAAGGGAGTCATTGTCAGGCAGGAAAAACCTCAAGGATGTATTGTTAATAACAACCAATGAATAATATAGGCTAGTTTTTTTTATATAATAATCTCAAATGTAATCCAGGCAATAGTGCACGGGTGCCCTTTAACATTTTTCACCCAATGAATTCGATTCGACAAAGTAAAGAAGCGTGTCGAATGTCGATATGACAATCACGATATCGCTCTGTGAGGGCGTGCAATACGCACGCCTGTACTCTCGGGGGCACGAGAGTTTAACGAGAAATCGCACTTAACTGTAGATGCGGTTTTGCTCTTTGAGCAAGGGTAAAGTCAACTTCAATTTTGTGATGGATCTACTCATTTTCCAACTATATAGAGTCCTAATCTAACGTTAAAATGGGGCTAAATTTAAAATTGCCATTACCTTCTGGCGCAAATTTGTAAAAAAATAAATAAAATAATAATCGATGACGTCATTCTAAGAAACCTTTTGTTATTTGACATTTTGACTAAAAGTATTTTTCCTTGGAATGTACAGACCAAGTTGTTTAAATCTAATGACGTCATGCACCAACTCGTTGTGTCATGTTTTATGTTCGTCTGTCCTTGTCTGCATGACTGTGTGTTTGCTTTTTGTCTTTGTCTGTCTGTCTGTCTGTGTTTTTTACAAGCTTCTGCTTATCATATCGAATAGTTTGCGGTAACACCATGTAATGACTATCTCTAAGGTTCTTTTCAGAACCACCCCAACTCATTACAGATAGTCATTACATGGTGTTACTGCAAACCTTTACATATCGTATTTCCACCATGCAAAGTTTCAAATCTTACTTCTGCTTATCAAAACGGCCCATACTCTATTTATAACATTAATGTTTACTGTGACATTTGGCTTTACTCCGTAGTACATGTAATTGATAATATTTTTTCATGGAAGTATGGAAATAAATGCGTATTTGAATTGATTTGAAATGTTGCTCTGGAACAGTCAGTTTGCGTTGCGTACAGAATGGTGTGATGACCCGCGTTTGAATTTCCAAACGGTGGTGATGGCGCAACGTGCCCTTAACTAGACATTGTTAGTGTGTCAACATGCGAACAAGTGCAGAACTAGGACGGTTTGCATTTCCAATTTAAATAGGTCTGCATTTGACTTTACTAAGGCTCGAGATATTCATCAAGTCTATGCTGTCATCACCTATATTCCACATCGGAATTTATTCCACGAGTAATAAACCTGTGTTACTACACGAACCAGTGGATCACAATATTCAGCCTAATCATAAACTCGCTTCTTCCTAAATCAGTCGCCTGCGGGTTTTTGAACCACCTCAATCGTGACACCAATTTGAGATTTTTTTCCCTCGTGTCCTTCATCGATAATTTACATGTCTCCCTTGGCCCTTATTGTAGCGATGTGGGACGCTGGACGCCCAGAGCAAACACAACTCTTTGCCTCTCGGAGGCATCTTTAAGAATAATTGCGAGAATATTTTTTCAGCTCTGGTGAATTTTTCATGATGGGTGAAACTTTATGGGTTTTTTTTTCATTTTCATTTTTACTGGCACTTTCCTTCAGGGAGTGCAGCAGCCATTGTGTAATGCACAATTTGGAAAGCAATTTGTCTGTTTTATAATTTAAGTCATCCACTGGGAAAAGTGTCCAATGTCCTGGTAAAAAAAAAACAACCTTAAAGTTAACCGACCTCCTTCACAACTTCAACTTCGTCTACTCCAAACAATAGTGTCTGTTCACCTGAAAGATGTACATTGTGTATACGTTGCGTTTTTATTGATAGATATTGGATTTTTAGAAAATTTGATAACTTGTCTACTCTTTCCAAATCCTTTAAAAACCGGCTCCCTTACTTTTGATTTTGTGAGGAAAAATGTAGGTAGGCTTAAATTCGTGTACACCTTTGGTAATTGTCAGAGACGATTAGATTGTCTTCCCACTTGGTGTATCTCAACACACGCATAAAATAACAAACCTGTTGCGAGATAATAATGGAAGAAAAAACACCCTTGCCACACGAAGTTGTGTGCTTTTAGATGCTTGAATTCGAGACCTCAAAATCAAAACTGAGCTCTCGAAATCAGTTTCAAATATTTCAGTGAGAAATAATTTCTTTCTCGAAAAACGAAGTTACTCCATGAGGGAGCCGTTTATCGCAATGTTTTATACTACCAACAACTACCCATTGCTCTTTACCAAATAAGTTTTTATGCTATCAATTATTTTGAGCAATTGAAAATGAGTGTATAGTGCCATTAAAAGGGTTTTCCCCCAGTATTTAGGTAATAATGCTACATGATTGACAGATTTGATAGACAGTGGCAGGCAGTGTTGTTGTGCTGTGTGACCAAACATTGTACATGATGTGTTTAAACCTAAATCGGTTTTGTGTGAAAACCATGCACAATTTTCGTTCAAAGGGACACACCGGCTTCGTTGGGCTGTTTTGGCTACAAAATACACTAAAACATGATTTTAAAGGTCTTCCAGGAATGGAGAAGAAAGTTGCTAAAAGAAACCATCAAATTTGGCCGTTTTAACGCATTTTTCAAAAGACGAAGGTCACGTGGGTTATCCGAACCACTTTATTTGGTTCGGATACCCCACGTGACCTTCGGAGATAGTCTTACTTCCAGCCGTATACAAATAAATTAAAAAATAAATTACTAAACCAAATTTTCTAATTTTTTGTTACAATTATTCATGAATATTTGACAAAAGAGACTATGTATACAGATTGCGGGTAAAAACTGTAAATAATTAAGATTCTCATTCAAACAGCCAAATCAGCTATTGGTTAAAAAACAAAAACTTGTGTTTTGTCGAATATGACTTCATTTCAGGGGGGAATATTTCACAGAAAAAACATGGTTTTAGTATGAAGTTCACATTAATCAGTAAGTTTTCAGGATAACATTTTAAAATGATGAATTTTTTTTGAACTCTTAGCAATTCTGTAGGGCCATAACAGAAAGACTTTCACGACAGGTTCCGTCGTAAGTACAGGCCCTATGGACACCATTTGAAGACATTTTTTTTCGAAATATCATGGTTAAGAAAAACATTTTAAAAGCATGAGCTTTTAAATGAAATGAATCTTCTCCCAGAGCTAAAAGCGTTTTGAAATTTGCACTTAAGAGACTTCACTCAAACAATTAGGATCCGAAGTGCATCGACATAATGGCGATTTAAGTGCATGCTTTGTGCTTCTTTCTTTGTCTTGCACCACGAATTCATTTTTTACTCAACGCATACAGAACATACCAAAGGAAATGATCTGACTATTTTAGCGGTTTGGACTCGGTTTCGAGTCCCTGTTTTGAATTTGTAAGTTTATCCCTTGGTGAACAATAAGATCTGAATGAGGTCTGGTTAAGGACGGCTCGTGATTAAACCAATGTGCAAACGAAAGTGTGGCACTTCGTGAGATGATTACAAATTGTCTCTTCGTGAAAACTCAAATCTGTCACTCAGTGTGATAATTAGAGTATAATATAACTTTTACATGTAACAAAAAAGGCGGGAAACTTTCGGCTTCCAAAAATGAACGTGTTTTGACATCGTTGTCTCTGATGTTAAAACGGTGACAAATTGATGGGACACTTTGTGGGACTCTAGGTGGCAGCAGACTTCAACCAGGCAAAGCTATTGTTTTGGGTGATGCGCGCATGCTCAGAACTACGTGAAGTTTAGCCACCCAGTGTTCAAAAGTCTCACATTGTCTTACGTTTAATTGACTTAACCCATCCCTCTCCGTTCTTTTGTATAGAGGAAGCTCTGTAGCTTAACTGTAAGATACAATTATTGGAACGCTAGGTGGCAGCAGACTTACCAGGTAAAATTGTCTATTCAGTGGCTTTACCTGGTAAGTCATGCTGCGATCTAGCGTCTCAAAAGTCTCCTATATTATTTGTTTCAACGTTATATAATTACTCCGTGTAGATTAATAAGCCTGTGGAACAAAGACACCTTTGTTCTTTACTTAGGCTGTGATTGAGGAGAGACAAATAATGGACTTCACTGTAAAGAAATTTGTTCCGATGTACATCATTTGTATGTCAACAAGTTATTCAATGAAACAGGCAAGTTGAACAATTAGTAAATATATATAGTATGTAAGAGGCACACTATGGCATTGCGTACTTTGACATAGAATGTACTGAAGAAGAAAAACAGACCTTGACTAATAATAAACTGCATTTTTGAAAGCTTTCACATTTTTTTAGTTGAACTAATCAACTGACTGTCCTTTCAACGCAAATGATCTAAAAACTACATGACTCTAGGCAAAACATTTCACGATCCTGAAGAAACAATTTCGATGGTTTGTTTTGGAGGTGCCTTCTTACAAACTACTCGTGATTTCAGTTGTTTCTTTGGTCCTTGTTGTTGTTGTTGTTGGAATGTCCGTATTAAATACACATTTCTTTCATTTGCACGTTCTCACACAAAACAAACAATTAATATTAATAGTAAACAGCTCAAAACAAAGCAGAGCAAAACAAAACAAAAACCGAAACAAAACAAAAAAAATTGCGGTAAAAATAAAAGCAATCTCATAAAGGACATGGATTTTGTCAAAGCAAATGTTTATGCATAGGCGAAGGGAATCCTTTCTCAAAATACTTTACAAGCAACAGCTGCTTTGTTTTTCACCAAGTACGAGTTTATGGTAATTATTGTTTGAGTATAGTTACCAATCTATGACACCTTTCAAGATGGTGGTTTGTTTGCAGTCGAACATATAATTAGAACAAATGTAAACATAACTCAATTAATTATGCTTTACTCGGTCGAGTCGACAATGTTTGTTGTTCAATGCTTCAGTGTACTTTTGGATATTATTGACTCGCTCTGATGGTTCGTTATGATAAAGTGGAACATTATTACTGTTGACTTTGCACAATGCTTCATTTACTTGTAATTTCTTTGCAAAATCCTCTTTTAATATAACTCTTTACTCCCATTTTGTATAAAAAGAGAAAAGTCTTTAAATGTGATAAAAACTTGATGAATTTTTCAGAGAATATCAGGGTCCTCTCATACACTCAATGATACCCCCCAAGCAAATGTTGATAACAGAAAGAGGGCACATTTTCATGTACCTGCTTAGGCACATCAAGTTCCAAAACAAACGAACAGTTCCAAAACCTAAATGTATCTATGAAACTAGCCCTCCAGGTTTTTTTTAACACAAGTAACTGTATTGAATAAAGCAATTCGTTCCATGACTGACGACTAAATCTGCTCACTAATTGCTCCGTTTCTCTGATTCAACCCCATCACGTCCATTTACCGCTGCACGCCGACCCAAGTACCTTTTTAAAGACACTGGATACTATTGGTTATTATCAAAGACCAGTCTTCTCACTTGGTGTATCTCAACATCTGCATAACATAACAAACCCTTGAAAGTTTGAGCTCAATTGGTCATCGAAGTTGCGAGGTATTAATGAAAGAAAAAACACCCTGGTCACGCGAAGTTGTGTGCTTTCAAATGCTTGATTTCGAGACCTACCTCTTTCTCGAAAACTACATCACTTCAGGGAGAGCCGTTTCTCACAATGTTTTATACTATCAACAGCTCTCCATTGCTTGTTACCAAGTAAGATTTTATGCTAATAATTATCATCTAGCGTCCACTGCCTTTGTACATCGTGACAGATTAACGAAGCGAAAGATTATTGTTCTAAAAAGAACACCGCCGTATCACAGAGACGAATGAACCACCGTCAGAAAAAAAACCTTTAGGCGAAAAAAAACGCGTAATAATAAAGAAGTGTATCATTATGCAGTTGGTAAGACACTGCTCTAGATTTGCAAAGGTTTTGGGTTCGAATCCCACCCGGGTAATATGACATATTCATGGACATGTGATTTGAGGATCGACTTGTTTTGAACATTACTTTTAACAACACAAATTTTGTCCACAGGGCTCGGAAAAGTACTGAGTATACAGTGCTAGACACATATCGGTTTATATGGGTAAAACTGAAATTAATATTCTTTGTCCCTGTCCTCGACGCAAAATCATAATCATATCCGTATACTTCAACTTATAAATTTACTGAAATTATGCACAATTGTAGCCTACCAATAAAATGAGCTGGAGTTATAGAAGAGGGACCAGCTTGTGCCCTTGTTAAAAAAAACCAAACTCACGGTCTTTCTTTTGTGACATAGAAAAGAGCAAGAAAATAAGCACCACCGCACAAGTGCGTATCAACACAAATTCCCTTTATGAAATGAAATACAAAATGATAAGTAAATAATGAAATAATGGACCCACCTGTTGTATGCAACTGTAGATGCTGACAATGGAGACTAGTCGAGAGCTAGCAACAGTTATGACAAAACTTACTCCAAAAAATACCATCTATTTTTGGATTCATTGTTGATCATTTTTGTTCTAATCGTGACAGTAAATAGGGCAAATTATGTGTTGTAGAAATGGACGCAAAAAGATTGCATCACACTGAACTACAACCTACTCCGATAGAAAGATTCCCGAGCAATTAGCCACCGCCAACTAATTCCGTTGCGGATTCTCGAACCAACCTTGGGCCGGCATAATGAGTACGGGACACTCGCTACAAATTGGCGTCAGCGGCATGGCTTATCATACCGTTGCTACGCTTCACCCAACGGTACGCAATGTCTGCCCGCGCCTGGTGCTAGTAGTCAGTTCTAGTCACGTTCACCACAGCGCCTAACACAGAGAGAAATGCTTCCAAATGCAATTTCCCCATCAACTCACATCACAGCCATGAATCTTGCTCCCAAACAAGGCCGACCTTTAGGTGCGGGTCGTTGCTCATGGCAACCGCATCCGCTGACTGTGCCGTTGATGAGACTGGGGCTCCTATAGAAACGCTCGCTATACACCGCGTGTGAATTTAGCGCCTGGATGAACAAAACAACCAAAGTGTAGGGCCTACTACGAAGATCATCTCACGCTAACTGTCGATAACGGACGTCTCATTTTACAGTAAGATTTTCTAGTCACCCAAATCGTGTTTACTTTAGGGAGTAAAAAAAGAATTAGCTGTTCCAATCTTCTTATCAGCCAAAATGATCTATGGTGGATAAATACCAAAAATAGTTAATGGCCTGACGTTTCGACCCTAGCAGAGTCTTTCTCGAAGGCTAAATAAAAAAGGTTTTATTTTAAGGGAAGAAGGGGATGAGGTGATGGGACTTATAACAGCTGGTGTTATGAATATGCAAAGCTGATAATTCAGGTGGAAGGCTTTGAAGTAAAACGCGTATGTTGAGAAGAACCTTAACTTCGAGGGAAAAAATATATCGGTAGGGAATAATCGCAACCTATAGGACTGCGGTACCTATTACTAATAGCAGGGATGGAATTGTCAAAATTGTTTGTCACTTTTACAAAACAAGAGCAATATAAACAAGTTTTCATTGATCAGTTTGATCAAACCCATGTCATCTGCTGTCATGATTGCGTCAGGATATGTTTATAAAAAATAGTGTGTAATTATTTCCTTAAATTATTTATAGGATATTGTTCTTTCTAGTGCGATATGATCTTGATGGAGTAACGCCTTATACATTTTATGTTCTGTTATATTAGTGTGTATATAATTATAATCATAAATAGTGTGTAATTATTTCCTTTGATTCTTTTTAGGACAAAGTTCTCCAGTTTCCTGTTTTATAGGTTTTCCTTATCTCTTTCCCCTTTTGAAGAGTATACTCAAAATCAAAGAGAGTGTATCATCAAGGCCACGCGAAGATGATTGTAACATTATAACAGGAGAGGGCGCTGTTGTCGACCCATACTTTGGTTTCTGCGTCCTTCATGATTGCAATAGTTAGATCTAACGTATAGATTCATATCGTTTTATGTGTATTTTGGTCATGTGTTGGCTAGTCAACACACCATTAAAGGCGGTGGACACTATGTAATTGTCAAAGACTAGCCTTCACAGTTGGTGTATCTCAACATATTTTTTATGCATAAAACAACAAACCTGTGAAAATTTGAGCTCAATCGGTCATCAAAGTTTCAAGATAATAATGAAAGAGAAAAACACTCTTGTCACACGAAGTTGTGTTCGTTTAGATGGTTGATTTCGAGACCTCAAGTTCTAAATCTGTGGTCTCAAAATCAAATTCGTGGAAAATTACTTCTTTCTCGAAAACTATGGCACTTCAGAGGGAGCCGTTTCTCACAATGTTTTATACCATCAACCTCTCCCCATTACTCATCACCAAGAAAGGTTTTATGCTAATAATTATTTTGAGTTATTACCAATAGTGTCCACTGCCTTTAATGAATTTAGGAACACGCCTTATATTATCAGGACAGTTTTTGTTATCAAACTACTCATTGCTTTGTATAGGAGTCTCCATGTGCATCGAATTAAATGTTTTATATTATCTCAGACGAAATGTTGCTTCGATGTGATCTTAATTTCCTTTCGCCCTCTAAGGAAAATCGAAGGACACGGAACTTCAAAGACAGCAACTGACAGAACAGGAAAAGCAAAAATTCAGTGAACAAGGCTACTTTTTGTATGACAGATTTGAAAATACAAAGCGGCTTTTTGAAAAAAGTATCCACTGTAATAACAATTACAAACCACACAGAATACATACAGATGTGCAATCCATATGTAACGCAGTTGTCAACGTTTGATTGTAAGATGTGTTAAGATCCAAAAGAGCGATAGGAGTCCTTCATCGGCAACTTATATCGATTTCCGATCGATCGATCAGACTTCATTATTAATTATTCATTTAACTAACGCAGTGTCCACCTTACAAGACCCTAAACTCCTTCCAAATAGATCTTAATCCCCCACAGTGTATTGTCAGCTTCTTGCTGTCTGGTTTACTGCACGGGAAGTATATTCTCGCCAACCGAGGAGATTTATGGCTGCTGACTACGTTGACTCTAGATCCAAGATGGCGGTCTCTTTACTGGTTGTTCTCTTGCTTGCGTGGATACCGAATGCTAAGTTAGAGGTAAGCAATTAGCTTTGATTGACACTAATCAGAGGTTGTTAATAAATTAAGAAGTTACATAGTAAGAGTTTAAAGCAATTAGGAATAGGCTTAAGTTGTAATTTTAGAGTGTGTAATGCATAGTGTATAAATGTGACTTTTTCCCTAGATGACCTATGCTTGTTTTAATTGTATTGTCCCGAGAATTTAAATAAAATGTTATAAAAATAAACAATAATAATAATAGGCATGATGTACTGCTTCCATTTGATTACTTTTTTTGTGTCTTTAAATTTACAACTCTGTAAAGAATTGCTTTTTGAGCAGGATACCATGTCTTTCCTTATTTATATACAATTTTGATGGTGTATAATTATGTAATCAAGTTTTTTTTACTAATACAATTTGTTTTACTAAAGCAGTGCCGGAGTTTACCCTCACTTAATATAAAAACAAATTATGGAACGCTCTTCATAGGGTATCACAGCGCTTTATAAGAAACTATACAATAGGCAAATGAACAATGGCACTAACAGTGCGAAGACAGTTCGTCAATCAATCAATCATTGAACAAGAAAGTTTTGAGATGTTTTTGAAAACTTCAACAGACTCAGCTGAACGAGTTTGATGAGGGAGACGGTTCCAAAGGATTGGGGCATGAGCGTCATCCCATTTAACTGTGAATAATGCGTTTAGAGTTTTAACACAATGTTGAACGCACTTTTTAAACAAGTTAAATATACACATTTTGAGCATTTTGACACCTGGGCCCAATTTCATAGAGCTGCTAAGCACGAAAATTTGCTTAGCATGAAATTTATTCCTTGATAAAAACAGGATTATCAACTAAATTTCCATTATTTGTTGCATACTGCTTGTTACTTGTATTGAGCTGTTTCATGCTTATCCTGAAAATCCTGTGGAAATTTGGTTGGTAATCCTGTTTTTGTCAAAGAAGAAATTTCATGCGAAGCAAGTTTTGTGCTTAGCAGCTCTATGAAATTGGGCCCTGCTCACATGGTTTGTTAGTATCCGAACACACAAGAATCTAAGCGAGAACTAGGTTATACATGTGAAAAGTGGGTACAAAACATATGCTTAGAAAATAGTCACTGTAGAATGACGGTCTGTGCCAGAAACCGCTGTTGTGCCTTTCAAGTAATTCGTACATGTACGATACTAGAATATTGTTCAATGTTTATGGGTTGAGAGGCACTTTTTTTGTGAAAAAAATGTTGGATGTATTTTATTGTTGTGCTATGTTTTACAAAATTTATGTATTTCAATGTAAGGCACAAAAACATTTTAAAAATTGGATTTGGCAAAGTTTGTACTGTTTTGTTAATACAAAAAAATAAGGCACCTTTTACAAAATTTCTTTTTTTTGCATACACTTTGATATGTCTACACGAAACTTTTTTTGTTTGAACAAAAACTGGTATGTTTAGTTTGTTGTTCTTACTCTTCTTATGTTTCTGTTTATTTGGCAGTGTGTGGGTCCGAAAGGTGGCGTGGGTCCGGCAGGTTCCAAGGGCTCCGTAGGTGATTCGTCCAGCAGTGATTGGTACAATGTCTCACCGGTCCGGAACTGGCGACAGTGTGTTTGGGACATCTCGGATTCAACCGATAACGGGGTCATTTACGTGAGTATTTGTTCTGAATAATTATGACAACAAACTACTGATGTAGTTTCTTCCTAGAAGGTTGCTAGCAAAGACTGAATGTTTTAGGTGCTTCACACAGGTCTTGGCATCCGATACCTGGGATCAATAATTAGGATGCACAAATCAACATCCTTTCTAACACTTCGATCAACGCAATTTGATGTACTCTTGCTCCCAATGTCGGTTCAGTTTGATCAAAGTCGCCATTTTGTTCTGAGTGTTGTGCCCAAGTCCCATAATAAGATACTATTGAACGCTAGGTGGCAGCAGACTTACTATGTAAAGTGTACCATTGTGTAATTCTGAGCATGTACATAATTACCTAGTAAGGCTGCTGCCACTTAGCTTTACAAAAAATTCCCAATTCCCCGTTAATAATGTGAAGATTTTCTTCTTTACTCCGTATGCTTCCTCAGACATGCCCGTTTCAGAAGCTCTACGCCACAAGTTCTCTCTTTGTAGCTTTTAGTGGCTGTACTCGTATCTGTTGCTGTCATGGTTGTTGTGGCCGTTGGTATTTCAAGTTCAACGGCAACGAATGCAGCGACCCGAATGCGATTGACGGCGCCGTGTACCTGGCCGATATCTCGGGGGCTGATCTCCACCGTAACCGCGTCGTACAAGGTAAAAGTCTTCAACAACCTTAGGCCTTTTCGAAACCACGGAGCGAAGGCTCAGGCTAAGCTCAAGCTTCGACTACGAACAGGTGGAGGGTGCCGAATGAGCTGGAGCCTAGCACCGCGCTTTCGAAAACAGCCTAAATAATGTTCTCCATAAGTCAGGTGGACTATGAGGGTTACAGACCTATAGGCCGTGTCCGCTATAGCATCCGGGCAATCTCGGTGGTCTAATTGCTAAGACACTGCTCTAGAATTGCAAAGGTCGTGGGTTCGAATCCCACCCGAGTATAAATATGCCAGTGATTTTTTTTCCCGCAGCACTCGCTGTGAGTATTGACTATGGCATACAGTGCTAACACTCACCAGAGAAATGGTTAAAGGCATTGTACACGTTTGGTAATTGTCAAAGACCAGTGTTCTTTTGGTGTATCCAATCATAAGCATAAAATAACAAGCCTCAATCGGCCATCGAAGTTGCGAGAAAATGACAACAAAAACACCCTTGCTGGGCGAATTTGTGTGCTTTCAGATAGGAATAAAAGACTTCTAGCTAGAAGTCTTTTATTATTTTTGGTGAGAAATTTCCTCTTTCTCAAAACTACGTTACTTCAGAGGGATTCGTTTCCCACAATGTTTTGTACTACCAACAGCTCTCCAATGCTCGTTACCAAGTCAGTTTTTAAGTTAATATTTGGTTTGAGTAATTACCAAACGTGTACCTTCCCTTTAAACCAAAATAAATACATATTATATATATATTATATATAAAAATGATTTTGTTCTCAGAACTCGGGAAAGTACCGCGTAAACAGTGCTAACACTCATCGGTGTAAGGGTCAAACCCAAATAAAATGTTCTTTGTCCCCGATGCAATTTTAACATTTTTTAATATTTAAATTATTATAAATTTGTTCTCCACTGTACAGGTTATTGCGATGGTCTGAGTGCTGGTTGGATAGATGTGACGCTGAACGTGGGTCCATGTAGTGGTTATGGTACCAACGATTACCATACGGGTTGGAATAGCGTGTCTCGTATATCTATTGAGGAGATACCGGCGTCGCCGTATGCTTAATACCAGGGGTTGGGTCTTTAAAGGCACGGGACAACTTTGGTAAACGTCAAAGACCAGTATTCTCACTTGGTGTATCCCAACATATGCATACAAATAACAAACCTGTGGAAATTTGTACTCAATTGGTCATCGAAGTTGCATGGAAGAGAATAACAAAATAAAAAACACCCTTGTTGCACTGTGCCTGAAGTCTTTAAACAAAAATTGAGTGAGAAATAACCTCTTTATCAAAAACAAACAAACCCCATCCCAAGTAAGTGAGTGTTGTGCTAACAATTAGTTTGAGTAATTACCAACACTGTCCAGTGCCTTTAAAGGTAGCATAATATAGGCCTAGGCTATACGATTTTGTTTGTCTACGTACAGTTTGTTTATAAGCAAAGTTTTAAAGAACACCCCACGTGAAAGTTTTAGCTGAATACATTGCGCCTAGCTTGGTTGACGGTTAATGTGCGTTTGCAACGCAACAATTTCAAATGTAGGGCCATAGTTGGTTTTCGTCACTGTAAATGCTGATGACACGGCGAAACGTGCGGAAACAAGGGTGGGTTTTCCCGTTATTTTCTCCCGACTCCGATGACCGATTGAGCATAAATTTTCACAGGTTTGTTGTTTTATATATAAGTTGTGATACACGAAGTGTGGGCCTTTCGACATACTGTTTACCGATGTTGTGCGATTGCTTTGAGGTCATCAATTTTTGAAATAATTGCCACAAGTAAACACTCCTTTTAAACATGAATGTTTAAGGTGGTCAATATAACTATGGGACGGGATCACGTTTAGTAGTTCTTTCTCTGAATCTTTTTTATTAGTCTTAATTTCAAGTTTCTTTTTTTCATACTTATTGTAATAAAGTTTTGTTAGTGTAAATATTCTGCATAATTTAAAAGATTTATATTAGGGCCTATATAGGTGATAGTTTATAAATGATTTTGACTCTGTTAATAACTAATGTTGTTGTATAAGATTTTTTTAAAGTAAAAATACAATAAAATCGATGTCTGAAAAGTGTCTGTAGTTGTATTGACCCATTTCACCTGACGTCATCAGAATAATCTTGGATGCACCATTTTGGTGGTCAATGTCAACGTGTGTTATTCAGTGAAGTGCGCATTTTTCATGGTGAGCGTGGCATCGGTCACCGCGTGTGACGCGCGTGCAAGGGGTCAATACAATAAGAAAGCAAAAGAAAAGGTCGAGGCGAATCATGACGTCAGAGACCCGCGTGTGATTCCGAAGAGGGCGCTCTTTTCGTGAACAGTTTTCAAAGGGCAAGTTAGATCAGCGACCATTTTGTAAACCACATAGTCAATGTTCCATTGTTGCCTTTGCATGAAATAAATCCTGGGTACCAGGCAAAATCACCCAATGGTCAACAATGGTCAACAGCTATATAGCCCCTTGATAGAACTTGCTCAAAGCTGTGTATTAAAGGCAGTGGACAATATTGGTAATTACTCAGAATAATTATTAGCATAAAACCTTTCTTGGTGACGAGTAATGGGGAGAGGTTGATGGTATAAAACATTGTGAGAAACAGCTCCCTCTGAAGTGTCAAAGTTTTCGAGAAAGAAGTAATTTTCCACAAATTTGATTTCGAGACCTCAGATTTAGAACTTGAGGTCTCAAAATCAAGCATCTAAACGCACACAACTTCGTGTGACAAGGGTGTTTTTTTCTTTCATTATTATCTCGCAAGTTCGATGACCGATTGAGCTCAAATTTTCACAGGTTTGTTATTTTATGCATATGTTGAGATACACCAAGTGAGAAGACTGGTCTTTGACGATTACCAATAGTGTCCACTGTCTTTAAAAGAGTTGTGACAGGGAGGAACCCGACTCTTTGCCATGTGTTTCTGCTGGACGCCATTTTTGGTCCAAATGTAATCGGAACTGTGGGTTGAGAGTTGCGACATGGAGGAACCAGTTTTCTTTGGTCACGTGGTTGCTGGAAGGACACTATTTTCTGTTCAAGTGAAGCACAACCCAAGGTGCAGTCTGTTCTGGCACCCTGTGTGCGCACATGCGTGGGGGTAGTGACCCAAACGGCTTCTCCCGCAAGTGGCTGCATAGCCTATATGAAGCCCAGCGATTTCCTTCCAACTGCCGTAGCTGAAAGCTGGAGCTATAGCCAAAGCCATAGCAAAAGCCAGTGGCTTCCATAGAGTGTGCCACAAACCTAGAACGAGACAAAATATATCTTGATCAGACGATACCAAAGCCTTAGCTAAAGCCAGTGGCTTCCACCACAGAGTGTGCCACAAACCTAGAACGAGACAAGGCTTGTCTTGATCAGACGACTCCAAAGCCACAACCAAAGCCAGTGACTTCCACAGAGTGTGCCACAAGCCTAGAACGAGACAAGGCTTGTCTTGATCAGACGATACCAAAGCCTTTAGCTAAAGCCATTGACTTCTACAGAACCTAGAACGAGACAAGGCTTGTCTATCTACCATACGCAAAACATTGACGAACCAAATTGCTGACTTCATTGAGTAAGAGAACCACCTCTCGCCACTGTGCCGTTTCATTGCGACCTCTTCACGAATATCCTCAAATCAATATTCAATTCAAACCCTAGCGCCAAATTGGATTGAGCTGATTGACCAGAAAATATTTTCTTCACAATCTCCTGCTGGGCAAAAATGAGCTGGGTACCAGTCACATTATGGTGTGACATGGTACTTTGGCTGGTAAGCTTATTCTGCTAAGCATCATATTGTTGTGCTAAGCGACAAGTTTGACCCTGAAGCATCTCCATGAAATTGGACACTGGTCTTAAATAAATCGTTACACTGAAATACAAACGAATGAATAGTTTGTAAGAGATTAATCTATATCTCCCGAACATCCGATAATCTACTCCGCGGTAGTAGAATAAAGAAAGACAGTTCTCTAAGAACAAACTCTAACTGGCAACAGTAGATACACACATGGTGTTACCGCAAACCAAATATATATTGATACCTAACCATGCAATGACTCAAATCATATATCTCTTTATAAACCAGTCTAAGAAATTAGCACAAGCAGACACTTTTTGAATTGAAGTGCCTAGTCATTGTCGTTGTGATGGGGTGTGATGAATATTATGAGGTTCCATATACAATACTGAGTGTTGGTTAAATCTCGCCTCATGTATACCGATGAACAGAGATGGTTTCCTATATTAGGCACTGAATAAGGTCTCAAAATGTTCGCATCTGATGGGTGCTCTTGCTTTACAGACCACCAGCTCGTCCTTTTATGCAATTATCTTCATAAACATTGTCATTATAAAGTATGTTTGAAAAACCTGCATGCATAATTAAGAATGTAGGGGCCTATGTTCATAATACCAACAACAGTGTAGATGACATGTCGATCACAACAGAAAAACGCCACTGTATAACAATAAGTAATCGATGAGAGGATTCCACCCTGAAATCTCAAACAGAGAGCGAGTTGTCGAGACCAAAGCGAGTGTTTGTTATATTCCAAATTCGTGCGGTAATTAGCCGTATTTTTAATGGCGAATATGACGTCATCTGTGACGTTTGTGATCATTATATCCTGCTGTGCGTTTCTTGTGCCGTGTGTGGACTCTTGGGGTTCGGTAAGCAACTTATTTTCAGTTTAAGATAATGTTATTGTATAGCACAATAGCTTGAAGTACACGACTGTTTTTTAGTCGACGTTAGATTAGCCTTTAGTCAAGGCGCACGCGGCACACCGGATAGCACGCACAGCCCCAAAAATGTAAGGCACGAAAAAAGACTATCACCGCGAGCGGCGAAGCCGCGAAGCGCCTTTACCAACTCGTTTTGGGGGCTTATGTTTTTCTTTACATTTGCCAACGATTTTGGTGGGAGAAAATGTAACGAATTTGCATCGAACGTTCTTGTGACGTCATGCAAGTAATTGTGGCTTCTTATTTGCCAGCAACTCACCACGCTAATGCATTATGCATTACATTTTCTCCCACCAAAATCGTTGGCAAAATGTAAAGAAAAACATAAGGCCCCAAAACGAGTTGGTAAAGGCGCTTCGCGGCTTCGCCGCTCGCGGTGATAGTCATTTTTCGTGCGTTACATTTTTTGGGTTGTGCGTGCCATCCGGTGTGCCGGGTGCGCCTTGACTAAAGGCTAACGTTAGATTAGATTCTCGTCTTGTACCACGGTTATTCTACCAGGACCGGGCTTTGCTTTAAGACTTCCGGGGACTTGGAAATAAACATTAAAATAGCAACTAGATACACACCATGGTGTTACCGCAAACCAAACACATATTGATACCTCACCATTCAGTAACCATTCAGTAGCCATTCAGTATTGACGTATTTGCGTCAGTAAGCATCTTTTTAAAATATGGCAAAGATTATGCACGCCTTTGCTTGTTTGACTTGGAACCCGAAATTGCCGGAAATATCATGGTTGCTTTGTCAGTTTGTTAGACTGTCATATTACTATTTTGTGCTATAGAAGATTTTAGAAACAGGAATGGAATTACCCTTATCAGTGTTATGGTATAATAGCATTGCGTTTGAGAGATAACTCAATGAATTTTTGATCAAGATAACGAAAGTGTTCCCCTGCAGTTGCTCAAATATTAATTTCACATTTGAAACACACAGCACTTACTGTAAAATATTATCATTAATCTTGGTCAGTGATGATGTTGGTATTTTATTCAAAATTAATTTAAAAAACAATTGTATAATACGTCTTCAAACGATGTCAAGTCTGGCTCATAGTAACATGACTTTCCTTTTGTTTTGACCTCTTTCCTAGTCTTGCTCCCAAGGCCCACCGGGGCCTCCGGGACCTCCAGGCCCCCAAGGATCGGGTGGCGATTCCGGTGCACCCGAATACTTAGACTATAACAACTGGAGACAATGTTCTTGGTATGCGAACAATGGCAACGACTATGACACCAATATTCAGGTAAGACATTGTCCCTTACAGGCTGTGGACACTATTGGTAATTACTCAAAATAGTTGTTAGCATAAAAACTTACTTGGTAACAAGCAATGGGGAGCTGTTGATAGTATAAAATATTGTGAGAAGCGGCTCCCTCTGAAGTAACGTATAGTTTTCGAGAAAGAAGTAATTTCTCACTTAAAATAATTTGAATTACCTCAGCTGAGGTCTCGAATTTCAGGCCTCTGAAAGCACACAACTTGTGCGACAATGGTGCTTTTTCTGTCATTATTCTCTCACATCTTCGACGACCAATTGAGTTCAAATTTCCACAGTTTTGTTATTATGCATGTGTTGAGATACACCAAGTAAGAAGACTGGTCTTTGACAACAATTACCAACATTTGGAAATTATTGTCCCAAAAAACCCAAATCCCAATTTCATAAAGCTGCTAAGCATAAAAAGTAGCTTACCAGACTAGGTTTACAATGTCACATGTACATTATGTTACTGGTATCTTGCTTGTGTTTGCTTAGCAGAATATTTTTAAGCATCATCCTGTCTTCGCTTTTATAAGAAGCTCTGTAAAATTGGGCCCAGTATTCTCACTTGGTGTATCCCAACATTGTTTTTTGTATGCATAAAGTAACAAACTTGTACAAACGTGGACCCAATTGATCATCAAAGTTGCAAGAGAACAATGAAAGAAAAAACACCCTTGCTGCACACCACTTTGTGTGTTTCTTTGAGAAATTACCTCTTCCCCAAACACTACGTTAATACTTCAGAGGGAGCCATTTCTCTAAACGTTTAACACTATCAACAGCTCTCCATTGCTCGTTGCCAAGTAAGTTTTTATGCTAACAATTACTTTGAATGATTACCAATAGTGTCCAGTGTCTTTTAAAGGAACCTAGTGTGATGGTTAGGCGTGGAGATCAGAGACAGACACTGTCCATTGCCACACTGTTTAGCCAATTCACAAGCTTCCAGTTTACTTTGAAATACCGTTTTCTTCTGTAAGGTAATCATATCACGTGTTATCAAGGAATTTGTTATGTTTTTATTTGTCTTTAGACATGCACCTTCCAGAAACGCTATTCAGACAGCGCCCTCTATGTCGCTTACGGGGGTAACCTTCGACTGTACGGCTGCCATGCTTGTTGCAAGAGATGGTACTTTACCTTTAACAACAACGAGTGCTCACCAATCCCAATTGATGGCGTCGTGTATCAGGAAAATACGTACCATATGAATCTACACAGGCACAGAAACATAGAAGGTGAGCTTAAAATGCCCATTCGAGAATCGTTGCCCAACTGAGAGTTTATGCGTACACAATTTTTGCTGTAAAGTAATATCAAAATTGACTTATAAAGATTGAAGAAGAGTATTGTCTTTAACTTTTTTGTTTGTTTTCCCTTTTTTATGATTAGACCCTGGTCCGAGATCCTTAAATTTATCAATCAAATTGTTGTGAAAATTAAGTAGTTTTTGATTTGTGTATCTCCTTTTTCTAACCAAATCACAGGTTACTGCCACACGCTGGGTTCGGGACAAGTTGACGTCCGTTTTGCCATTGGTGATTGCCCTGGATACGGTAATGCAGACGGCTCCTCTGGGTGGAACAGTATCTCTCGTATCATCATACGGGAGGTTCCTGCTTCATCTTACGGGTACTAAATCGATATTGCCTCATCGTCATGAGTAGAACTTCCTGTAGAATCTTCTGTGAGGTTGTTGTTATCTCTTTGTTGGTGCGAGAGTCTCGTCTCAGCTCACCTGGTTATCGTACATTGGCGATCTGAGAAGCAAATCTTTGCATTTCATTGTATGGAAAGTTTATATTTGAATGGTTATAGCCTCCTGTGACATCGTATTGAAGGTTTTCGTCAGTGCCCCTTACACAGAACCTCCTGTTACCATATATAGGAGGTTTGTTTTCATTGCCTTTGAAGCCTCTTGTTTCACAGGGAGGAGTCCAGCCTCTCGCTGTGTGAGGTTTGCATTATGAGTAGTTTGAATGGAATACTTTCCATTGTACGGAAAGTTTCTATTCAAATGAACAGAACCTCTTGTATCACCGTATAGGAGTTTTTCGTCAGTGCCTCTCCATCACAAAGAACCTCCTGTCACCATACATAGGAGGTTTGTCTCAGAACGATTTAAGTCTATACTAGGGACTACAGCCTCTCGTTAACATGTGAGGTTTGCATCTTAGTTTAAATAGAACAGAATTTGTTACGTCATCGCCCGGAGGTACGTAAATAAATGAAGATTGGAGCCTCTCGTGAAGTCGTATTGGAGTTTTATGTCACCGAGATGAGGTTACTTCCATTGTCTGTGGTATCATTATGGGAGGTTTAGGCCTAATGTACCTCCTGTGAGCCTTAGAGAGGACTCTGTCTTTAAAGCCTCTCTCTGTAGTATCGTTAGGGATATGTGAGGTTCAGCCTTGCTTTACAGAACATCAGATCAAGGGATACTGAACAAAGCCTCATGTATGTATCATGGACATGTGAGGTCTAATTGTGGAGGTTTGAGGTCCAGTTTCGTTGACGCGCTAGGAAAAGGGATAAATAACAACATGTTTTCATGTTTTGAGTTCTGTTTTCTTCTGAAACCGAAAATAGTCCCACCTCAAAACAATTCTCACTGGTGGGGTGTGAGGAACCATATGAGGTTCCATACAATATTGGTTGACCATCGCCTCATGTAAACCAAGCAACAGAGATCGGTTTCCTATAATATATAGTTTTAGGCATGTTGAATATAGCAGTGTCTCAAAATGTTTGCATCGAATGGGTGCTCTTGCTTTAGAGACCACCAGCTTGTTCTTTTATGCAATTATCTTTATAAACATTTGTATTATATCTATGGCCTTTTTCGAAACCACGGCTTCGGCTTTGGATTCGGCTTCTGAGGCTCCGTCCTCTCGTCTGAAACCCTGTCCAAACAACCACGGGGGCCAAGCTAGCCTGAGCCGAATCCAACGCCAAATCCAGTCGTTTCGAAAAGGGCGTATGTTTGAAAAACCTGCATAATTAAGAATGTATGTACTATATAATAACAATAATACAGTGGAAATGTTTTCGCACATCATTATTTGGGTATTTGATTTACAACGAAACCACTGGCGATAAAGGGAATCAGTTTACACTCGGGATATAGTAACAGCTGCGACGTGGACACATTTAAAGACAGATTGAACTTTAATTTGTTTCAAACAGCTTTTTAAGGAGTTTTTTCTTTCTTCCCTTCACCTAATACTGTTTCCTCTTCCTTCTTGTCTGTCTCTCCTCTCTCTATTAATACTACATGTATTTGTCTTTTCATGCGCTTTGAGCACCTTATTGATAGGTAATGCGCAATATATATATTCATTATTATCATTGTTAAATATGAAAAGTGATTGCAATCAACTAGTGAATTTAATGATAACACATGTTTTATATTTGCCTAAGTTCTTATAAGAAGTATTGGAATGAAGCCAAGCACTCTATGTAAACACTACGTCCACGAGTTATTCCAGATGAAAGTATCGATCACAACAGAAAATAGCCACTGCATAACAATAAGTAATCGATAACAGGATTCCACTCTGCCACCCACTGAAAGCTCAAACAGAGAGCGAGTTGTCGAGACCAAAGCGAGTGTTGGTTATATCCAAATTCGTGTGGTAATTAGCCGTATGTTTAATGGCGAATATGACGTCATCTGTGACGTTTGTGATCATTATATCCTGCTGTGCGATTCTTGTGCCGTGTGTGGACTCTTGGGGTTCGGTAAGTAACTTATTTTCAGTTTAAGAGATGTTCTTGTATAGAACAATAGTTTGAAGTACACGACTGTTTTTTGGTCGTCGTTAAATTACTAGATTCTCGTCTTGCACCACAGGGTTATTCTACCAGGACCGGGCCTTTTTTTTTTGACTTACTGGGACTTGGAAATAAACATTAAAATAAACGTCTTTAAAGTAGGCAGTCAGTAGCCAGTAAGTAGCAATTCAGTAGCCAGTAGCCACACCAGTCACTGACGTCTTTGCGTCAGTATAAGCATCTTTTACAAATATGGCAAAATATGTATAACGCCTTTGCTTTAGTTGGAACCCGAATTTGTCTGAAATATTATGGTTGCTTTGCAGTTGTTACTGTCATATTTTTGCTGTTAAGTATACTTTAAAAACAGGAATGAAATTACCCTTATCAATGTACTGGTATAATAGTAATGCGTTTGAGAGGTAACTCAAACAATATATTGCCTAAAAGGTAACGAAAATGTCCCCCTGCAATTGTTCTTAATATTAATTGCATATTAATTATACAGGACATACTGTGAAATGTTATTATTTATCTCGCTCAGAGATGAAGTTGGTCTTGGTCTTTTATTCTAAAATATTTAAAAAGTAATTGTATAATCAGCCTTTAAAACAGTGTCAAGTCTGGCTCGTCATAAAATAGCTTTCCTTTCTTTGTTACATCTTCCCTAGTCTTGCTCCCAAGGCCCACCGGGGCCTCCGGGACCTCCAGGCCCCCAAGGATCGGGTGGCGATTCCGGTGCACCCGAATACTTAGACTATAACAACTGGAGACAATGTGCTTGGAGATCAGCCAATGGCAACGACTATGACACCAATATTCAGGTAAGACATTGCCCTTAAAGACACTGCCGTCGATTTCACCAAACTCTTCCGAACTTAGGATTAATCTTAGGACTTAGAACGAGTTTAGTCCCGCATCCAAATACCCATGAAGCATTGAACCCATCCTAAGTTAGGACGGGTTACTCGTCCTAACTCGAGTTAGGATTAATCCTAGAGTTTCGTGAAATCGGCTGCAGGACACATTTGGATTAGTCCAAAGACCAGGGCCCGATTTCATAGAGCTGTTTAAAGGCAGTGGACACTATTGGTCATTACTCAAAATAACGCAAGTTAGTTCGTGTGACAAGGGTGTTTTTTATTTCATTATATTATCTCGCAACTTCGACGACCAATTGATGTCAAATTTTCACAGGTTTGTTATTTTATGCATGTTGATATACACCAAGTAAGAAGACTGGTCTTTGACAATTTACCAAACGTGTCCAGTGCCTTTAAGCACAAAAGGAGCTTACCAGAATAAGTTTACCATGTCACTGTACAATATGTTACTGGTATCCTACTTGTGTTTGCTTAGCAGAATATTTTAAAGCATCATTCCACGCTTAAGAAGCTAACTATGAAATTGGGCCCAGTATTCTCTCTTGGTGTATCCCAACATTATGCATAAAATAACAACACTGTACAAATTTGGACCCAATTGGTCATCAAAGTTGCAAGAGAATAATGAAAGAAAAAACAACATTGTTGTGTGTGCTTTCTTCAGAAGCCTATATAATAAAAGGCTTCAGGCCTGATGTCTTTTAATATTTGAGTGAGAAATTACCTCTTTCTCAAAAACTACGTTATTAATTCAGAGGGAGCCATTTCTCACAATGTTTTACACTATCAACAGCTCTCCATTGCTCGTTACCAAGTAAGTTTTTATGCTAACAATTACTTTGAGTAATTATTACCTCAAAGACACTGGCCACCTTTTGTATTTGTCAAAGACCAGTCTTCTCACTTGGTGTATCTCAACATTATGCACAAAATAACAAACCTGTGAAAATTTGAACTCAATTGGTCATCGAAAATAATGGAATAAGTTGCGTGTTTTCAGATGCTTGACCTCGGGACCTCAAAATCGAATTACGAGGTCTCGAAATCAAATTCAAATATTTTAGTGGAAAATTACTTCTTTCTCAAAAACTACGTTACTTCAGAGGGAGCCGTTTCTCACAATGTTTTATACTACCAACATCTCCCCATTACTCGTTACCAAGTACGATTTTTATGCCAAAAATTACTTTGAGTATATACATTTGTATAGTGTCCAGTGCCTTAAGAGACCTAGTGTGATGGTTAGGCGTGGGGGAGATCAGAGACAAACACTGTATCTTGTAAGACTGTTTAGCCAATGCACAAGCTTCCAGTTTACTTTGAAATACCGTTTTCCTCTGTAAGGCAACCATATCACGTGTTATCAAGGAATTTGTTATGTTTTTATTTGTCTTTAGACATGCACCTTCCAGAAACGCTATTCAGACAGCGCCCTCTATGTCGCTTACGGGGGTAACCTTCGACTGTACGGGTGCCATGGTTGTTGCAAGAGATGGTACTTTACCTTTAACAACAACGAGTGCTCACCAATCCCAATTGATGGCGTCGTGTATCAGGAAAATACGTACCATATGAATCTACACAGGCACAGAAACATAGAAGGTGAGCTTAAAATGCCCATTCGAGAATCGTTGCCCAGGATTTTATGTGCACACAATTTTCTTTTGTGAAGTATTATTAACATTGATTTATAAAAGAAGATTGAAGAAGATTATTGTCTTTAACTTTTTTATTTGTTTTTTTCCACTTTTTTTTTAATGATTAGACCCATTGGTCCGAGACCCTTAAAATTATAAATCAGATTGTTGTGAAAAATAAGTAGTTCTTGATTTGTGTATCTCTTTTTTTCTAACCAAATCACAGGTTACTGCCACACGCTGGGTTCGGGACAAGTTGACGTCCGTTTTGCCATTGGTGATTGTCCTGGATACGGCAACGCAGACGGCTACTCTGGGTGGAACAGCGTCTCTCGTATCATCATACGAGAGGTTCCTGCCTCTCCTTACGGATACTAACCTCACAGAAGCACAGAGATCTTTGTATAGCAGGTTTTGACTTTGCCTTTCACATTGAGTATAAAAATGGCATTGCGCTGTTGGGAGGTGTCCGTTTTTGCTCCTCGTATACGCGAACTTCCTGATTTGCCTCACGGGTACTAACCTCACATATTATCGTCTCACATAAAGCGTATCCTATAGGAGGTTTACATAGTTGCCATTCACATTGAGTATCAAAAGGCTAATGCCATAAGCCTCTTTGAGGTTTGGCGGACGTGATTGGAGTGTACTGTTTGGTTTGGGTGTATATCCACAAATTTACCCAAACCTTATAGTGTTATAGCATTGTGTCCGCCATGAGGTATGGCGGACGTGATAGGAGTGTACTGTTTGGTTTGGGTGTCTACAGACAAATTTACCCAAACCATAGTGTTATAGCATTGTATCCGCCATATCTCAAAAAGGCTTATTGCGTCTTGTTGGAGGTTTGCGTCTTTGCTTTACGTATAATATTGTAGAGAGACCTCCTCCTGAGGGGTCATAAGGTGTCGTTGCTTTGAGATATGTGAGGTTTCATTCGTAAGAGAGGTCATTACCACCATCATTAGTTTTTTGGTTATCCAGAGGATGTAAACCTTCTCATCAAAAATGCCATTCATGTCTACCTCTTCTCCTTTTCCCATGTCCTTGGTTGCCTTTCTATTCATCTCTATTCCTTGTGTTTCTTCTTCATACTGTTCCTTCATAAGATCTTATGTCATCCCTCCATCTTCTTCTTTGTCTGCCTCTTCTCCTTTTCCCTGTCCTTGGTTGCCATTCCATTCATTTCTATTCCTTGCGTTTCTTCTTCATACTGTTACTTCATAAGATCTTATGTCATCCCTCCATCTACTTCTCATTTTCATACGAATCATACGAATCGTTTATCAGATGTGTTTTTGGGCGGAAAAATATTTACACCACCTTAGAAAGGGAATTCTTCCTCAAAATTTTTTTTTTATATCAACCGTGTAGCGCTTCTTACCAAGGCATGTTTTATGCTAGTCATTGATTTTCTTAGTAGTTACTAATTAATGCCCCCTATATACCTCTGTTTTGGTGAGAACTTATTGTAAAACAAAAAATGTAAGAAAGGTGTTTAAAGTTAGAGTTATGGTTGAGGTTAGACAGAGTATCGTATACTTTTGTTTAGTTGTTATTAGTTATGAATAATTAAAAGTGTGCTTTAAAGTGTCAAATGAATTGAAAAACAATAAACAAATCGATTGTATGTAAATACGACATCGTTAATACTGAAGTGTTTGTTAAAAAAGTATTTCACTTAAGAAGAAAATGCATAGCTGATGGATGACGATGGTCTTGCCTTCATACATAAGTATCAAGCATCACATGTTTATCCACGTCTTTTAGGGAGTAAATTTTTAGCATTGTGTTGTTGACATATAATTAAATCGCTCAATACCGCCAAGCCTGAATATCTGACGTCCCTGTCTAAATACCGCCCAGACACGTTCTTGTCAACAGAGGGCGGTGTTCACTTCTTTGGGCACAAACGTTTATGCTCGAATCCTTGCGAGCTCTAGCACGTAAAGAGGGTACACCTGCAGATTTACCTACCCCCCCCCCCCCCGTTAGGCAAAAAGTAAATAGATAGCTGTGTTAACCCAACAACCTGTATAACTAAAATACCGATTTAATACTCCTGCCCCCGCTGGGAAAAAGACCCCACCCTGACAAAGAGAAAATAATAATGAACAGAAAACATTCTTCAGTTTTGTAGGGCTTTGCTGCATAATGTCCTTGCATGGTAAAGGAAACGCAATAATCATTAGTTCCGTTTAGCTAGCGCTTTGAAGTTCAGTTGATTTAGTACATTTAGGTATGAAATGTTAAAGGCAGTGGACACTATTGGTAATTGTCAAAGACTAGCCTTCACAGTTGGTGTATCTCAACATATGCATAAATTAACAAACATGTGGAAATTTGAGCTCAATCGGTCATCGAACTATTATCGTCTCACATAAAGCGTATCCTATAGGAGGTTTACATAGTTGCCATTCACATTGAGTATCAAAAGGCTAATGCCATAAGCCTCTTTGAGGTTTGGCGGACGTGATTGGAGTGTACTGTTTGGTTTGGGTGTATATCCACAAATTTACCCAAACCTTATAGTGTTATAGCATTGTGTCCGCCATGAGGTATGGCGGACGTGATAGGAGTGTACTGTTTGGTTTGGGTGTCTACAGACAAATTTACCCAAACCATAGTGTTATAGCATTGTATCCGCCATATCTCAAAAAGGCTTATTGCGTCTTGTTGGAGGTTTTGCGTCTTTGCTTTACGTATAATATTGTAGAGAGACCTCCTCCTGAGGGGTCATAAGGTGTCGTTGCTTTGAGATATGTGAGGTTTCATTCGTAAGAGAGGTCATTACCACCATCATTAGTTTTTTGGTTATCCAGAGGATGTAAACCTTCTCATCAAAAATGCCATTCATGTCTACCTCTTCTCCTTTTCCCATGTCCTTGGTTGCCTTTCTATTCATCTCTATTCCTTGTGTTTCTTCTTCATACTGTTCCTTCATAAGATCTTATGTCATCCCTCCATCTTCTTCTTTGTCTGCCTCTTCTCCTTTTCCCTGTCCTTGGTTGCCATCCCATTCATTTCTATTCCTTGCGTTTCTTCTTCATACTGTTACTTCATAAGATCTTATGTCATCCCTCCATCTACTTCTCATTTTCATACGAATCATACGAATCGTTTATCAGATGTGTTTTTGGGCGGAAAAATATTTACACCACCTTAGAAAGGGAATTCTTCCTCAAAATTTTTTTTTTTATATCAACCGTGTAGCGCTTCTTACCAAGGCATGTTTTATGCTAGTCATTGATTTTCTTAGTAGTTACTAATTAATGCCCCCTATATACCTCTGTTTTGGTGAGAACTTATTGTAAAACAAAAAATGTAAAAAAGGTGTTTAAAGTTAGAGTTATGGTTGAGGTTAGACAGAGTATAGTATATTTTTGTTTAGTTGTTATTAGTTATGAATAATTAAAAGTGTGCTTTAAAGTGTCAAATGAATTGAAAAACAATAAACAAATCGACTGTATAATAATTAATACGACATCGTTAATACTGAAGTGTTTGTTAAAAAAGTATTTCACTTAAGAAGAAAATGCATAGCTGATGGATGACGATGGTCTTGCCTTCATACATATGTTTACCACGTCTTTTAGGGAGTAAATTTTTAGCATTGTGTTGTTGACATATAATTAAATCGCTCAATACCGCCAAGCCTGAATATCTGACGTCCCAGTCTAAATACCGCCCAGACACGTTCTTGTCAACAGAGGGCGGTGTTCACTTCTTTGGGCACAAACGTTTATGCTCGAATCCTTGCGAGCTCTAGCACGTAAAGAGGGTACACCTGCAGATTTACCTACCCCCCGTTAGACAAAAAGTAAATAGATAGCTGTGTTAACCCAACAACCTGTATAACTAAAATACCGATTTAATACTCCTGCCCCCGCTGGGAAAAAGACCCCACCCTGACAAAGAGAAAATAATAATGAACAGAAAACATTCTTCACTTTTGTAGGGCTTTGCTGCATAATGTCCTTGCATGGTAAAGGAAACGCAATAATCATTAGTTCCGTTTAGCTAGCGCTTTGAAGTTCAGTTGATTTAGTACATTTAGGTATGAAATGTTAAAGGCAGTGGACACTATTGGTAATTGCCTTCACAGTTGGTGTATCTCAACATATGCATAAATTAACAAACATGTGGAAATTTGAGCTCAATCGGTCATCGAACTTGCGAGGAAAGAAAAAACACCCTTGTCACACGAAGTTGTGTGCGTTTAGATGGTTGATTTCGAGACCTCAAGTTCTAAATCTGGAAGTCAAATTTGTGGAAAATTACTTCTTTCTCGAAAACTATGGCACTTTAGAGGGAGCCGTTTCTCACAATGTTTTATACCATCAACCTCTACCCATTACTCGTCACCATGAAAGGCTTTATGCTAATAATTATTTTGAGTAATTACCAATAGTGTCCACTGCCTTTAAAGTTTGTAAAATCGGGATGATGGTGAGACATTGTAACAGAGCTAAGTTTCAAGATACATTGTAGTTCGTTGATCAACACCTTTAGTCTACCAGATTGTATGAATTTAACAAAGAAAAGAAGAAAGACATTGATTTCATTTCAAATTGTATTTAATAAATAACACTTTCTTACAATGTACAATGTATAACAACCTTTCATTTCACGTAATTGCATTGATAGTTTACAGGTTTACTGTATTTCATAAAATTCCTGGTACCAATAATAACGCCCTTGGTGACGTACCCACGACTGTGATTGGCCAATGTATAAAGTGGGAGGGGCTTGATCAACAATGACATGCAGTTTTTAAGTTTAAACAAAAAGTCAAACAGAAATGTTTTCTCCTGGTGTGTGAAGGACTTGAACCGAAAAAGGGGAATGTTTTGCCAGTTTTCAAAAGGTTAATGCCACTCGTACAATACTGTGTTGTGCATTTTGGTCCAACAGTTTAACTTGCAAAACTATAAATATAATTCTTAAAATATTTCTCCATGAAGGTTTTAATTCTCTTTTAGAAACATGAGCACAAAAATTATGAATTTTGTTTATGAAACTCAAGAATTAAAAAAGAATGTTATCTTCAAAGTTTGTTTAATTTATCAATAACCACCACAGAGCTGAGGTAGTGATAATTAACTTTTACTGAATAAATAAATTCCAACTTTGAAAAACCAAGGTTTATTAACAAATGTATTGTTCAGAAACAAAGACTCCACTGTGATAACAAAACCAACATTTAATAAATAGAAAATCTTCCTGCAAGATAGAAATTGATAAAATTTACTTCTCCTGCTGAGAAGATTTACCGAAAACCCATAAATAAATACAAAACGGCAAAGGGATTTTTTCATATCATTGAACAATTATTACAATCCTCGACAAAACATCACCTCCTATTGGGAAGACAAGTACATCTGTGCAATCTTTTTGACCATCTTCGCATAAAGTGAAAATATCTGTTGTAATGGCAATATTGATTTGTGAGACATTTTGTCCAGGATTGTCCATGTATAATAATTTAAATAATTTGATAGGATAAATATAATAGGAGACTTTCCAACGCTAGGTGGCAGCAGACATACCGGGTAAATTTCCATTGTTTACGTAGTTCTGAACATGCGCATAATTCTGAGAACAATGGATTTACCCGGTAAGTCTGCTGCCCTCTATCGTCCCAGAAAGTCTCCAATTGGCATCTTTTATCATACAGTTGTGATTTTGCCGAAGCACTGTTGGTTGTGACTTTGATTTCTTGTACTGTTGTTTGACTGCTGGTCAAAGCGTACCATCAAGGGTCCGGTGCTACTTGAGCTAGAGTTTAGGGATGCATTTCCATCTTTCTTACAAGTGCAGCAACTGCCACCAACTTCCATGAGTTTAGTAATAATTTTATCAATGGGCGATAAGGAGTGCATCCAAAGAGGCAGGAACTCCCAGCTCTGTAGCGTCTTCGGGAGGAGCGTCTTCTTCTTAGCTTGGAGGATGTTAACAACGGCGACAAAGGTCATGATGAGGACGAAGGGCACGCCCACACCCATGAGAAGCCAGATGCTGATGAGTGACATCCCAAAGACAAGAAGGGGTACAAGGAAGAACATAACCACGAGGTAGAAGATGGCGAACCATCGATACTTGGCCGTTGTGTTGCCGAGCATCTTGGCGAGATGGATTGGAACTTTACGCATGAAGGGGACGGGGTACCAGACAAGGATACCACTTATATTGAAGAACAGGTGACACAATGCGATCTGAAGGCTGTTATCAAGCTTATCTCCAGAGCTAGCTAGGGCAGCAAGGAGACCAGTGGCGGTCGTCCCAATGTTTGAGCCAAGTGTAAGTGGGAACATCCTCTCTAGTTTGATCACTCCGAGACCAACGAGAGGCGTCATGGCCGATGTGAAGACGGAACTACTCTGCACGATGAAGGTGATGCCAGCACCAACGATGATGGCCAAGATACCAGTAAATTGCTTGAAGGGACCAGGGAGATCTGAGTTTATGGTGTTCTGGATGATTCCGGCAATTCGTCCTTTGAGACAGGAGTGGAGAAGTTTGACCATCAAGACGAGGCAAGTACATAGCATGATGAGGGACAGGAGAAGTAAAAGACCCCCAACGGCTCTCTCGGACAAACCAGCGTCTGCGATATATCTGAACAAGTACTCACCTGCAAGGCAAATTGAAAAATAATCAAATTAAGAGAGTGAGTCGTGGTAAAAGATTGACCTGCAAGTTTGTTCAAAAAGAAAAATGTTTGTTGTTAAACTCATTAAAAGTCTAATTATTATATAAAAAAAACTTCATCGGTTAGTTTCATACAATTTAAAGAGAATTTACATTATTCTGAAGTAGAACAAAATCAATCAGTTCTAGAATTTTCTGGTTTTACAGTTAACCAAGTATCTTAAATTATGTCCAATTCGTTTAAATTTCAGGTCGAATTTCTGAATTGAAAACAAGTTATAAGAACACACATTCAAAATAAATTCCTGTTTTCCTTACAAATTTTCATTGAGCTAAACAAATTATGAAGCATTACCTTTTTTGAGTAACTTGGCATCGGTAGCGTTCAGCTCCCCAGTCGCTATTTTGCTCACAACCTTGCTGTCAATCTGTTGAGAGAAAATGCATGAAAAAACAATAACTAACATGAACTTTCAACTTGAGAAAATTATTACAAAAGAGAGTTCACTTTGAGATTTTCTTTTCATGAGAGACACATTTGCTATTGGAAGTGCCAGAGCATGACATAGTGCTTAGCAAATTTTTTTTCTGCTAAGCAAAAATTGGCATAGCACTTGTACCAGACAATACTTTGCAAGGTATTTTGGCTAGTAACATGTTCCTGCTAAACAACAATTCTCTTGGCCGAGCAGTATTTTCTGCTTAATTGGGCCCGGATGAAGCAACTGTCATGTTATGTTCATGCTGAAAGGAACGATCACGGCCACACTAAATCTAGCTAATACCAAAACTGGTCAAACCACTTAAGTTTAAGAACTTAAAAACAATATCTTATTGGAATGTTACCACACTGTGTCTTGGAACAACTTGTTGACTCGCCCGGGGGACTTGTAAAGAAGGGATTTGAATCGCCCGCCGCTAATTTCGAACTCTGACAGAGTATACTTACATTAATGAACAGCTTTGAGAAGGGCTTAGTCAACACCTTCAGCAGTTCTACTTTGGCGCCACCAGTGCCCTTGATATTGAACCCATTAACGATGGCACTGGTCAGATGATACAGGTATCTTGTTGAGACTTCTAGAGGTAGTAGGACAATCACGGACAGCCAGTTGAACATGTCGTGGATGGTGGCCCCAGCGAAGGCACGTCGGAACTCGTCCCGGTCGCCAGATTGAGTCAGAGAGACGATGGTGTTGGTTACAGAGGTTCCGATGTTGGCGCCCATGATGATGAAGATTGCTGGTTGAACTTCCAAAACTGTTAAAGAAAGGAGCAGGAAAAACTAAAATATTTATTTCAATTCAAAGTTTGACTTTGCCTGGACCCTTCCCAATCAAGAAACTTCTGATCAACGGACATTGGAAAATTTCTACATAGAATCGCCAGTAAATATTTTTCTGGGACACGTGCATTCTTGAATCAAGATGTAGGCCTGATGCTGTTTTTGAAAGGGGCAAGGGGCAACAAGGTGTTTTTTTTTTTGGTGATGGACATCTCCAGTGGGACTTTTCACAGGGCACAAAGGCGTTTCCTCCTTGGTAAAGGGCATTTCTATAAGGAAATCATAAAATCAGTTGGAACATTTCAAGGGGCACCTAGGCAATGACGAGAGGCAACTACCTCGTTGAAGTATCAGGTTTGAAGATTTACATGAATATCTGGAAAACCTGTAGAGAAAAGGACAGAGAGGTACGACTTACTTCCAGCAGCAACGATGGATACAGTGATGGATGTAGAGGTACTTGAGCTCTGAACCAAGACGGTAGCCAAGATGCCGATCATCAGACCACAGATGGGGTTGTTCAACAACTCGCTCTCTCCAAGAACCTCTCCCGCTTCTTTGCCACCGAGGAGACGGAAGGCAGAACTCATCAGGTCCAAGGAACAGATGAAGAAATAGAGGAGAGCTATGATGGAGATGGGTTTGATGCTCCAATCAACGATGATGCGGTGCACCTTTTCACCTGTCGTCAACTCTGTTGATTGATAAATAAAAAAAAGAATACAAATTTATTAGGCACATCCTTCCATTTAGACAATTGAACCACATCAAAATAAAAAACACAAAAAAGTAAAGTAAACTATTTGAGGTTTCTTTGTGTAATTCTTTACGACCAATTTCTTTGTAAACATCTGTGAAACTGTTCTTTCAAACTTGTTTTTGTTTGCCCTTTGGCATGTGTTTATCATCATTGAAAAACAGAATATTTTTATAAGATTCAGAGTTCTGAAGCCAAACATTTTACGATTTTGGTAATTTGTCAATTTACTATTTTAATCATCACACAGAGAGTAGTAAAAAAGCTTTTTATTAAAGTAAGTGTAAATGGCCTCATAAAATAAAAACGCATAATTAAAAATAAAAAACAAAACTAAGAAAATGTTTTTGTTATCGAGATCTACCAGCAGATACTGTTCATGGCACATACATTTGTTTATACTTCTTTAAGTTGCTTATTATTGTTTTTCTTTCTAAATTCAAATACTGCACGCCCCCCCCTCCCCAAGTTGCTTTTTGAATTAGATTGGTTGAGCAATGAAATGTATTCTGATATGAGAATGCCTCTATAAAAATTGGCAGCAAAATGAGTTAATTTATAAAAATAATATAATTTTCTATTAAATGATACTCTCAACAACAAGCAGGTAAAAGATAATCTATCTCAAATTGCAAAACAACAATTCTACACCATTTCCTCTGTTCAAAATATTGTTTTTCTTAAAGGAAGATTTTTCTTTCAACCAAAGAAAAAAACAGAAGATAAACACTCAAAATAGAAGTGGCCTACAAATAAAAACTTAAGTGATTCGCCGAACTAGCTACGTAGTATGTGACGCATGATGACTAGTCAGAAACATTTCATTCAGACAGAGAATACAGACAAACGGCTTTACGACGTCAGGGTACCACCGGATATACTTCGAGGTCAAATTGCGGTTAGTGTGTGGTGTGATATGCCATGAGGCAAAAACGTGAACAATGATCGTACGGCAAAAAGCACATGGCACGTTATCTGCCACCACTAGACAGCAGCGCTGTGCTGTGGTGAAAGTGCAAATGGAGCTAGTGTAACAAAGCAGGACAAACGACATTTTGATTTAAAGTTTTCAAAGTAGGTATTCAATAACTTTCTATTTTTAATGTCTGATCAGAGTTTCCCTTGCTGTTTTGCTTGCGTCAACTGTACCATAAAATCACTAAAATAAATTAATTTACTTTCTCTTTCAGTATTTCCTGGTTGGGAACTTAATTTTTTTTTTAAATTAAAAACCGAACTTTATTTATTTTTGCAACGAGCATGACGAGAGGGTGAAAAGAAACTAATGGACACATATTAATATTGTCCCATGGCATATTTTAAAACAAATTAATGACATTGACAGTTGATCATCATTTGATGTTATGCAAATTTATGTAGAAGTCACATAAATTCGTGTTTGAACAATCGTTGAAACATGTGAAATGGTAACATTAATTTGATGAAGGCGCTTACCCATACCCGGCTTTCGTTCTCAATTTCCGTTTATTTTTAAACTGAATGATATTGGATATAATTCTATGCTTCTTCACAAGACAAGCCACTGCCAAGTATGTAATTCGAAAGGTTGAGCAGCTGCAAAAAAACATTAAATTATTTTATAAGATTTTGGCTCAATCAATTTACCTGACCACTTCACCCCCGATTGTTGGACGTGTGTTGGTGCCCAAACATCATCAGTTCTTTCAACAACTGCCTCTTCCTGCTGCCGGCCCATTTTCTCTACTCCCCGGTCCATCTTCAAGACCAAATCATGCTCGGCTCCCGTTGTCTTGTTTTCGACCGCGGAACCACCCTCGGACTCCGGGAAAATAAACTTGGCCTCAACCAGAGTCGGGGACATTGGGCTAGAGATTGGTGTCACCTATTGTAGGAG
Source organism: Asterias rubens (assembly GCF_902459465.1). Lineage (NCBI taxonomy): Eukaryota > Metazoa > Echinodermata > Asteroidea > Forcipulatida > Asteriidae > Asterias > Asterias rubens. Next base: position 21,144,166 of record NC_047064.1, on the reverse strand, counting down.
GATGGGTGAAAGTTTGACACCATCAGACACTGTCTGATTCCATAGTTCAATACCAATTTTTTAACAAAAATTTCCAACAAAAAATTGTGTCAAAATTAATTTTACTTACCAAAACGGATTGGTGAGACACCCACACGATTTCTTCCCTTGGTCCAGCTTGCAGGGCATACACGGGCGGCGGCCCGGTTATCACCGATGTCGGCAGTTGCATTATAACATGCACATCGTCAGGGCAATTAAAATTCGCCATTAAATAGAGACGGAAAATAATCTTAAGTTTTAGTTTTGGAGAACACAGAAAAGGAGTATCCTTTCAGACTGTCAGCCATTAACAAGATGCCGGTTTTCTGAAAAGCGCGTAGTATATTTCTTGAAATCTCCGTGCGAGTTCGCCCTACGAACCAATCAAATTGGCTCATTTCCTATACGTCACTCTTTTGATGACAGCAGTACGCTAGCGCTGCACGTTTCATTCATAAAATGGCACATGAGAGGCACATGATCACCAATGCTAAACTACACGGTACGGGAGGCACATGATAGGCATCTGTATGCAGCCACACGACCACACGATCGGTTTCGTCCACATGTCTGATGCCGTGTTCTATTTTTAACGGAAGCGGGACAATTCCATTTTAGTGTAGGGGTATTCAAATGCGGCGTAGTTTTGTTAAATTAATTTACTGACATTTGATTCACATAAGTTGGATAAATTGACTGTTTGCATATTGGTTTATAGCTTACTTAGTATTGTTGGTAACAATTGTAACGAAAAATAATTCAAAACAATGCAATGATGTTGAGGTGTAACCTTCAAAAAGTGGTATTTCCCAAAGGGGTTTCCTTGAAGTACTATCCGCATATAACTGGCTTTCCCTCCAATTTACTAACGGACGGAAATCCTTGTCTTTGTATCATAGAGAAAGGACTTTTATTTCGCACAAAGCAGGATCCACATGCATGAATGTAAACAACAGCCCACAAGGTACATGTATAAAGAAAAAGAATCCATTATTGGGTGCAACAAATTAGGGGAATTAAGGTTGCATAGATTGAATAGACATTTAGAGGAAGGACCGTTACTCCATGTTACAACTAAGTTTAATTCCATGATCCAGCCCCAACACAGTCTGCCTGCTGACATATTGTAGAAACTGTCACTGTGAACGAAGAAGGTGGGTTGTATGGGGCGGCACACAGGTTTGCAAAATTGTTGTTGAAAATAAATTCCTTCAAACGACGACATTGTTATTTTAAAGAGAATAATCTGTTTTAATGTACTTTTCTCAGGTGCGTAATAGCATTTTTACATTCAAAATCAAATAATCAAGGAAGGTTTTGAAATAAAATTTACCGTCCTCTTGTTCCCAACCATGTTCCAACCACCAACGGAGGTAGAAATAGAGTTTCTACCTCCAAGATACAAACGGGAGCTCACGTCCTGCGAAATTTTGTTTTGCACAAAATTAGTTCGGTGATCCGTTCATAGATCATATCGGCTATAATTACGGTTGCAACTTTTGATAAAGTATTGGTGAGTAAAATCATGGAGGAAGATAGGACAAGTACTCCTAACAAATTCTTATCTTCGAAAATATTTGAGAATTTCACACCCTCTGTGAAATCGTGTTTCATACAAAAGACAGTTAATCTGACTTTGGTGTTTCAGTCTGTGACCGGATGCATTTTACTTTTTTAGGAAGTAATAATTTTCGAATTTTTTAATCATTGATGGCATTAGACTTGTAAGTATTTATATTATGTATACATGATGATAATATTGATAAGGCGTTAGTAACCCTTGTTTACAGCTAGCCACACACTTGTTTACAAAAGCCCCAAAATCACTGCCAACAAATTGTACACCCCACGAGCGGCACAACAGTGACCTTTGCCTCCTCTTTATACACAGAGGTGGACGACTGCGGCCGGCGGCCTAACCAGGTATCATATTCCTTTTTTTGTCTAAGAATTTTGTTCATTTCTGTCCGTGTGATTTTTGACTTATTTTTTGAATACTGGCATGCAGTGTTACTTTGCAAATTATTTGTTGGAGATGAGTTCTCCCCAACCGTTAACTTTGACAACTCTCTAGGCATTCGACCGATTTTTTTACCCCAAATAAACTTGGATGAATAAAAAGAATGTCGAATTAGAGATTCCCAGAAAAAAAGGAAAGATTATTATTATTTTTGGTAACAGCCTTTACAATAACATTAAAAAGTGATTATCTTTTTTAAGAGTGAGTAAAAAAAATTATGCAAAAACACACACCCCCACACACACCCCCACAGTCGAGCAGGAGCTCCTGGAAATTTTCAGCAGCAGATACATTATGCCTAATAATAATAAATGCAAAGTTTACGGTACATTGTGTTGGATGATGAACGGGTGTGAATGATGGAGCGACTAGTACAAGTTCATACTTAGCTATTTTATAGACCATGACTTGACAACTGAGGGCGCTGTTTAACATCATTGGAGCATTGGTTCATAACAGGACTACAATCTTGCTTGCCCGATCGAAGAGAATACAAATTTTATCAAAATGTTTATTTATTGTTTTTAGTTCAATTTGTCACACAACTTATAACAGCTGAAGACCATTGGTAAAAATAACGACAAGACAAATAATTCGCAGTTCTGAAACAACACCTCCTTTCTGACAAATTATTTATGCATATTGTTGTGACAAGGACGATGTAAGTTGCTACGAAGCGACGCGAAAGTTCTCGATAACAAGATAGTAGAAGTAAAATAATGTTATTACCTGCACTTGACTTGCACATTGCATCTCATTGTCAAAGCTGTTATAAAACAAAATGGTGGACAGCAAGTGTGCCATTATTAAACCGAGTGGGTGCGTGGTGCTTCTGAGTCTGGCTCTGCACTATTAAGAGTGGCTGAATTTAACGGCAATGTGCTTGTGCGCTTGTTGACAGCATCATAGTGAACTGCCAGATTTTGGGCTGTATTTCCATTGTGGAGCGGCAAATCTTTACCATCTTCCTCCCCAGTGTTGTCTTTCTTAATACACGGGCAGCATCTTCCAAAGGCGTGCATTACTTTAGTGATGACGGAGTCTAATGGTGCTAGGGAGTGCATGAAGAGTGGGAGGAAGTCCCAATTGCGGAGTTTCTTGGGGAGGAGGTGAGGTTTTTTAGCTTGCAGGATGTTTACGACAACAACAAATGTTGACAAGAGGATAAATGGGACACCCACAATTAGCAAGAGCCACATGCTGATCATAGACAGTCCGAAGATCAACAGGGGTATAAAGAAGAACATGATGAACAAGTAGAAGATGGCAAACCACCGGTACTTGGCTGTGGTGTTCCCCAGGCTCTTGGCGAGATTGACCGGTATCCTTCTCATGAACGGGACTGGATACCAAATCAAGATCCCGGAGATGTTGAAGAAGAGATGACACAGGGCGATTTGGATACTGTTCTTGAGTTTGTCGCCTGAGCTTGCCATAGCAGCCAAGAGGCTAGTGGCTGTGGTGCCGATGTTGGAGCCCAGGGTCAAGGGGTAGACTCTCTCTAAGGTTATGACACCAAGACCAACTAAAGGCGTCAACGCTGACGTGAAGACAGAGCTGCTCTGCACTATGAACGTCACCCCAGCACCAACAATGATGGCGAGGTAGCCGGAGACCCAATGCCATGGACGGGGGAAGTCTGCGTTGATGACCCTCTTGATGATGCCGGCCATGCGACCCTTGAGGATGGAGTTAAGAAGTTTCACCATAAGGATGAGGCAGGTACAGAGAAGGATCAATGTAAGGATGAGGAGGATGGCCCCTACACCCCTCTCTGATATACCGGTATCGGCAAACAAGTATTTACCTGCAAGACAAGAAGAAAACTATGCATAAAATGGCAGAAATATTATCATGAACGTCAGAGATTCTTGGAGCAAGGTTCTAGGGATGAAAAGATGCATTTAATAATTACAAGCCTTTTATGCATTGAGATTCTTTTAAAATTGCTCCTTGTTACTGGGTGTCTAAAGAGCCATGTCACATGATGGAACTTGGAGGCAACCAACAGTGCATGCTATAATTTATAGGAACTTATTGGTCGCACTCCTGAGTCATTTTGCAGACATCGTCTTACGATCCCTAACAAAAATATGAACATTCAAAATGTGAATGGCTTTCCTTCTTGGATATTGCCTGGATCTATTGCCTGTAAATTGCCTCGTGTGACATGGTCCTCTGGAGGAATGGCTTTAGGGTAAACTTTTATAATGGGCAATGTGATGTTTTTGAAGTTGTAGGTCTTTGGAATACTTCGTATTCCCCTCAAACTCATCATACAGTTTGTACGCCCTCTAAGTTTATCGTCCATTGCCAGTCTTTTTGTCTTGTGGCCACCTGTTATTTCTTATGCACTTTGTCTGTGACGTCATTTCTGAACCATCCCAGTATAACTATAAAGCTGAACAAGGATTTCACAATTGAAGGTTGAAGGAGGTCTAAAGAAAACACTGACTTGACAAACTCACATTTCTCTACTCCAACCTCGATGTATTCAGTAACCATATCTGGGTCTTGCGGGAATCCAGCTCTGGTCACCTCGCCGGCCATTGTCGTAGGTGGCGTCATCGTAGTGTTGACAAAGACCGCCACTTCTTCTTTCTTACACCACACCTTGAGGAGTTTGGCCTCGCTGGGATCGATGTCACCAAGTGCGATCTTGGCGACGACTTTACTGTCAATCTGCATTGACAAACAATTCATAATAACACTATTAACATGGTTTATACTAGGTAGATTATCTCTCACGATTAACGTGGGAGTGCTTACTATGCAAAAACAAGGGTGTTAAACTTAACACCATAATAGTTGTGGTCTTATACCATGGAGGCTTATACCTAAGAGAGAATACAAATTAACACCTTACAAATTAACACCTTATGGTGTTAAAAATAACACCAATGTGACCAGTTGGCAGAGATGAGTTTTTTTAAAACAGTTTATACCACACCCTGTTGTAATTGTTGATTTTTATTTATTTATTTATTTATTTATATATGTATATATATATATAAATGATTTTGGATTGAACAAAGAAAAATTGACTAGAGTGGGATTTGAACCAACGACCTCCGGTTTAACGTGCCGGAGGTCGTTGGTTCAAATCCCACTCTAGTCAATTTTTCTTTGTTCAATCCAAAATCATTTAAAAATGTTCCCAGTCAGTTTCCCTTGTGGTTTATTATTTGATAGTGTATATATATATATATATATATTTTTTTTTCGGGGGGGGGGGTATCATGTGAGAACACACACGGTGTAAATTTTACCCCAGCTTTTGCAGTGTACTACCTACTATGGCATTGTTGGGTGGAGCCCACTCCATCTAAACCTAACACTTCCTCCAAGCTTTGGGTCTATTGTACGTCATACTCACGTCAATAATCTTCTTGGAAAATGGTTTGGTCAGCACCTTGAGAAGTTCAACTTTAGTGCCCTTGTTTGTAGTCATGTTGAAGCTATTCACGATGAGACTCGTGAAGTGGTAAAGATAGTGTGTAGCCACTTCCACCGGCAGTAGGCAGAAGACGCACAGCCAGTTGAACATGTCGTGAATGGTTGCTCCACCGAAGGCCCGTCTGAACTCATTGCGATTGCCTGACTGTGCCATGGACACGATGGTGTTGGTGACAGAGGTACCAATGTTAGCGCCCATGACGATGAAGATTGCCGGCTTCACTTGTAAGACTATTGGCGGGAAGAAGTTGATTGGCGGGAAGAAGTTGATTTATTTAGTGAATTTATTCAGATAAAAAAACAGCAAGAACATGCCAAAAACACATACACAACAGGAGAAAAGACATTGAAATAAGACACACCAGAGTAGAACACAAGACAGAAATACTGCACAAAAATGAACAACAATTTCTACAAATCCTACATGGCGTCTGAAAACATCAACTCAAAGACAACGTCGAAGTAACCAAAAAATGGGAAGAGAGAAATCCCAATGAGCACCATGTGATTTTTTTTTTATCCTATGTTTTTGATTCTTCTTTCACTTCTACGTTGATAAGGCACCATACCAAATATTACGTTTGATTGTATTGTAGAAAAAGTGGTTCAAAACCACGATACTGGCTTTGGCTTGACTACAGTAGCCATTTTGATTCAGCGTACACAACTTTGGCTTTAAATGATTAGTGCTGCCTAAGCCAGAGCCGGTGCCATATAGTCTTACTTCCAGCCGACACGATGGAGACTACGATGGACGTGGATGTACTTGAACTCTGGACCAACACTGTGGCTAGAATGCCGATCATCAAGCCGCAGATGGGGTTATTCAACAGGGTACTGTCAGCGAACACTTCACCGGCCTCCTTACCTGATGAGTTAAAGAAAACAGATATGAAGGAGTCTAGGTACTAGGATCAATCCATCTTGGTAATCTGCCATTATTCAACAGAAGGTCAAAATGTCAAGTTCCTTTCAATGGATTTCTATATAAAACCCCAGTGTCACTATCAGGAATCTTGCACACGCTAACGCCAACGTACTGTTGTTTGTTTTTAATTTTTGAACAATACGATTTGTGCGGCGTAACCTAAATTTCACAAAAATTACCACATGGCAAGTTGCTACGGTTGATGGCAACTAATTGTTATAATCAAGCACATCTTCCTACCCCAAGTTTCAATTCTGATGGTTACTATCCATTTTTCGCAAGATTTTGTGAATATTATCATCAGTTTTTGCTCCTTACCTCCAAGAAGTCTGAACGCCGAGCTCATCAAATCCAGCGAGCAAATAAAGAAATATAGCAGGATGATGACGCCTAGAGGACGGCCAATCCAGTCCACTACGACACGCTGAATCTTCCCACAGGTCGTTAACTCTAAATAATTCGAATAAGGGTGAAAGAAAAAGTGACAATAAAGCTTTAATAGTGGGGTAAAAATTCCCCGGGAATTTCCCGGGGTGTGTTTTTATAAGCGAAATTGGAAATTGTGAGAACAGGGGCGTAATAATAGGAGGGTGAGCTGACTTAATACCGGACCAGGGTTCTCTGTTCCATTTTGGTAAGAGCCAATGGGTCAACTGGACAGCTTGTTAAGGTCAAGAACTGACTTACCGGACCAGGGTCCACTGGTCTTTTCCATTTCGGTAAGAGCCCACGGGTCAACCAGACAGCTTGTAAAGGTCAAGAACTGACTTACCGGACCAGGGTTCACTAGTCTGTTCCATTTCGGTATTAAAAGAGCCAATAGGTCAACTAGACAGCTTCCAAAGGTCAAGAACCGACTTACCGGACCAGGGTTCACTGGTCAGTTCCATTTCGGTAAGAGCCCACGGGTCAACCAGACAGCTTGTAAAGGTCAAGAACTGACTTACCGGACCAGGGTTCACTAGTCTGTTCCATTTCGGTATTAAACGAGCCAATGGGTCAACCAGACAGCTTCTAAGGTCAAGAACTGACTTACCGGACCAGGGTTCACTAGTCTGTTCCATTTCGGTAAGAGCCCACGGGTCAACCAGACGGCTTGTAAAGGTCAAAAACTGACTTACCGGACCAGGGTTCACTGGTCTGTTCCATTTCGGTAAGAGCCCACGGGTCAACCTCCTCATCAATCTCTCCTCCATCGATGAAGGAATTCACGGATTTCCGGACTCGCTTCTTGAAGCTACCCGTGTATCGACGCACTCCTCCGGCGACACGACCAAAGCTCCGGAGCCTCTCTTGGCGATGATTGCTCGGATGGTCCGGATCCATGACCTGTGGAAATTTGATAAAGTTCAAATCATTTAAGTTACAGTACAGGTCTTGTGGTTTTGGAAACTGTTGCTAGTATAACACATTGTGAGAAATAACTACCTCTGAAGTATACATACTTCAGGCAGAAAAATACTGCTTGACAACTTACTTGCTAAGCAAAAATTTAGCGGCATACCAGTTACGACAATGTGATTTTGGTTGGTAACCCGTAAGCACTATTGTATGTGCTAAGCATTCGTTTTTGGTGCTTAGGCTTTTTGAAGTTTGGTCCTGCTGTAGAACGGCCGGCAAAGGTCACGTACCAGCAATGAGTAACTATACATATCAGAGGACTCAGGAAACATCAGATTATAAATGCAGTGCTGAAAGGCAGTGGACACTATTGGTAATTACTCAAAATATTTATTAGCATAAAACCTCACTTGGTAACGAGTAATGGGGAGAAGTTGGCAGTATAAAACATTGTGAGAAACGGCTCACTCTGAAGTGACGTAGTTTTCGAGAAAGAAGTAATTTTCCACGAATTTGATTTCGAAACCTCAGATTTAGAATTTGAGGTCAATCAAGCATCTGAAATAATACAACTTCGTGTGACCTTGGTGTTTTTGCTCTTATTATTATCTCGCAACTTCGACGACCGATTGAGCTCAAATTTTTCACAGATTTGTTATTTTATGCATTTGTTGAGATACAGCAATACAAGTGAGCAGACTGGTCTTTGCCAATTACCAATAGTGTCCACTGTCTTTAACACACATAGGTGTAGACCTATATGGATAACCAAATACAAATTATTTGCATTGAAATATTTAAACAAACTATATTAAGACCAATTTCCTGCCAGAAAACATCTCCCTATAAACCCAACCTGGTGCCGTTTGACGTTGGCCCGTGCAGTCATGCATCAGACCGTGCATACCTCCTTCCTTCACTGACGCTTAACTGTCACTGTAGGGAGCCCTATATTAAGCAACAGACTGAGTCATAATTTACCCCCTTCCCCTTCCCATGTCTTATTCATAACCCCCTTGTGTCTGTCTAGAATGAACACAATTCCAGTCATCAGGCGATATCCTGGTTTTAGTTGTTTGTCTTCCGTTGTGCGTTCCAAGACGGGTCTGGTCTGACGTCATCATGGCAGCCATTTTGTGTTTGGCATGGTACTTAAAGGCATGAGCACTATTGGTAATTACTCAAAACAATTGTTTGCGTAACAATTATTTGGTAACGAGCAATCGAGAGCTGTTGAAATTATAGTTATTGTGAGAAATGGCTCCCTCTGAAGTAAAATAGTTTTTGAGAAAGAGGTAATTTCTCACTCAAATGATAAAAATACATATATCTGGGCCTGGGCCGAAATGGCTGTGTATGGCAAAATTGCGACTCAGAGGGAACATTTGTATTTGGTCACGTGTAGATGTCATTTTCGGTCCAAATGCAGCACAACCCAATAGGCTGACTAGTCTGGCATCCTGTATTAGCCAAGGATTTGTTTAACCACAAAAATGGCTTCTGATCGGAACTCTCTATAAAAAAAACCCACATGGCTCTGCTTTGTCCGTTTGTATAGCGCCCTCATCGTCAGGAAAAGATGACCGATTTCGCCACATTGTTAACAACTACTGTATGGCATCTTTCATAATTAATATTACGCATATCTGGCAATTTGTAACATGCTCAGGTTGTGGTTGTTTTCATGTCGTGGTAAGACTATCCATCTAAGAACTTGAGTGTGAAAAAAACCACACAATCAATTACAATGAAGCTTACTTCAATGTCAATTACTTTCTCTTTACAGTGTTTTTTTGCGTTTACAAACTGTTTGAAAACATTTTTCAGTTCAACAAAATTATCTTACTGACGTCAGTAGGATAGTGCATGCAAATTAGAGGTTGCTTTATGGAAATAAGTTCATGCCAGCTCAATCACCTTGATATTATGTCAATATGTTTCAATGTGTAACCCCTACTCCATTATTAAATTCGAAGGCAAGGGGATGTGGCAAATTAACGATTGTGCAATTTCAGGAAATAAATCTAATACGGGACTGTGCCTTTGATGTTTCAAAGTTGTTAGGGACGACGCTGTTCTAAACGCAGAGTTAGTCTATATATTTCTGAACAAGGCAGTATACTTAATAAAGCATCGTAACACAATCACAAATAATAATTTCTGCTAAGCGAAAATAAGCAGGATACTATTCTCAATTTGACATGACATTGTGAAATGGTAGTTTGGCTGGAAACCTTGCTCTGGTAAGCATAATTTTGTTGTGCTTAGCTAATAATTTGGTCCTGAAGTCTGGTGCGATGGTCGGCAACACCGAAACACCTTGAGTTCTTTTTTTTGCGGCTGTAACCAATAACTTGTTCGGTCAATGGTCAGTGACCCCCAATGGCAAGTTCAACCGAAGCACTTATTTTGTTTGTTACCAAGCGAAACGCACCCCGTGTATAAACAACACACAAGACGTTATTCTGAAAATTCAAGATAGGTGATCCTTGAAATGTCTGGTGATGAAGCGCAGATACAAACTGTCTGAATCATACTAAAGTATGATGCATGCATAGACCTTTTCGCAAATACCGGGCGCGCGCGTAAAGCTTGGAATTAGGTGCATTGTGGTCTAGCTGGTATCCAAATTTGATCCATATATATCCCACAATGCACCTCATTCAACAGTCTGCGCTTGCGCATTGGTGTTTGCGATAAGGTCTATGGTGAGAGTACATGTGAAAATCTCTTTTTCGAGTAGTGTTGGTTCTAAAAAGAACCGGTGGTTAACAACTCAACGTTTCAATCAGTATGCTCTGATCGTCTTCAGGAGACTGTAACTACATATACATCATGTATTGTTATTTACAGGTATTATAGTGAATGAAATCTTAAGACGTATTTGGGACACTTACCAGATCTTCAGTGTCCTCCGTTCGCGTCATGATGAGCGTTTAGATGAACAAATCCCTCCCCAAAACAGGTCCTTGTTGTCCAGCCAGCCAAGCGACCCAACCGTTGAATTTGAGCTGGTACCGCACCGGTAGGAAACACCTAGGCCTATGTCTTGAGGAGCTCAAAAACACCGGCAACGTCACCCCCTTTCGAAAGAGTCCTCTGCTCCCCATCGCTCTATATTATATACATGTAAACAGCCCCTTCCTCTCTTCAGTGAGTCACCCCAACGTGGGTTATATAGAAGCAAACTTTTAAGTAAAGACCACTGGGGGAGAGAAGTCTTTCTATAGTTTTCATAGATCGGAACCTTTCAAACGGATATCCAAAATTTGCCACAAAGTGAGACCACTGTGCTATTTCTAGGTAACTTGAAATGATGCCAGCAAGTAGAGAAAAGGCAGAGCCTGAACAAATGCAATATCCGAATTAAAAACTCCGATTGTCTTCGCACTTTTGATTGAGGCTTAATTAACATTGTGGCCCAACAGGAAAAAATTTAGTTTGTGTTTTTGGAGCTTTGCTGGGTGATAATTGGAACTTAACTTTTCAGATCACAACGATCACGAATTCTCAATGTTTTTATCTGGAAAATGTGAATGGTTGTCCATAAATTACCAGGCTCTGTCGAGTTGGTTACCGCTAACACTTTAACATGACTCTAAGCATCTAATTTAAAGCTGAAAACACTAAGTTTTTGAGAGTAATTCGCATTGGTATAAATTTCACCAAATCATAACAATTTAGGAGCTACTATGGCCAAGCCCACCTGCTTCGTCTGTTATCTAGAACAACTTTCAGTTAAACAAAAAAGTAAATTCACATTTTTGGGGTCAGGTTTTGCGTCATGATGCATATTATTTTATTGACGCTTAAATATTTAAAACGAATAATAATAGCCTAGGCCATGAGTTTATTTTGAACGATATAAATAATTCACAAATATTTCAAACAAATTCCTTTGACCTTTAAGGCATTTTTTGTAATTTAAAACTTATTTGGTTAAAAGCTGTTGACATTTTAAAACACTGTCAGAAACAACATCCGTTGATGTAATGTACATGTAGTTTCAGTGAAAGAGGTCATGTATGAAGTCTTGCCTTGGCATCTGAAAGCACATATGTAATTATATGCAGCAATGGTGTTTAATTTTTCATTTTTTTTCTTGCAGCTTCGATGACAAATTGAGCCCAAAATGTCTACAGGTTTGTTATTTTGTGCATTTGGGATTTTTTTTGCAAAAAAAAACCCGAAAAAAAGTAAAGGGTGTTCCCAATTATAGCTGATGAATCACATTTGGTTTCAATACCTAGCAATACTAAAACAAAATTAATATACTATTCGAGTAATTTCCTTGCAACAAGAAGTTACAAAAATGTGATTAAAGGGTCTATGTACTTTTTGTTGGACAAAAAACACAATGTCCACAGATTTTCACTAAACTCACACAGTTTGAAGATAATGATAGTAGAAAGCTTCCCTGAAAATATTACTTGATGAGGTGCTGTAGTTTTTGAGAATGAGTAAAACAATGCTATGAAAATAATTTCCGTCTCTCTGATCATGAGACGCAAATTATTTTAGCATGTAAAAATGTATTTTCATGACATTGTTTTACCAATTTCTCAAAACCTACAGCACCCCAGCAACTAACATTTTTAAGGTAAGCTTTCTATTATCATTATCTTCAAACGGTGTTGGTTTAATGTAAATCTGTGGACATTGTGTTTTGTGTTACAAAAAGTAACCAAATCCTTTAAAGATATGGTTTTGATCACATTTTGTGTAAACACCTATAGTAGCAATTCCCAAGTTTGCGATTGGACAAACTCGGAATGCAACAACAAACAAAATGGCCTCGCAGTATGTAAGAGTTGACAGGTCACTGCTTTACCCTTCTCTGTCTTCAACGAACCACAAATTGTTTGCTTTGAACCGTTGCAGTTTGACCTCCTTGCTCTGTACCCAATTATTATGCACTACAGCCGCTTTCTCGTGGTGGTTCTCATAAAACTGAGAATTAGCAAAGTAAAGTTTGCCATTCGGGAAAATCTGGGATGACATCACTTTCTTTCTTAATCCTGGGAGCTTCTCTTCGATCAGCATTTTATTCATAATCACCTGATCTGAGATACTAGTCTGTGATTCGTGCAATCGGCGGAGCCATTCCTTTACGAACTCTTTGGTCTTTTCTGTACACCTAAAGTAGACGAACCCTGCGCAGTAAGCGATGTACGGTTTGTGTTGGTCTTCTTCTACTGCTATGTCAAACTCACCATCAAGAAACTGGAATGGTTCCTTCAACCACACAGTGTCAACGTCACTAAAGAGCACATGGTGTCCTTTTTCTAGGAGTTGATAGATGTAAGCCGGCCGCTTGTTCACCATAGCGTTGTAGATAGGTGAGTCCCACTCCAGTTTGTGAGCGGGTATTTTGAAACCCTCTGAAATCACCACGTGGACGTCCGGTCTCCCGTAGAGAAACCGCTGCGTTTCTTCGTCTTCGGCTACGACTAGAATCCGTGGCTTAGTGCCCACTCGCTTGATGCTTTCCAACCAGTTTTCAGTGAAGTCCAAGAAGGCTTTGTTCGTGGTTGCGAGGACGACTGGGCGTGGGTCTGAGACGGCATCCTGCCAGGGGCTCTGAGTCGCTCCTACGCCCGGTAACTTCGGTGCCTCAACAAACCGTACTAATGTGGGGTCGAAGTCTTTCAACCGTTTCATTCGGTTCATTTGCTCATTGTGGCGTTTCCAGCCTGTAGGAGGGATTGAAATTTGAGTTATCAGATGAGTAACTGCAATAATATCCTGCAAGGGGCTTGGTGTGGCTCGCACGCCCGGTAACTTCGGTGCCTCAACAAACCGTACTAAAAACGTGGGGTCAAAGTCTTTCAATCGTTTCATTCGGTACATTATGTCAGCGTGGTGTTTCCAGCCTGTAAGATTGATTGAACATTGAACTATCAGATAAGAAAATAGCATTTGGTGATTGAGTTTTTGTTATAAAAATACTGCGACTAAAAAATGTTCATCTGAAGAATTCGTTTGGATAAATAAACTTTGCGTCCTTATACCTCCTTTTTATTGCACAAGATTTAAAGGCAGTGGACACTATTGGTAATTACTCAAAATAATTATTAGCATAAAACCTTTCTTGATTACGAGTAATGGGGAGAGGTTTACAGTATAAAACATTGTAAAAAAACAGCTCCCTCTGAAGTGATGTAGTTTTCGAGAAAGAAGTAATTTTCCACGAATTTGATTTCGAGACCTCAAGTTTAGAACTTGAGGTCTCGAAATCAAGCATCAGAAAGCACACAACTTCGTGTGACAAGGGTGTTTTTTCTTTCATTATTATCGCGCAACTTCTGCGACCGATTGAGCTCCAATTTTCACAGGTTTGTTATTTGATGCATATGTTGAGATACACCAAGTGAGAAGACTGGTCTTTGACAATTACCAATAGTGTCCACTGTCTTTAAACACAAGCAAAATTTTGTTGATAAGGTCAGGCCTGTATACTTCGTCTTTGAACGGGCAAGGGCAACATAAGGAACGTAAATTTCTACTGGAGCATTTCAAGGGCACCAAGGAAATGACCAGGGGGCATGGATGCAATCGCCTTCATTGCCTCTGTATCCAAAGCCACTGTAAAGTATCAGACCTGCAAGCTGATTCTAAATTTATGATTATAATAATATTTAGGGGTTTCGTTGGTTGGATTTCCTTACCGGACCACGCCACTAATCCTATACTTGCCGCCACAACCAAGATGGCGAGCTGTCTTCCATTCCAGCGCCGACAGGTGAAAATCAGCATGATCTAATAAAGGGATAAACAAAGTAATATATTCATATGTGGTGACCTATCCAATGTGTCTTTTCATTCATTGTGATAAAAAAATTAGCTTGAGAAACAAAACTCAAAAGTTTTAGAATAATGCTTAAAATTGTCTCCTTATGCCTGCAATAATAAAGAGGCATGCTTCTCAGCATAAGATTTCAGGACACATATTTTGTTATTTTATTTTCTATTTATTTATAAAAAAATTGTCTCGGGGGGGGGGGGGGGGTGGGGGGGGCTGGTTCCAATCAAAGTATTGTGTATGTCGCCGTTGCATAAAGTGGCTTGGCAGCCACTGTTCACTCAGGAAGGAACCGAACGGGACATAAAAAAGGCACATACCACGAACAAAAAAATCGCGATAAAAAAACACAGTAAACGTCGATGAAATAATACGAGATTTGTAATTACTAAAAATAATTATAAGCATAAAAACCTTATACTTGGTGACGAGTAATGGGGAGAGGTATAGATGGTATAAAACATTGTGAGAAACGGTTCCCTCTGAAGTGACATAGTTTTTGAGAAAGAAGTAATCAACCGAAATCAACCATCTAAACGCACACAACTTCGTGTGACAAGGGTGTTTTTTTCCGCTCGCAAGTTCGATGACCGATTGAGCTCAAATTTTCACAGGTTTGTTATAAGGCTAGTCTTTGACAGTTACCGATAGTGTCCACTGCCTTTAAAACCCTTGTGGCTACAGCGCCCTCAATGATGCAGCTGAAATAAAATCACTTTCTTGGAGATTGCCTGGAAATGGTTGCCAGTTAATTGGGAAAAGTTCCGTATCCGGCCACCACTTTTCCACTAATTTTTACAAAAAGGAATATCTCATTGTAAAGTAAAACTATACTCATTTCTCTATTACTCTCTCTCTCTATTCAGGTATTTCTGCTTCACTGATTTTCTGTTCATGTTTGTTGTGTTCTCATTTAGCCTTCGAGAAAGCCTGTGCTAAAAGCATGGAGGTAGCCTCCATGGCTAAAGCATGGGTATAAATAAGTCAAAACGTCGACAGGCCATTATGTATTTTTATACCATCCTTTGGTTGGGAAGCAGTTTGCAACAGCTACTTCTATTTTCTCACCAATTTATTTCATATCAAAATGACAAAGTGGTGGCAGGATACGGAAATTTCCTCGTTGATCACCCCAAGTGTTAAGTTCAAGTTTGATCTATTACATAACATTGATAGAAGCTCGACTTACCTTTGCGTTTGTATACTTACTATCATCAAATTCTGCAGTTTCTCCCTTTCCCTTTGGATCGGTAAGCATTCAAAATGGTTGTCTTCGTGTACGGTTGCTGCGTGAATGCACAGCCCAATACACTGTATCTGTGATATAATTAAATGACCCTAGCAACAAACGAAGCCAACTACAAGACACAGCAAGTGTTCAATGGACACCATAAGATGATTTTTTTTAAACATGTAATACTCGTCAAGGAATGAAGTAGATTGTCTTACAAGTGACAGTTCGACTATTGGTCCCTGCTGCTCTGTATGTTGTTAATGCAATACAACTCAGTAGCATGAAGGCCTTGTACAGCTAGCTGAATAGAATGAATGTGTACCGTCGCCATGAAAGCCATTACGTAATCACTATAATAATAGTGATGCAAATAGCGCCCCCCATTCTACAGTTGGCTAAACCATGGAGGAAGAAGGGCGAAACCAACTGGTATGTGTCAATGTTTGTATATAGACCTTTCTTTTGTTTACAAATATTTGGGCGAAACCAGCGCATGCGCAGTTTCTGGTTGGCAAGTTACTTTATAAAATGTCGCTTGACAGTACATGGAGACTTTGGGCTTACAACTAATACTACAGTACAAACAAGTCGCTATAGAATCGTACAGTAATTTCGTGCAGAATTTCAGATTCAGTAGTCAGCGATGACAGTTGTGAGTGCTTGGGTTGTGATTAAAACAACTGGATATGTGGTTCTGCGCAACTGTGTGTATGCATGGCAGGGTAAGCCTCTCTGTCACGTTGACCTTGTTGACGTTCTTTATTAAACTTTTAACTTAGGCAAGCGGGCATTTTAAATTTGTAATTTTATTTAAACTGTTTTTAATTTCAAACTAGGCATAGGGCCTATCTCTGATATTTTGGGGAACAGCGTGAAAAATACGTAGGGACCTACACATATTTATACCGGACCACTGTTACTGTTAGTGTTACTTTAGCCTAGTTGAGTAGTTACTTAGTACGTTGTTATTTTTTTTTTATATTGAGCCATTGCGGTTTTATTATGAAATATAATTGCAGTTGAATTGCAAATTGATAGCGGTCCAAATGTAGATCAGGGGAATGGTAATTTGTTCAGTTCACAATCACATATTTTGGTAATTCAATTCAGTAACATTTATTTCAATGCTGTCATTCATAAAAATAAAAAAATAAATAAAAAAGTGTCCTTAAGCAAACTCGCCCCACCGGCCAAATTATACATACTGTGGACAATCACTCCATATCCGGATGTACTCCTAGAACTATTGCGGTTTCGTCTGCTATCGTCTCCCATATTGCGGTTTCGTCTGCTATCGTCTCCCGTTACTGGAGACGATAGCAGATGAAACCGAAATAGTTCTAGGAGTAATCCGGATGATGGTAATCTAGCTTACTTGCCCACGAAAATGTCATCCTCGGGCAAGGTCACCCCAATAAATAATATATAAACAGATCATCTCCCAACGACTGCCTATTCACAATTATTTATTTTCAATTTCATCTATGAATGAAAATAATGTGTGTAAGCAAAATAACGGTTTTCATCCATGAACCCTTTAGTATTAAGCCATTTGACTCACACCACTTCCCAGTCATGATCTTTCCGAGTTTTCATTGTAAAAAAACAAACACTTTAAGTTTGCTTCAGTAACCATGGCGACTTGAGAAACAATTTACAGTTACAGAAACAGTCACCTTCAGAAAACGAAAATAACATGAACATCAGGCGGGAACAACAATAAAGAAGGTCCAACAATGAGATCAAGCTGTGTGCACAAAAATATTAATTTCATTTTTTGAAACAGTTCAAATAAATGTACAGTTTTTTAGCAAAATATAGGACAATAATATGTTTTAAATACATTTGTTCCTCAGAGAGGTTAAAGGCACTGGACACTATCGGTACTATCGGTACTTACTCAAACTAATTGTTAGCATAAAACTAACTTGTTAACAAGCAATTTCGTATTCAATTTTGATGGCGAAGAACCATTCAATGATCAATGTATCATATGAAAGTTGATAACTTTTCCTACCCCTACCAAATAGCAATGTACCACATTGAGAGGGGCTATCTCGCCTGTCCTGCAGTTGTGCATGGCACTATATAAACTAATGATGAACCCACCACTTGGTGACCTACACCCTGGGCACCCTCGCATCTACATCCTGGAAGGGCATGTCCATGCCTGGGATGTAAATTATCATGTGGTGGGTTTATCAGTTAATATTTCCATGCACAGCCGCAGGACAGATGAGATAGCCCCTTTAATTTGTGACCTTAAATTTTGACCAAACTATGACAATGCATCTTTAAAAACAAATTTATTAGTGTATTACTTGCACATATTTTTTAACAAAGATAATTTATTCCACCTTTAATCTTAAAGTCTAAATATGTATAATTTTAACAAATTATATTTTACATATAAATAATTTATAATAAATAAATTTGGATAATATGAATAAATAATTTAAAACGAATACAACCGTGTTTGTATCCTGATTTGATTTGGTTTGTGAATGTGCATGCATGATCAATTACTGTAGGGCATTTTTAGACATCATAGTAACAAATTGAAATCCACAAGTATTTGATTTATTGTGTTGTAGCTGCAGCTGAATATCAAAATCAAACCTGCATCAACCCATAATAGTAATAACCAGTTTTTATGGAGTGCTTTTCACACCCATAGGGCATCTCAAAGCACTTCCAACATTATTCCCCCCTGGTCATCGTGCGTTAATTCAGTTCTCAAACCATCTCAGCTTGGAAAGAATTTTGTTTCGTCGTAGCCCGAAATTATGTGTATAATAATAATGTGTAATAATTCTACCCTGATGAGTTGATATGAATTGATGAAGTGTTAACAATTTATATATCATAGTGAAAGCACTTTGTGGATGAGTTCTAACAAAAAAAACGAGTTCCGGGTGTCCCAGGGAAATCGGTCCACCGGAGATTATGTCCCCCAAAATGGGAAAATAATGTGGCCTGTGAAGGAGGGTGTTTCAAAAGAGGGCGCTATGAGAAGTAAAGTACACAGTTCGCCGTGGGAGCAAAATATTTGGGGGACAGAACCTCCTGCCACACCGGATCACATAGACTTGAATTCTTTGTGATCAACGAGCCACATACTGCAGTTTCGGAACCGTTCAACTTTCGGATCGTGTCCGACAATCCAGTTGTTATGCACGACAACAAAGTCCTTTTTGTCCTTCCTCCATTCGTCATCGAAAATAATTTCCCATTCGGAAATTTATTGGAGTCAAGAACCCGGAGCTTCAATCCGGCTATCACTTTTCGCCGGATCATGATATTCATTACCACTTGATCCGGCTTCATGGTCTTGTCGTTGGCCATAAACCGGATCCACTCCTTGACAAACTGCATGGTTCGTTCGGTTGGTCGAAAGTAGACAAACCCGGCACAGTATGAGGCTGGTTCATGGTTATCTTCCTCAAGTGCCATGTCAAAGTTCCCCTGGAAAAATAGAAACGGATCCCGTAGCCAGAAAGTGTCCACATCGCTGAACAGAACCTCCCAGCCCTGTTCCAGTAGATCTAAGATATACCCCTGTCTCTTATTGACGAACTTCTTGTACTCTTTGGTATTGAAGACGAGCTTTCCAGTTGTTGACTTAGCAGTCTGAGTCATCAAGACATTCAGTCCGGCCATTGTCTTATTGGAGAGATAATTAAACGCTTGGTCATCTTCAGTAACCACCGATATATTAGGGCAGGCTCTCGTGCGCCTGATGCTCTCAAGCCAATTTTCTGTGAAGTCCAAATAAGCAGAATTGGTGGTGGTCAGAAGGATGGTGCCGGATCTCCTCTGAAGATCCGATGCGGTGCACTGGTACGGCTCCGGGGAACCACCCCCATCCCCATCCCCATCCCCGGGAGATAGCCGGGTCGAGGTTTTTGTCGGTTGAAACTGGTTATACGTAGCTTCAATTCGTAGGTTTGTGTCAACTTTGTACGCATCTGACTTCAAAGAGGGGGTATCAACACACGTGGTTTTCTTTCGTGTTGTCGAAACTAAGGGAAGTAAAACAGTATATGTATTTTAGTTTGCGGTAACACCATGTGCATCTACTCGTCAGTAAGATTATGTTCTGTTGAGAACGTGTCTTGCTTTTTATTTTTCTACCGCGTAGAAGGTTTTCGGTATTCGGGAGACTTCTCAGCTCTGAAAAGAACTATCCTGCTTTTTAACCACTACCTGGGGTGGAAGGTAGAAAATCGGCTGGGACTACTACTTTAGCTTTTAGTGGATCGTTAATAACTTCACTACCGCGGAGTGAGTTCTTAATATTGGTCTCAACGTTTCGACTAGCTTGCTCTAGTCATTGTCAGGAGACTGATGAGTGCTGATGAGTGGAAGAGATATTAAAGGGCATATTTATTTATATAGGGGGAAAAAAGACAAAACTTTAAATTTAGTAATTCAGATAATATCAACCAACATTATTCTCAAAGGTTACCTCTACTGTTTTTTTAGATGAAAACTTGGCTCAGTAAAATACTGAAACAGCTGTTTAGACATTGCTTCCTGCCTTTGCATATCACATTATGGTTGTCATCAATGACCGTACCCCCACCCATAAGGTAAACATACTTACATGCAATAAAGATGTACACAACCGCTAAGGAGTACGTCACAAACATTAACACGTTGGCTTTGAAATGCATGCTGTCAAGAAAGAAACAGATCCCCAATAATATTTACGGTAAGAATATGAATCTGCTTATACTGCCTGACTTTTCAACCCTAGAGGTTGGGTGGGGGGGGGGGGGGGGTGGGGGCACTTCTGCCCGGACCATGACATCACTGAGACTGGAATGAAGTCTTTAGCATTAATTTATAGGTCCTTTCGGTTGGTGGTCAGTTTTTGAAACAGATAATTTTTTTTCTCTCGGATTACTATTTAGCTGTTCCGACCTACCGTCGGAACAGGTATTGTTTTCGTCGAGATTTTTATTATTTTTATTATTATTATTATTCTTTGTTTCCGCCTAAAACCCCATTGCGTTTGTACAGCATTTTTGTTCAGGCTCCGTCTCCTAAAGTATAAGGATAAAATAGTTAAATCATATATCAAATTGAAGCTTAGAACATAAGCTTTACTCTAATAAAAAATTGTTAACATTCTTAATTAATTAACCACGTGGTCTTCATTTGAATTTTTAATTTGTAAACTTGATGCAGTCACTTTCATGTTATTGTGAAACATTCTCTTCGGTAATACAACACAGTATGTACCTCGATGAGTTGTTGACTTCTTGAGAGGAGTCTATACTATTTTGTTTCCTACCTGCGTTCTGGACACATTACTCTGTACACGCACAACGTACGGAGGTTTAGGATTTTCGTTAGAACGTGCGTTAAATTTGTCGTTGTTTTTATAACCGCGTTCTGGACCAATTACTCTGTGCATGGTTTTTCGTTAAAACGAACGTGCGTAATTAGATAGGGGTTTTTGACGACATCGACGTCGTCGTCAAAAACCCCCTTAAGGCATCTAATACTACATTTCAACCCTACTTAATAGTTATAGGCGTTAGCAGTTCATATTTAGTGACAATGGTCGCAAAATCATGAAACGAGAATTATTTCGCCGGATCATAATCCCCTCTGTTGATGCACACATGTAAAAACCCACCATTTTTACATCGTGCCCTTCTAGCCTAGTGGTCATCAGTCGCGACTACACATCTGAGAATTGCGAGTTCGAATCTCCGTCAGAAATCAATATTTTTTTATCCCCCAAAACTACAAATATATTTCTTTTTGTAATATTTAAGTTTGATTCTTATCTTTATATCGATAGTGTTGCCTTTTCTTTTTCTCAAATGTTAGCCCAACATAACCTGTGTGCATGCATGACACGATGATGTTTAAAAACACAGTAAGCGAAAAATGGTGATCATAAGCGCAGAGTTTGGTGGTTAAGAGTTCTGTGAAATCAACTTGTACTAGATCAAACATCAAACCACCGACCCCCAAAAAAATTAAACATCGTAATTAATTAACCACGTGACCCATATTTGCATATTTAATTGTACAAGGGGACAAAGTTGTTGGAACTTCCTGTTGATGCTGACATCATGAGAACATCAGCATAAGTATTGGAATTGCACTACCTATTGAACCACTTGGAGTGTTCAAGGAGTCCAACACGTCAGTCTAGAGTCCAACTCTGATTGAAAAAATCAATTCAGGCATCATCTTCAATTTAATTTTATGCAACAAGCAAACTTATAAATTTTCTGATTTTATTTCAAAGGGTAACATAAATGGCTGTTAGCAAACGGTTTCCAACAAAAACTACATGGTGTACGTGCACAATACTCTTACTGGCCTCAAGCATTGACCTCTAGATAATAAATCAAGCATTCTTTTCAAAATGATTAAAGTTTGTTATTGCCACATTATTCAGCGAACCATGAATCATACACAGCTACTATTCACAAGAAAATCTATGTGTGGAGGGTAACAGACAGCACACAATGGAACCGGAGTTTAACAATGACAATACCAAAAGTGCAATCGTCAGCAGTTGAAGTTTATTATACATGGGGCTGATGGTGATCAAAAGGATAAAAGTTTGTTATCGCCACATTATTCAGCGAACCATGAATCATACACAGCTACTATTCACAAGAAAATCTATGCGTTGAGGGTAAACATACAGCACACAATGGAACCGGAGTTTAACAATGACAATACCAAAAGTGCAATCATCCTCGCTCCCCAACCAAGGTGACTACAAAACGTCTCTAATGGATAACAATGGTATATTTCGACATGGTTTTTTTCCCAGCAAGAGTTGTGGGGCCCAATTTCTCTAGTATTTATTTTGGGTATTTTGTTTATCTGTTTCATTTAAATATATGGTTAAGTTTTATTTTACGCTAACTGTTTTTGTGTTTGTTCTTCCTGTAATTTTGAATTGTTTTGCCGCTACATAAGATTACACCCACTAAATAGAATTGCTTACATTGCTTTCTTCGTTACAAAAAAAGGGGGGAGGGGGTCCGTACTCGTTAAGGTTTGCTTTTTATGGGCCCCTCCATCCCCTACATGTGTTTTGCATTGATTTTTAGTTTTTGTTTTCTATTATTGTACGATTGCATTTGCTTGTAATAAATTATTTATTACCTTCTGTGTAGACTAAGCAAGTCTCGCGTGTATTTGAACTTGCGGGACCATTATGTTCCAAACCTTATGGAGTTTTACGTGGGACATTTTGTTTCGTCCATTATTTTAGTTTAACGTAGTTTATGACCATGAATATTATAAATATTGTTGGAAATGTAATACTAGTTAACAAAACGTATACAAGTAAAATCCTTTCAACAAAAGAAATCCTACTTTCGGGATGTCAACTTAATTCCCGAGATAAGTTATCACAGGAAGACGACATCCTAATTTTAGGATGTCGACTTCCCGAGATAAATTATCACAGCAAGACGACATCCTACTTTTGGGATATCGACATTCCGAGATAAATTATCACAGGAAGACGACATTCTTCTTTTAGAATGTCGACTTCCCGAGATAAATTATCACAGGAAGATGACAACTGACGTTTAGGATGTCGACATACCGAGATAAATTATCACAGCAAGACGACATCCTACTTTTAGGATGTCGACATCCCGAGATAAATTATCACAGGAAGACGACATCCTACTTTTAGGATGTCGACATTCCGAGATAAATTATCACAGGAAGACGACATTCTTCTTTAAGAATGTCGACTGTTTGTAGTTTGGAAAAATTTGGAAAAACCGTGACCTCAATTTGACCTCTACTTCCGGGTCAACCGGAAGTGGGACCATATCTCAAGAACTACTCAACCGATTTTCAATTTGTTTTCACTTACAGACTCCTTGACATTAATATTGACTGTGAAAACTCGTGACCCCATGTTGGCCTCTACGTCCGGGTGAACCGGAAGTGGGACCATACGCAAAGTACTATACAACCGATTTTCAATCCTGTTTGTTCAGTTTTATCCTCCTAAGGCATTAAAAATAAACTTTGAAAATCCATGACCCCAAGTTGACCTCTACTTCCGGGTCAACCAGAAGTGGCACCATATATCAAGAACTACACAACCGATTTTCTAACTTTTTTTTCAGATACAGACTCCTTGGGCGTTAGAGATTAGCCTTAGGTTACCGCGACCCCATGAAGTGGCACCGTAACTCAAGACACTGTACAGTATTTTCCAAACTTTTTTTCAGTTATAGACTCCTTAGTAATGTTAACACATAATCAAAGCAAAAGAACACGGAACAGCTTTGTGTTTGTTCACAAACACCTAATGTCTAGTTATTTATTTATTATACTCGGATTGTTTTATCTCGGAAAACAGTTATTATTGCTGATGAAGACAAGGATGCCACGCCACATAAGTCAACTTTTAATCACTGTAGTTCTTGAGCACGATGAAACCTGTTACCAAGATTACTTGCTATGAGCAAGAAACCTTAACTGTTTCTACCTCCATGGTTTAACTGAGTGTTTCTTACAGGCTAAAATGACAACAAAACACATCACAACAGAGGCACTGAAATTAAAAAACATTCCAAATCATTACGCATAACCACAGTCTTACAGCAATCGCACAACATCGGTAAACAGTATTGACCAATGGCCCGAGAAAGAAGTAATTTACCACGAATTTGATTTCGAGACCTCAGATTTAGAACTTGAGGTTTCGAAATCAACCATCTAAACGCACACAACTTCGTGTGACAAGGGTGTTTTTTTCCGCTCGCAAGTTCGATGACCGATTGAGCTCAAATTTTCACAGGTTTGTTATAAGGCTAGTCTTTGACAGTTACCGATAGTGTCCACTGCCTTTAAAACCCTTGTGGCTACAGCGCCCTCAATGATGCAGCTGAAATAAAATCACTTTCTTGGAGATTGCCTGGAAATGGTTGCCAGTTAATTGGGAAAAGTTCCGTATCCTGCCACCACTTTCCCACTAATTTTTACAAAAAGGATCTCCTTTTAAAATAAAACTATACTCATTTCTCTATTACTCTCTCTCTCTATTCAGGTATTTCTGCTTCACTGATTTTCTGTTCATGTTTGTTGTGTTCTCATTTATAGCCTTCGAGAAAGCCTGTGCTAAAAGCATGGAGGTAGCCTCCATGGCTAAAGCATGGGTATAAATAAGTCAAAACGTCGACAGGCCATTATGTATTTTTATACCATCCTTTGGTTGGGAAGCAGTTTGCAACAGCTACTTATATTTTCTCACTAATTTATTTCATATCAAAATGACAAAGTGGTGGCAGGATACGGAAATTTCCTCGTTGATCACCCCAAATGTTAAGTTCAAGTTTGATCTATTACATAACATTGATAGAAGCTCGACTTACCTTTGCGTTTGTATACTTACTATCATCAAATTCTGCAGTTTCTCCCTTTCCCTTTGGATCGGTAAGCATTCAAAATGGTTGTCTTCGTGTACGGTTGCTGCGTGAATGCACAGCCCAATACACTGTATCTGTGATATAATTAAATGACCCTAGCAACAAACGAAGCCAACTACAAGACACAGCAAGTGTTCAATGGACACCATAAGATGATTTTTTTTAAACATGTAATACTCGTCAAGGAATGAAGTAGATTGTCTTACAAGTGACAGTTCGACTATTGGTCCCTGCTGCTCTGTATGTTGTTAATGCAATACAACTCAGTAGCATGAAGGCCTTGTACAGCTAGCTGAATAGAATGAATGTGTACCGTCGCCATGAAAGCCATTACGTAATCACTATAATAATAGTGATGCAAATAGCGCCCCCCATTCTACAGTTGGCTAAACCATGGAGGAAGAAGGGCGAAACCAACTGGTATGTGTCAATGTTTGTATATAGACCTTTCTTTTGTTTACAAATATTTGGGCGAAACCAGCGCATGCGCAGTTTCTGGTTGGCAAGTTACTTTATAAAATGTCGCTTGACAGTACATGGAGACTTTGGGCTTACAACTAATACTACAGTACAAACAAGTCGCTATAGAATCGTACAGTAATTTCGTGCAGAATTTCAGATTCAGTAGTCAGCGATGACAGTTGTGAGTGCTTGGGTTGTGATTAAAACAACTGGATATGTGGTTCTGCGCAACTGTGTGTATGCATGGCAGGGTAAGCCTCTCTGTCACGTTGACCTTGTTGACGTTCTTTATTAAACTTTTAACTTAGGCAAGCGGGCATTTTAAATTTGTAATTTTATTTAAACTGTTTTTAATTTCAAACTAGGCATAGGGCCTATCTCTGATATTTTGGGGAACAGCGTGAAAAATACGTAGGGACCTACACATATTTATACCGGACCACTGTTACTGTTAGTGTTACTTTAGCCTAGTTGAGTAGTTACTTAGTACGTTGTTATTTTTTTTTTATATTGAGCCATTGCGGTTTTTATTATGAAATATAATTGCAGTTGAATTGCAAATTGATAGCGGTCCAAATGTAGATCAGGGGAATGGTAATTTGTTCAGTTCACAATCACATATTTTGGTAATTCAATTCAGTAACATTTATTTCAATGCTGTCATTCATAAAAATAAAAAAATAAATAAAAAAGTGTCCTTAAGCAAACTCGCCCCACCGGCCAAATTATACATACTGTGGACAATCACTCCATATCCGGATGTACTCCTAGAACTATTGCGGTTTCGTCTGCTATCGTCTCCCATATTGCGGTTTCGTCTGCTATCGTCTCCCGTTACTGGAGACGATAGCAGATGAAACCGAAATAGTTCTAGGAGTAATCCGGATGATGGTAATCTAGCTTACTTGCCCACGAAAATGTCATCCTCGGGCAAGGTCACCCCAATAAATAATATATAAACAGATCATCTCCCAACGACTGCCTATTCACAATTATTTATTTTCAATTTCATCTATGAATGAAAATAATGTGTGTAAGCAAAATAACGGTTTTCATCCATGAACCCTTTAGTATTAAGCCATTTGACTCACACCACTTCCCAGTCATGATCTTTCCGAGTTTTCATTGTAAAAAAACAAACACTTTAAGTTTGCTTCAGTAACCATGGCGACTTGAGAAACAATTTACAGTTACAGAAACAGTCACCTTCAGAAAACGAAAATAACATGAACATCAGGCGGGAACAACAATAAAGAAGGTCCAACAATGAGATCAAGCTGTGTGCACAAAAATATTAATTTCATTTTTTGAAACAGTTCAAATAAATGTACAGTTTTTTAGCAAAATATAGGACAATAATATGTTTTAAATACATTTGTTCCTCAGAGAGGTTAAAGGCACTGGACACTATCGGTACTATCGGTACTTACTCAAACTAATTGTTAGCATAAAACTAACTTGTTAACAAGCAATTTCGTATTCAATTTTGATGGCGAAGAACCATTCAATGATCAATGTATTATATGAAAGTTGATAACTTTTCCTACCCCTACCAAATAGCAATGTACCACATTGAGAGGGGCTATCTCGCCTGTCCTGCAGTTGTGCATGGCACTATATAAACTAATGATGAACCCACCACTTGGTGACCTACACCCTGGGCACCCTCGCATCTACATCCTGGAAGGGCATGTCCATGCCTGGGATGTAAATTATCATGTGGTGGGTTCATCAGTTAATATTTCCATGCACAGCCGCAGGACAGATGAGATAGCCCCTTTAATTTGTGACCTTAAATTTTGACCAAACTATGACAATGCATCTTTAAAAACAAATTTATTAGTGTATTACTTGCACATATTTTTTAACAAAGATAATTTATTCCACCTTTAATCTTAAAGTCTAAATATGTATAATTTTAACAAATTATATTTTACATATAAATAATTTATAATAAATAAATTTGGATAATATGAATAAATAATTTAAAACGAATACAACCGTGTTTGTATCCTGATTTGATTTGGTTTGTGAATGTGCATGCATGATCAATTACTGTAGGGCATTTTTAGACATCATAGTAACAAATTGAAATCCACAAGTATTTGATTTATTGTGTTGTAGCTGCAGCTGAATATCAAAATCAAACCTGCATCAACCCATAATAGTAATAACCAGTTTTTATGGAGTGCTTTTCACACCCATAGGGCATCTCAAAGCACTTCCAACATTATTCCCCCCTGGTCATCGTGCGTTAATTCAGTTCTCAAACCATCTCAGCTTGGAAAGAATTTTGTTTCGTCGTAGCCCGAAATTATGTGTATAATAATAATGTGTAATAATTCTACCCTGATGAGTTGATATGAATTGATGAAGTGTTAACAATTTATATATCATAGTGAAAGCACTTTGTGGATGAGTTCTAACAAAAAAAACGAGTTCCGGGTGTCCCAGGGAAATCGGTCCACCGGAGATTATGTCCCCCAAAATGGGAAAATAATGTGGCCTGTGAAGGAGGGTGTTTCAAAAGAGGGCGCTATGAGAAGTAAAGTACACAGTTCGCCGTGGGAGCAAAATATTTGGGGAACAGAACCTCCTGCCACACCGGATCACATAGACTTGAATTCTTTGTGATCAACGAGCCACATACTGCAGTTTCGGAACCGTTCAACTTTCGGATCGTGTCCGACAATCCAGTTGTTATGCACGACAACAAAGTCCTTTTTGTCCTTCCTCCATTCGTCATCGAAAAATAATTTCCCATTCGGAAATTTATTGGAGTCAAGAACCCGGAGCTTCAATCCGGCTATCACTTTTCGCCGGATCATGATATTCATAACCACTTGATCCGGCTTCATGGTCTTGTCGTTGGCCATAAACCGGATCCACTCCTTGACAAACTGCATGGTTCGTTCGGTTGGTCGAAAGTAGACAAACCCGGCACAGTATGAGGCTGGTTCATGGTTATCTTCCTCAAGTGCCATGTCAAAGTTCCCCTGGAAAAATAGAAACGGATCCCGTAGCCAGAAAGTGTCCACATCGCTGAACAGAACCTCCCAGCCCTGTTCCAGTAGATCTAAGATATACCCCTGTCTCTTATTGACGAACTTCTTGTACTCTTTGGTATTGAAGACGAGCTTTCCAGTTGTTGACTTAGCAGTCTGAGTCATCAAGACATTCAGTCCGGCCATTGTCTTATTGGAGAGATAATTAAACGCTTGGTCATCTTCAGTAACCACCGATATATTAGGGCAGGCTCTCGTGCGCCTGATGCTCTCAAGCCAATTTTCTGTGAAGTCCAAATAAGCAGAATTGGTGGTGGTCAGAAGGATGGTGCCGGATCTCCTCTGAAGATCCGATGCGGTGCACTGGTACGGCTCCGGGGAACCACCCCCATCCCCATCCCCATCCCCGGGAGATAGCCGGGTCGAGGTTTTTGTCGGTTGAAACTGGTTATACGTAGCTTCAATTCGTAGGTTTGTGTCAACTTTGTACGCATCTGACTTCAAAGAGGGGGTATCAACACACGTGGTTTTCTTTCGTGTTGTCGAAACTAAGGGAAGTAAAACAGTATATGTATTTTAGTTTGCGGTATCACCATGTGCATCTACTCGTCAGTAAGATTATGTTCTGTTGAGAACTTGTCTTGCTTTTTATTTTTCTACCGCGTAGAAGGTTTTCGGTATTCGGGAGACTTCTCAGCTCTGAAAAGAACTATCCTGCTTTTTAACCACTACCTGGGGTGGAAGGTAGAAAATCGGCTGGGACTACTACTTTAGCTTTTAGTGGATCGTTAATAACTTCACTACCGCGGAGTGAGTTCTTAATATTGGTCTCAACGTTTCGACTAGCTTGCTCTAGTCATTGTCAGGAGACTGATGAGTGCTGATGAGTGGAAGAGATATAAAGGGCCTATTTATTTATATAGGGGGAAAAAAGACAAAACTTTAAATTTAGTAATTCAGATAATATCAAACCAACATTATTCTCAAAGGTTACCTCTACTGTTTTTTTAGATGAAAACTTGGCTCAGTAAAATACTGAAACAACTGTTTAGACATTGCTTCCTGCCTTTGCATATCATACTATGGTTGTCATCAATGACCGTACCCCCACCCATAAGGTAAACATACTTACATGCAATAAAGATGTACACAACCGCTAAGGAGTACGTCACAAACATTAACACGTTGGCTTTGAAATGCATGCTGTGAAGAAAGAAACAGATCCCCAATAATATTTACGGTAAGAATATGAATCTGCTTATACTGCCTGACTTTTCAACCCTAGAGGTTGGGTGGGGGGGGGGGGGGGGGGGTGGGCGCACTTCTGCCCGGACCATGACATCACTGAGACTGGAATGAAGTCTGTAGCATTAATTTATAGGTCCTTTCGGTTGGTGGTCAGTTTTTGCAACAGATAATTTTTTTTCTCTCGGATTACTATTTCGCTGTTCCGACCTACCGTCGGAACAGGTATTGTTTTCGTCGAGATTTTTATTATTTTTATTATTATTATTATTCTTTGTTTCCGCCTAAAACCCCATTGCGTTTGTACAGCATTTTTGTTCAGGCTCCGTCTCCTAAAGTATAAGGATAAAAGAGTTAAATCATATATCAAATTGAAGCTTAGAACATAAGCTTTACTCTAATAAAAAAGTGTTAACGTTCTTAATTAATTAACCACGTGGTCTTCATTTGAATTTTTAATTTGTAAACTTGATGCAGTCACTTTCATGTTATTGTGAAACATTCTCTTCGGTAATACAACACAGTATGTACCTCGATGAGTTGTTGACTTCTTGAGAGGAGTCTATACTATTTTGTTTCCTACCTGCGTTCTGGACACATTACTCTGTACACGCACAACGTACGGAGGTTTAGGATTTTCGTTAGAACGTGCGTTAAATTTGTCGTTGTTTTTATAACCGCGTTCTGGACCAATTACTCTGTGCATGGGTTTTCGTTAAAACGAACGTGCGTAATTAGATAGGGGTTTTTGACGACATCGACGTCGTCGTCAAAAACCCCCTTAAGGCATCTAATACTACATTTCAACCCTACTTAATAGTTATAGGCGTTAGCAGTTCATATTTAGTGACAATGGTCGCAAAATCATGAAACGAGAATTATTTCGCCGGATCATAATCCCCTCTGTTGATGCACACATGTAAAAACCCACCATTTTTACATCGTGCCCTTCTAGCCTAGTGGTCATCAGTCGCGACTACACATTTGAGAATTGCGAGTTCGAATCTCCGTCAGAAATCAATATTGTTTTATCCCCCAAAACTAAAAATATATTTCTTTTTGTAATATTTAAGTTTGATTCTTATCTTTATATCGATAGTGTTGCCTTTTCTTTTTCTCAAATGTTAGCCCAACATAACCTGTGTGCATGCATGACACGATGATGTTTAAAAACACAGTAAGCGAAAAATGGTGATCATAAGCGCAGAGTTTGGTGGTTAAGAGTTCTGTGAAATCAACTTGTACTAGATCAAACATCAAACCACCGACCCCCAAAAAAATTAAACATCGTAATTAATTAACCACGTGACCCATATTTGCATATTTAATTGTACAAGGGGACAAAGTTGTTGGAACTTCCTGTTGATGCTGACATCATGAGAACATCAGCATAAGTATTGGAATTTCACTACCTATTGAACCACTTGGAGTGTTCAAGGAGTCCAACACGTCAGTCTAGAGTCCAACTCTGATTGAAAAAATCAATTCAGGCATCATCTTCAATTTAATTTTATGCAACAAGCAAACTTATAAATTTTCTGATTTTATTTCAAAGGGTAACATAAATGGCTGTTAGCAAACGGTTTCCAACAAAAACTACATGGTGTACGTGCACAATACTCTTACTGGCCTCAAGCATTGACCTCTAGATAATAAATCAAGCATTCAGTTCAAAATGATGAAAGTTTGTTATTGCCACATTATTCAGCGAACCATGAATCATACACAGCTACTATTCACAAGAAAATCTATTTGCATGGAGGGTAACAGACAGCACACAATGGAACCGGAGTTTAACAATGACAATACCAAAAGTGCAATCGTCAGCAGTTGAAGTTTATTATACATGGGGCTGATGGTGATCAAAAGGATAAAAGTTTGTTATCGCCACATTATTCAGCGAACCATGAATCATACACAGCTACTATTCACAAGAAAATCTATGCGTTGAGGGTAAACATACAGCACACAATGGAACCGGAGTTTAACAATGACAATACCAAAAGTGCAATCGTCCTCGCTCCCCAACCAAGGTGACTACAAAACGTCTCTCATGGATAACAATGGTATATTTCGACATGGTTTTTTTCCCAGCAAGAGTTGTGGGGCCCAATTTCTCTAGTATTTATTTTGGGTATTTTGTTTATCTGTTTCATTTAAATAAATTGTTAAGTTTTAATTTACGCTAACTGTTTTTGTGTTTGTTCTTCCTGTAATTTTGAATTGTTTTGCCGCTACATAAGATTACACCCACTAAATAGAATTGCTTACATTGCTTTCTTCGTTACAAAAAAAGGGGGAGGGGTCCGTACTCGTTAAGGTTTGCTTTGTATGGGCCCCTCCATCCCCTACATGTGTTTTGCATTGATTTTTAGTTTTTGTTTTCTATTATTGTACGATTGCATTTGCTTGTAATAAATTATTTATTACCTTCTGTGTAGACTAAGCAAGTCTCGCGTGTATTTGAACTTGCGGGACCATTATGTTCCAAACCTTATGGAGTTTTACGTGGGACATTTTGTTTCGTCCATTATTTTAGTTTAACGTAGTTTATGACCATGAATATTATAAATATTGTTGGAAATGTAATACTAGTTAACAAAACGTATACAAGTAAAATCCTTTCAACAAAAGAAATCCTACTTTCGGGATGTCAACTTAATTCCCGAGATAAGTTATCACAGGAAGACGACATCCTAATTTTAGGATGTCGACTTCCCGAGATAAATTATCACAGCAAGACGACATCCTACTTTTGGGATATCGACATTCCGAGATAAATTATCACAGGAAGACGACATTCTTCTTTTAGAATGTCGACTTCCCGAGATAAATTATCACAGGAAGATGACAACTGACGTTTAGGATGTCAACATACCGAGATAAATTATCACAGCAAGACGACATCCTACTTTTAGGATGTCGACATCCCGAGATAAATTATCACAGGAAGACGACATCCTACTTTTAGGATGTCGACATTCCGAGATAAATTATCACAGGAAGCGACATTCTTCTTTAAGAATGTCGACTGTTTGTAGTTTGGAAAAATTTGGAAAAACCGTGACCTCAATTTGACCTCTACTTCCGGGTCAACCGGAAGTGGGACCATATCTCAAGAACTACTCAACCGATTTTCAATTTGTTTTCACTTACAGACTCCTTGACATTAATATTGACTGTGAAAACTCGTGACCCCATGTTGGCCTCTACGTCCGGGTGAACCGGAAGTGGGACCATACGCAAAGTACTATACAACCGATTTTCAATCCTGTTTGTTCAGTTTTATCCTCCTAAGGCATTAAAAATAAACTTTGAAAATCCATGACCCCAAGTTGACCTCTACTTCCGGGTCAACCAGAAGTGGCACCATATATCAAGAACTACACAACCGATTTTCTAACTTTTTTTCAGATACAGACTCCTTGGGCGTTAGAGATTAGCCTTAGGTTACCGCGACCCCATGGTGGCACCGTAACTCAAGACACTGTACAGTATTTTTCAAACTTTTTTTCAGTTATAGACTCCTTGGTAATGTTAACACATAATCAAAGCAAAAGAACACGGAACAGCTTTGTGTTTGTTCACAAACACCTAATGTCTAGTTATTTATTTATTATACTCGGATTGTTTTATCTCGGAAAACAGTTATTATTGGTGATGAAGACAAGGATGCCACGCCACATAAGTCAACTTTTAATCACTGTAGTTCTTGAGCACGATGAAACCTGTTACCAAGATTACTTGCTATGAGCAAGAAACCTTAACTGTTTCTACCTCCATGGTTTAAATGAGTGTTTCTTACAGGCTAAAATGACAACAAAACACATCACAACAGAGGCACTGAAATTAAAAAACTTTCCAAATCATTACGCATAACCACAGTCTTACAGCAATCGCACAACATCGGTAAACAGTATTGACCAATGGCCCGAGAAAGAAGTAATTTACCACGAATTTGATTTCGAGACCTCAGATTTAGAACTTGAGGTTTCGAAATCAACCATCTAAACGCACACAACTTCGTGTGACAAGGGTGTTTTTTCCGCTCGCAAGTTCGATGACCGGTTGAGCTCAAATTTTCACAGGTTTGTTATAAGGCTAGTCTTTGACAGTTACCGATAGTGTCCACTGCCTTTAAAACCCTTGTGACTACAGCGCCCTCAATGATGCAGCTGAAATAAAATCACTTTCTTGGAGATTGCCTGGAAATGGTTGCCAGTTAATTGGGAAAAGTTCCGTATCCTGCCACCACTTTCCCACTAATTTTTACAAAAAGGATCTCCTTTTAAAATAAAACTATACTCATTTCTCTATTACTCTCTCTCTCTATTCAGGTATTTCTGTTTCACTGATTTTCTGTTCATGTTTGTTGTGTTCTCATTTAGCCTTCGAGAAAGCCTGTGCTAAAAGCATGGAGGTAGCCTCCATGGCTAAAGCATGGGTATAAATAAGTCAAAACGTCGACAGGCCATTATGTATTTTTATACCATCCTTTGGTTGGGACGCAGTTTGCAACAGCTACTTCTATTTTCTCACTAATTTATTTCATATCAAAATGACAAAGTGGTGGCAGGATACGGAAATTTCCTCGTTGATCAACCCAAATGTTAAGTTCAAGTTTGATCTATTACATAACATTGATAGAAGCTCGACTTACCTTTGCGTTTGTATACTTACTTTCATCAAATTCTGCAGTTTCTCCCTTTCCCTTTGGATCGGTAAGCATTCAAATGGTTGTCTTCGTGTACGGTTGCTGCGTGAATGCACAGCCCAATACACTGTATCTTTGATATAATTAAATGACTCTAGCAACAAACGAAGCCAACTACAAGACACAGCAAGTGTTAAATGGACACCATACGATGATCTTTTTTTAAACATGTAATACTCGTCAAGGAATGAAGTAGATTGTCTCACAAGTGACAACGACTATTGGTCCCTGCTGCTCTGTATGTTGTTAATGCAATACAACTCAGTAGCATGAAGCAAAGATTATAGAGCGCCGCAAGGCGCAAGATGCGGAACTCGGGCTGAAATGTGAAATCCCACTGGATGCCATTTCGGCCGGTCCTACTACTTGCCGTCAACTCGCCGACTTGCCGTCAACTCGCCGTCAAATCATTTTCGTGCCGTCAACTCATTAAATTTACTTGAAAAATTTATAAATGGGGCACGGAAGTGTTAAGTCTGGGCTGAACTACATATTTCTCATGGTTTTCGGTACAAATTTATTCACAAAAACGACTTTGTGTTGATAAAAAAAGTACCAATCATTGACATCTTGGGCCAAGATTAATCCATATAAAAAGCACGATGGCGGCCGACGGTTTTGCTGCTTCGAGATAATTTTTTCACAAGAAAAAAAACTCAATTTTTATTCCGAAATACGACCTAAAACTTACGCAAGTTCTCTTTTAGCTGATAAGTCACCGTTCTATGCTTCTTTTGTGGATTTTAAATGTATATTGGAGGAGTTGACGGCGAGTTGACGGCACAAGTGAGTTGACGGCGAGTTGACGGCAAGTAGTAGGACCCATTTCGGCAAGTAACAACAATAGATCAGTGCAGTTCAGTGCAGACAATGACCTTTCCTATCAATGGGAAACAAAACATTCACTTGCTGAAATGGCGCCCATGCGTATTTCACGTTCCAACAATAGATAAAGCTTCAGTTCCGCATCCTGTGCCTTGCGGTGCTCTTTAATCTTTGGCATGAAGGCCTTGTACAGCTAGCTGAATAGAATGAATGTGTACCTTCGCCTTGAAAGACATTACGTAATCGCTATTAAGTGATGCAAATAGCGCCCCCCATTCTAAAGTTGGCGAAGCCATGGAGGAAGAAGGGCGAAACCAACTGGTATGTGTCAATGTTTGTATATTGACCACCGTCAATCCGCCATTAAGCCACATCCACGTCTGGTCCACTTTTCTGGATCTTGGGGTTCCTTGCTCAATGCATGGAGGTAGTCTGGGTGCAAGGCGTTCTTCGATAGTTGAGTGATAGTGAATACTAACGTATTGCACCAAGACTAGCATGGAGGTATAATTGGTAGGCATACCTAGCCCATATTATGGTTATTGCATGGAGGAAAAAGTTTATTCTTTTTTCTTCCTCCGTGTGTTATCATTAAAGAAAGGACGCTAGATGAAGCCAGAAAACGTAGATTGGGTATCACTTATTATTATATGAAGCGTTTTCCCACATTTTTCTCTTTTTAAATGAAAACGATTGAAATGAACATTGTTAGTTTGTTGTTTATTTT
Source organism: Asterias rubens (assembly GCF_902459465.1). Taxonomy (NCBI): domain Eukaryota; kingdom Metazoa; phylum Echinodermata; class Asteroidea; order Forcipulatida; family Asteriidae; genus Asterias; species Asterias rubens. Next base: position 21,107,949 of record NC_047064.1, on the reverse strand, counting down.
ATACTATTTTAATTTTTTTTTTTTTTTTTTTTAAAGATTTGTTTTGTATTACTTGTACGTTAAGTCAATCAAAAACATGCTAGCAAAGTTGAGTCTAAGGGCGTCAAAGGACGGGAGGCGATAACAAGAAAAAAGAAAAAAGAAAAGAAAGATCGATTGGTCTGAAAACAGGAACAACATTATTGTTGGTGCTATTACTGTCAAATCAAAATACATGGTTTAAATTGTAACCACCCTTATCGAATGGGTACTTTTTGTACGACACAAAACACAAAACACATATGGGTCATTCCATGTCAGACCAACGCACTTTTTTACCTCATGTCTTCCGATTTTGATATAAATTGCTGTGATTGTAGGTCCTTATGAGCAATGAATGCACAGCAATTTTTAGCCCGATCGGACTTACCATGTGGTCAGGGCAGAAACCACTAAAATCTGACATTTTTTGGGTAAAATACCACCTTTTGGTAAAAATATGTCATAACCATGTCAATTCTCATCACACATATGCAAATTTGGTATCAAAATGATGACAATTGCACGCTCAAATCAATTCTTTTATCAATAATAATTTTCTGAAATGTAGGTCACTGTAATCTTTAATATGTTATCGTGACATTTGACCCCGTTTTTGAAATAATGTATCATTCCAAAAATCAACGACATAAAAATCAGTTGATAGAGCATGTCTTCCTCTATCAGAATCCACTATGAAACAGTTGGGCTCTTCAAAATTTACAAGTTTATGACTATTTTTGTACAAGTCACTATGATCTTTAATATGTTATCGTGACCTTTGACCCAATTTTTTAAATAACGCATCATTCCAAAAATCAACAAAATAATCAATCAACCAAGAAACAACTGGGCTCTTCAAAATTTACAATTTTATTACCATTTTTGTACAGTTGTTAGGTCACAAACTAGTCAATTTATATACTTTACATAATAAACCCACCAACAAACCTCACTCTTCTGTTTCTAAAGTTACTTAAAGTGTTCATGGTTTGCGATTTGTTTCTTGTTGAGGGCTGATGTGGTTTAACCAGAATCAGAATTTAAACTATCAGCAGTGACACACCCAGGATTTATTATTTTTTGGGGGTGGGCCATATTTTCCCCGAAAAACAAAAAATCTAAACAAATCAAACAAACAAATTGAATACCTTGGAGGGGCTGGGATCAATCCCCCAGACCCATCGTCCCCCACCCCCCCTTTCGGGTGCACCACTGTGATTATTAGTGATCCCAGTTAGAGATTACATCAAGGTTGAGATGGAGAAGCTGTCTGCCTTTCTTTAGTAGATCACAAACTTATGCAGTCTTACTTTAACCCCCTGTGATGAATCTTGAACAACAAATTAATGCATAGTAACTTTCTGAGAAAATCTCAAGAACAATTTGTTCAGTATGCTGCAACTCTGACTTCAGTGCCCCAGCAGCAGATTTTGTGCTAACTGTGCGATTTCCATTTAACCGTATAGCACACGAAAAGGCATGCTAACCTTCCGATGAAGTCAGAGTTGCAGCATGGTGACTTTTTTTGTTTACCATCTTGGAAAGAATTTTGTTTCGTCGTAGCCCGAAATTATGTGTATAATAATAATGTGTAATAATTCTACCCTGATGAGTTGATATGAATTGATGAAGTGTTAACAATTTATATATCATAGTGAAAGCACTTTGTGGATGAGTTCTAACAAAAAAAACGAGTTCCGGGTGTCCCAGGGAAATCGGTCCACCGGAGATTATGTCCCCCAAAATGGGAAAATAATGTGGCCTGTGAAGGAGGGTGTTTCAAAAGAGGGCGCTATGAGAAGTAAAGTACATTGTACACAGTTCGCCGTGGGAGCAAAATATCTGGGGGACAGAACCTCCTGCCACACCGGATCACATAGACTTGATTTCGTTGTGATCAACGAGCCACATACTGCAGTTTCGGAACCGTTCAACTTTCGGATCGTGTCCGACAATCCAGTTGTTATGCACGACAACAAAGTCCTTTTTGTCCTTCCTCCATTCGTCATCGAAAAATAATTTCCCATTCGGAAATTTATTGGAGTCAAGAACCCGGAGCTTCAATCCGGCTATCACTTTTCGCCGGATCATGATATTCATAACCACTTGATCCGGCTTCATGGTCTTGTCGTTGGCCATAAACCGGATCCACTCCTTGACAAACTGCATGGTTCGTTCGGTTGGTCGAAAGTAGACAAACCCGGCACAGTATGAGGCTGGTTTATGGTTATCTTCCTCAAGTGCCATGTCAAAGTTCCCCTGGAAAAATAGAAACGGATCCCGTAGCCAGAAAGTGTCCACATCGCTGAACAGAACCTCCCAGCCCTGTTCCAGTAGATCTAAGATATACCCCTGTCTCTTATTGACGAACTTCTTGTACTCTTTGGTATTGAAGACGAGCTTTCCAGTTGTTGACTTAGCAGTCTGAGTCTTCAAGACATTCAGTCCGGCCATTGTCTTATTGGAGAGGTAATTAAACGCTTGGTCATCTTCAGTAACCACCGATATATTAGGGCAGGCTCTCGTGCGCCTGATGCTCTCAAGCCAATTTTCTGTGAAGTCCAAATAAGCAGAATTGGTGGTGGTCAGAAGGATGGTGCCGGATCGCCTCTGAAGATCCGATGCGGTGCACTGGTACGGCTCCGGGGAACTACCCCCATCCCCATCCCCGGGAGATAGCCGGGTCGAGGCATCATGACCTGCCGGAGAGCCCAGTGCTAGCTGATTTATCATAACGCCGTTGTCGGTTTTTGTAGGTTGAAACTGGTTATACGTAGCTTCAATTCGTAGGTTTGTGTCAACTTTGTACGCATCTGACTTCCAAGAGGGGGTATCAACACACGTGGCATTTATTCGTGCTGTCGAAACTAAGGGAAGTAAAACAGTATATGTATTTTAGTTTGCGGTGACACCATGTGCATCTACTCGCCAGTTAGATTATGTTCTTTTGAGAACTTGTCTTGCTTTATATTTTTCTACCGCGTAGAAGGTTTTCGGTATTCGGGAGACTTCTCAGCTCTGAAAAGAACTATCCTGCTTTTTAACCACTACCTGGGGTGGAAGGTAGAAAATCGGCTGGGACTACTACTTTAGCTTTTAGTGGATCGTTAACAACTTCACTACCGCGGAGTGAGTTCTTAATATTGGTCTCAACGTTTCGACTAGCTTGCTCTAGTCATTGTCAGGAGACTGATGAGTGCTGATGAGTGGAAGAGATATAAAGGGCCTATTTATTTATATAGGGGAAAAAAAGACAAAACTTTAAATTTAGTAATTCAGATAATATCAAACCAACATTATTCTCAAAGGTTACCTCTACTGTTTTTTTAGATGAAAACTTGGCTCAGTAAAATACTGAAACAACTGTTTAGACATTGCTTCCTGCCTTTGCATATCATACTATGGTTGTCATCAATGACCGTACCCCCACCCATAAGGTAAACATACTTACATGCAATAAAGATGTACACAACCGCGAAGGAGAACGTCACAAACATTAACACGTTGGCTTTGAAATTCATGCTGTCAAGAAAGAAACAGATCCCCAATAATATTTACGGTAAGAATATGAATCTGCTTATACTGCCTGACTTTTCAACGCTATAGAGGTTGGGTGGGGGGGGGGGGGGGTGGGGGCACTTCTGCCCGGACCATGACATCACTGAGACTGGAATGAAGTCTGTAGCATTAATTTATAGGTCCTTTCGGTTGGTGGTCAGTTTTTGCAACAGATAATGTTTTTTCTCTCGGATTACTATTTATTTATTTATTATACTCGGATTGTTTTAATCTCGGAAAACAGTTATTATTGCTGATGAAGACAAGGATGCCACGCCACATAAGTCAACTTTTAATCACTGTAGTTCTTGAGCACGATGAAACCTGTTACCAAGATTACTTGCTATGAGCAAGAAACCTTAACTGTTTCTACCTCCATGGTTTAGTGTTCTGCGAAGGTTTTACTTGTAAATTCTAGTCCAATGGAACATTTGTTGGGGGGGGGGGGGGTTACCATCTGCCCCATATCGCCATGGTATACACGGCCCAATGTAACACCCGAAAAAGACAGCAAAGTAGTCTTGCTCAAGTGCCAAGACTTGGACTCGAACCCACACTCTATCAGAAACACCCAAGCTTGAGTCCGGTCTCACATTTTCAGTAAAGAGTCTTTCTTACAGGCTAAAATGACAACAAAACACATCACAACAGAGGCACTGAAATTAAAAAACTTTCCAAATCATTACGCATAACCACAGTCTTACAGCAATCGCACAACATCGGTAAACAGTATTGACCAATGGCCCACACTTCTTGTATCACAACATTATATCAAAAAAATAATGTCAAACCTGTGAAAATTTAGGCTCAATCGGTAATCGGAGTCGGGAGAAAATAACGGGGAAAACCCACCCTTGTTTCCGCACGTTTCGCCGTGTCATGACATGTGTTTAAAATAAATCCGTTATTCTCGATATCGAGAATTGATAGTTGTTTTAATGTTTTCTCAAAAAGTAAAGGATTTCATGGAATAACAATATTTAAAGGGAAGTCTTTCACCATTACCTTCTGTAAACCCTGTAAGCTATTTGTAAATCTGTGAACTTTTATTTTTTGTTCTGTTTAGGATGTGTCCAATGGCTTTAAAATAAGATATACTTACTCTGGTTTTGTTCTCGCCTCCATCTATTAAACAAATCGAACTAGTTCTCAGGTTGAAACTCTTGCGTTGAGGAGTTTACACACCTTCTCCAGTATGTGCTTACTGCTGACTGAATGGGTGGGTTCCCCAAACCCTCATTTCCATTTTCAAAGTTGACTTTCCACTTACAAGACGAAGAAACGGCAATCGTTGCAGGATTGCTTGTAAAATACACAGGCCTTCGGGGCATGTACGCGCACAATTTTGGCGTGTAGTTGTTGGCTGACCCCCATCGCTTATTGACTTTAGTTCTCAGAATGTTTAAGCTCATAAACAGGTATGTCCTATAAAAGAAACCTCATAAATTGCCTATAGTCTCGTCAAAAAAACGTCTATCCACCTTTCAGATCTCTGAATGCTGTATCTATCTTATGTATTGAATTTTTGACCTTTCGGCGTTTTGCATAAGCCCTATTTGTGTTTGCTTATCTAGATAACGCCTTCTGCAAACTTACCTATTTCGTTAATATATAACCAAGTTCGTACACACGTATATAAACCACTTTGGGGTGTGGTATGTATCGTGATATTTGCTGGGCTATACAGGAAACACACGTACAAAAAAAAAACATCTTGAAAACCTACGTATCCACCTCTTAAATCCCAACTTAAAGGCACAGGACACGTTTGGTCAAAGACCAACCGTCGATTTCACCAAACTCTTCCTAACTTAGGATGAATCTTAGGACTTGGGACGAGTTTAGTTTCGTATAAAATGTTAGGACGCACTGAACCCATCCTAAGTTAGGACGGGTTACTCGTCCCATGCTCGTCCTAACTCGAGTTATAGGCTTAGTCCTAGTGTTTCGTAAAATCGGATGCAGTATTCTCAAGTGGTGTATCCCAACATAATATGCATAAATTAACAAACCTGTCATCATTTTGGCTCAATATTGTGGTCATCGAAGTTCCCAAAGCACGCCTTTATTTCACAATTCAAAATTTTTGATAATTGCCAGCCTGAATGTTTATAACATTGTTTACACATCTTTGGCGGAACTTATTTCTTTCAAGGCAGGTCGTAAGATTAAAATAAACTAATTTCTCCCTTAATTTTTTGAGTACATATCCTGAATTGTATACTTTTCAAAATGAACTCCAACTTGGCAACGGTACATTGCAACAATGTGAAACCAAATTCTACATTTCCTGAGTTTCGATTCTCTCCATGTTGATAAAAATCTTTGTAAAAATCCCCTCTTTGACAAATTAATACCATATCAAACACTTCCGGAGCCCAGTTTTCTCGCTCTGCTTTAAACCGCTGTATTCTGCGCTTATGAATTTGCAGCCTATGGAATAATGCACTTTACATGGCGCAAGGCGCAGATTTCTGCGGTAAGCAGCGCCGTCAAGACCCTGCCCCAATTTGGGCGTTCGTTTAGCTTCCTGGGTCGACCCCGGGTTGCCCCGCGGTACGTTTGAATAGCTTTGACGGGGCTCACCCGGGTCAGCCCCCAGTTCCCTGCTTGTGGAGTGTGGGTCACTTGGGGGTGACCTGAGGCGCATGCCGTCACCACGAGGGGGCGAGTGTGATCGTTTGATTAGCTCTTGTCAGGGGCTCACCCGAGTGAGCACTGCAGGGTCGACGACACAGGGAAGCTAACGAACGCACACTATGTAAAACACTGTGTGCGTTCGTTTAGCTCCCCTTGGTCAACCCCGGTGGTGGCGTGTTTTTTTTTCCCCCAGGATAAACGTGTGCAGATAGATACTCACGTTCGTCCTGGAAAAAAACCCCATCACACACCGGGGTTGACCCAGGGAAGCTAAACGAACGCACCCACTATAGCTTGCTAAAGCACATGACAACATCACGATTAACAGAAACAGGGTCCCAGCCAGCAAACCATAACTTTCACATTGTTGCAATCGGTGTCCCACTGTAATTTCTCAGCTTTATAGAGTTTGGTCCAAGCCTTCCCAGAGCCACGCACGTATTTGCTTAAGCGATAATAAAAGTACACCCATATCAACACGAAACCGAATGTATGTTTTATAGAATATATAAGTCCCCAACCGTGCTGTGTATTAAACTTGACAAACTACGAACAACTTTGCAAAATTAGTTTGTCTCTAAATGGATGACATCCCCCCTCGAATGGACTTGGACCGTCATTATCTACAAGTTAAACTTTGCACGTTTGCAAACCTATCATCACATGATGGTTTAGTTTTTTGTTGGTGTGGTATTACAACAGCTATGAAATGAAACTGTGATTGTATCAATGTCCTTGGTGCTTAGTTTCCACGCTGCTCTCTATATGCGGAAGTGTATGTTAACATATCTTATCCGGACCTTCCATGAGGGGTGACTTCACTACTCGTTGTGAATTTAAAAAAACGCAAGTGGATTTAGACGCATTCTGACTGGAGGAAAGACAAGAAACTTCAACAATTTGTTGACCTTGTTCAGGTATATTAAGCACGGTCAGACACTATGGTATATTTATAGCATCTGTAGACGCGAATACGAGACGTGATTGAGCAGGTATGATTTGCAGTCATTGTGTTTGTGGTGGGTAAATCAACTCAACAAGTGTAAAAGGAGAATGTATTTCTGCTGCAGGAGAGACAACAACTACGATCAGCTGGATGAGCCGAATTCTGAGGCGTCACCGCTTGTAAGGTAGGCTACGGTTTTAAAGGCACTTGGTGTATCCCAACATGCATAAAATAATACATCTGTGAAAATTTTGACTCCACTGGTCATCGAAGTTGCAAATAATAATGAAAGAACACCCTTGCACACATTTTGTTTGCGTGCAGCCGGAAGTCTTTTAATTTTTATTTGAGTGAGAAATATTACCACTCTCTCTCAAAAACTACGTTACTTCATGAGAGGGAGTAATTTCGCACAATGCATTATGCAATCAACATCTCCCCATTGCTCGTTACCAAGTGGGTTTTTATGCCAACAATTATTTTAAATAATTATCAATAGTGTCTAGTGCCTCTAAGCCAGCAGAACGGGCGGCCAGCAAAACGGGCGGCCCCGCAAAACGGGCGCACGCATGGACTTCTGACCGGTGTGGCAGGAGATTCCCACTACGGCGAACTATGTACAAACTCCTTCTGAAAGCGCCCTCTTCTGACTCCTCCTCCTTCAGCCTATAATTATGTTAATTTCCCACATGGTTGTCAGAATCTCCGGGGACAGGATGGATTTGATTATTATGCACACTGATAATATGGACGAAAATTATTCATACATGGGCGTGACCCCCCTTTTCCGATGGGGGGGGGGAGGGGTAATTTGTCCTCATGCATATTCATGTTTTCTTCGGCTGAGTATCCAATTAAGTATTAGCCTCAGAAGTCAAGCAAGATTTGATTTCATCTCTTTATAGGAATGGTAACGGCTCCCTCGTAGATGGCGTCATAGCATCCCGAAGGTCAGCCACAGATGACCTCAACTTGTGGACTAATCCCGATGACGTCACGCATAGCATCTCAGAAGACGATCAGCTGCTGTCCGAGATGCTGGATGAGAGACGCAAAGCGACCACCAGAGAGGTGAATTGGAAACTTTGGAGTCATTTCATTGGGTTTTGTTTATTCAATTTGTGGTAAAATTATTGTTGACGACAAGTCTAAGAAGTTGAACTTCTTCAAGATTCATGAAGCGAATCCAATAGAATGCCGGTAGGCCCACTCACTCTTTCAAAACATTAAAGTGGGCGATGATAGCACGACAAGTAAATGCACATGTTTTTTATTTCACTGTTTACCTTCAAAGTGCTTGATGTCCTAGTGCTTGATGTCCTAGACTAGACCATTCTACGCATTTAAATGGGTAATCTAGTTTGATTTTGAGGGGCTGACAAATATGTTCACTCATACTTAATGCACACAACTTTATTGACAAACAGACCTACCAAGATCTTACCATGCTCACATTTCCAAGAACCCTGAATTTACCTGGTGAGTCTGCTGCCACCTAGCGTCCAAAAAGTCTCCCATTGAAAACTTGAAAATTTTGGTTTAACTTGTCTGCAGATCAGTTGTAAATTTATTAATTGTATAAATTCTGCACAAAACGGAAGACCATTTTGTTTGTAGCAATCATCAACCACTCCATTTGAGGGTTTATTAGTATCATGTACCCCCCCCCCCCCCTCCGCCCCCACTACAGAGTCCGGGCGCCCCTGTTCCCCCGTGACTTCCCTCTCGAATCACCCCGGGCTGTGCGACGCTCTTGCCCCCGTACCTGTCATTATTGAATCTCGCTTCACCCTCGTGGATGAAAGCACCTTGAGCCCCCGAGTATTTGACATTGATAATGGTTGCAGTCTATTCTGGTTATCGATCGAAGTCTGTCGAGTGATATCTATTACACCCCCATTACAGAATTGAACTCTTTACGAATCGATTATAGGTGGGGCTCGATTTCATGGGCAGCTTAGCACGAGTTTGTTGCTTAGCTGAAACTGATGGGTGCGTATCTCGAACATCAAACACTGTATTAGCATTTTAGTTGGCATTGTAGTCAAAAGTCGATTATGCTCAGTGGAAATAGATTACCAGCTAGAAATACGTTGTTGTGTAGATGGTCTGTGCTGGCTCCCATATTTTGGTAAAGCAATATTGGTTACCGTACCGAGCAGGTAGGCCTACGGGCAAAGGCCATGTTTCTACGAAGCCAAAATACTTTGCTATAAAGCAAGTTTAAGTCTTTTTAAAAAACACACAAAAAAATACTAAATTTGAGAACAAGCAGGACTGGGCAGCCAACGAGGTAACTTGTGACTGGCTTGTCATGTCTTAATCGGTACTTTATTTTACGCCCCCTCTCTGGGGTTATACGACACTACATCTCAGGAGTCACACGGCACTTCTCATGGGTCACACGGCACTAACAATCCTTTTCAGATCACACGGACACACGGCACTACATCCCTTCTCGGGGGTCACACGGGACTATCCCTTCTCAGGGGTCCCACGGCACATTCCACTCCTTCACACGGCACTTATATAACCCTTCTCAGTGTTCACACGGCACCTCTTCTCAAGGGTCACACGGATACTAGTTCCCTGCTAGTTATTCTTCACTGAAGCCCATGTATGAGATTGGCACTTGGCAATTAATTATATTAACAAGTTATCAATGTTTTCAATTTCTTCTATATAGAGTGAGCTGATGTGGCACCAGAAGGTTGAGGAAGTAAGAAAAGTGAGAAAGAAACTCCAAGACAGGTGGAAACGCGTCTTAATGGAACTTGGTAAAAAAAAATACATAACATCAAGTAATAGACCTTCATCATGCTGCCTCCATCTTGGTCATGTTCCTCGTATCGAATACCAAAATATATGCCATTAATACCTTTTCAAACAAGAACCAGACTATTTTGTTCATCCAGCCTCGGTTTGGTTACATTGATATCAATGGGAGAAATTCAAGATGGCTGCACCGTGATAAAGGTTTATAAACCACAAAAAGTCAACAACAGAAGCTATAAAAACAACATACGGTGTTACATTTTATGACTTCCTTTAAATTTGAAGTTTTCTGATAACAATGTTAATGTATCCTTTATATTATTGTCTACAATGCTGATAGAAGTTAACTACAAAATTAACTAGATTATTTAGAAAAATAGAGTTAGCTGTTGCAAACTGCTTATCAACCAAAATGACCAGCCCTACGGTATAATGAAAAAGATAGTTAATGGCCTGACCTGTGACGTTTCGAGTCTTTCTCGAAAGCTGTATATGACAACACAATTGTTTTTTGGGGGGGATTTTACGTAACAGTAGGATTACAAATTCCTCCAGCTGTACTCTAACTCGTTTACGTGTTACGTAAACAATTCACTATATACCTAGCTTTCTGCCTTTGTTCATGGCAATTGGTTCTCCGGCGTGATGCCGTCAACATGTCCTACACCTCCCATATTTCATTCTGTGACTCCTGCACAACATGTAGTTTGTTTAAAAGAAAACTGAACCCAGAATTGCTTGATCAATTTGTTTTCTTTCGTACGTCCGTCAAGGTGCCTCTGCTGTAACAACATATGCAACAAACATTAACATGAACCGGTAACTAAGTGTAACGTTCTGCACTAAGTTACCTGTTCATGTTTGTTGTGTTGTCATTATATTTATAATAATGACAACACAACAAATAATAATAATGTTCAACCCCAAAAATTATATTTATAATATATATCTTTTGACTCGCAGGTTTCGCTGATGAACAAACCAACTTACTTGCAGTGAGTTCAGTCACCAAGACCGCCGCTCCTAACACCTCAGTCAAAGCGTATCATCTCCACGATGTGCTGGTACGAGAGACTTCAATATTCGGCGATGGACCCGTACAGAGACACAGATACGCAGTCATACTGGTCAGTTTGGAAACAAAAGTTTCTTTAAAATAATCACATTTTGTAACTCTTTGCTTGTTTACTAGAGTCCCAGGTTAAAACTTGCATTTTAATGTTTTTATTTATGTTTTGTTGTTTAAAGGGTCTGTGTACTTTTTACACAATGTCCACATATTTACATTAAACTTAAATAGTTTTAAGATAATGATAGTTGAAAGCTTCCCTTAAAATATGACTTGCTGAGATGCTGTATTTTTTTAGTAGAAATGAGTAAAACAATGTCACAAAAATTGTTTTAGTCTCAGTTTTATCATGCAAAAACGTATTAACCAGTTATGGTATTTTACCATAACATACCATAACTGGTTAACACGTTTTTACATGCAAAATAATTTTCGCCTCACTGACAGACTGACACGAAAATTATTTTTGTGACATTGTTTTACCCATTTCTCAAAAACTACAGCAAGTAATATTTTAAGGGAAGCTATCTACCATCATTATCTTCAAACTGAGTAAATTTAATATTAATCTGTGAACATTATGTTTTGTGTTTAAAAAAAGTACCCAAATCCTTTAAAGCCATTATACACTTTCGGAACAGAAAAAAAAATCACAGATTTACAAATAACTTACAGTGTTTACAGAAGGTATTGGTGAAAGACTTCTCTTGAAATATTATTATTCCATGAAATGCTTTACTTTTTGAGAAAACATTAAAAAATTGTCAATTCTCGATATCGAGAATAACGGATTTATTTTAAATACATGTCATGACACGGCGAAATGTGCGGCAACAAGGGTGGGTTTTCCCATTATTTTCTCCCGACTCCGATTACCGAATGAGCCTAAATTTTCACAGGGTCGTTATTTTATATATTAGTTGTGATAGTGTGGGCCTTTGAACAGCACTGTTTACCGAAGTGTCATATGGCTTTAAGGGATAAAGTTTGCCCATAAAGTGGTTTCTTTCCTTGCCTTTCACCTCAGTGGACCACGGTTCGAATCCCACATCAGACCAAAGCCTTGCATGTGGATGAGGTTTTCAGTTCCCACCTGGATTTTCCTCTAAAACTTAACATTATTTCCTGTATCCATCATGTTATTGGCACTAATGTGTTGTTGACTGCATGTGTAATAAATAAGTAAACATGTAAAGCGTCACTTGGCAGGTACGACAAACAGCGCCCTCTTGATTGTTGCTGTTAGAATTATTTAGGATTAATGTTCACAAAACCCAGAGCTGTGTATTTTAGAGAGTTATGATTTGGGATTAGAAGTAGTCAAAAACTAGGCCTAGTATAGTGGTGACCTGAATTAAAGGTTCAAGTTGTTATACTAACATGTAATTAATGGGGTTTTCATCCCATAAAATAATAAAATTACTCTTCTGTAGTTAAATTTTGAATCAAACAAAAACACAACTGAGATAGACTTTCGTCTAATTGTGCACATCCTGTTTTTCTCACAAAAGACAGAGGGCAGCAATCAGAAATTAATTTCATTGTTGGCTTTACTTTGGCCAACAGAGGGCGCTGATTAAGTTTGTTAATATTATTTTACTGATATAAAAATACTGCATGCATCATTTTCTTTAGGAGGAAGCTGCGTTGACATTATATTTATAGCTACCTCATAATTGATTGGTTTATTTCAGAGATAAAAGCTCCACATCCTTAAGGAGGCTGATTTGAATTTTATCATTTTTACCCCATAAATAAAGGTTGAAAATATAAATATTAAAATTAAACAAAAACGTATTGTAATTTTATTTTCTCCTGAAGGATCGTCTTCGAGATCTGGATATAACCGATGACTTCCTTGAAGCAGCAAAAGAACTCTTTCCGAAGAAAATCGAAAAACCGAAAAGGCACAAAAAAGCCCCAATACGAGAAACTGATGAAAGAACTGGTCAGTCCGAACCCACGAAATTCACCGAAGAGACACCGAAGAGTCCCGAGAATGGCTCGGCCAATGGTTTAGACAGGGAGGCTTTGGATACGAAGCAGGGAAACAGAGCTGAAAGTACCGTCTCCAAATGATTCTCTATTATTATGTTTTTGTTTTGTTAGTTTGATAACGATACCTTGCCTTATTTTATCACAAGGAATGAAATTGACGCAGTGAATAATTTTGTGTTGACAGGACTCTGTGACGTAATGGATATTTATGGACAACTATTATTTGCTCTTGGTGTCCAGAAACTACTTTTTAGGGTGGTTAGGGTGGCAATTTCTCAAATTAAAGACACTTTAGATTGAGTGCTTGATAACAATGTTTGTTAAAATGTTAACATTTTATTTACATAACAACATAACTGTGAAGTGTAAATGTTTCTCAAAATGCTTTGTAATTTTTGTATACTATCGAACGCTGCTGTAAAGTTCTAACTAACAATTCTTATTGTGCCATTCATATTAAGAGTTACTACCGAACGTAAACCTTTCACGAGAGTCTTTGTTTTCAAATAAAGCACGGAGAGAAAGGAAAACGGGATCTGCAAACGCTATCCAAGACGAAGATGAAGATGAAGTCGTTATTTCCAAAACGAACCAAGTTAATAACAACTGTGCTTCGAAATTATCAAAAGAGGGCGTTTCTCCCTCATCATTTTCCTTCAAACAGTGATTAAATACATTTTTAGAAATTTGATCTGAAAGCATCTGTTTTTATTGACTGAAAAATGAAAATGTGGTTTACATTTTCATCATTTTTTTTGTTATAATTGCAAAGTATAACTTTGACACTGTATTATAAAATTTTCGTAGTTTTTGATGTTGCTGACAATCACAGAACTAAACCAAATCTGAAGTGCCGTCATTTCCCGCGTAATTCTGTGTGGAGTACCCGCCATGTTGGAACTACAGACCAGCTGGCTGTAAGGTGCATTCAAAAAGCACCAGTACATGCACTCGACGGGAATCTTTACTGTCTGAAGTGCGCCGGCAAATGGGCTCCGAACACGGCGAATTACAGCTGCTAATTGGCCCTCACACCAGCGTAAATATCACCGTACTCACGGTGTTTTTTACCGGCAGCAGAGTGAGTCGCTAAGAGGTACGGTTGCAGCTGCTTCGTACGGCAAATAAAAAAAAATAAAAAGTCAGGAATTAGTCAAACGCTTCAGCCCTTGGTCGTGTAATGGAACAGTTTGTGGAGAGAGTTCAGATGCAGCTTGTATAAATGTCTGGTATGTTTTGAGTGTGTGACAGTGACACTTTAGCTTTGATAAAAAGTCAATTTACGCTCTCGACCCGTCCAACACTTGACACTGAGCCCGGGACGGCGGTACTATTCGCCCCGTCTGTAGTGTGTCCCTCCCCGCTCGCTGCTGATGATGGGAGACGCAGAAATGTTACTTTCAACCTAATAAGACACGAGTGGGCTTTCGGGTCGGGCTATAAAATCTGGATAGGGATTAAATGAATGAGAAATTGGAACGACAAACAAGGGTGTTATACCAATTTCCATCGAATTGAGGTCCGGAAGAGTGCACTTCACGGGTCTTATTTGATGGTGTCCAGGGGTCTATACGTGCTCATCTCTGTTGGGGCTCCTCGGTGATTCAATATTCTCGGGCAAACCTCTAGGGGAGATGCTTACACGGTGTGGTACTCTCAACCAAAAATATAGTCGGAGCAAGAGTTTTCTTCTGCACTGTGTGCATACTTTACGGGAATCACGCTGTATTTATGAAAACTGATCCCTATGGGAGCCTTGCGTAATGAATGCGTGACCACGCTGTGGTTTAAAAAGTGTCTGGGAACAAAATATCACTTTCAATTTTGACCCAGAATTATGGCAAATGGATGAGATTTATAGGCCACGAAATGACATTATAATCTTTGGATCAATATAACCAAAATACCTGGTTCACAGTTTGGGTGGGAATTTTCAGGACGCCCTATGTTGTTAACCACGGCTTTGATTTGTGTATATTATGGTTATTTTGAGCGTTTAGGGTACATTGAATTAGAAATGTTATGCTTTGCTATAATAATAAACTAATATCTTTGATGCATTTTTGTGATAAATTCATAATGGCATCATTATTATTAACCAATTACGGAAACGAAATTGATTTTTCTCTCACATGTTGGTCCTAAGTAGGCATTAGGCTTTCCTGAATAGTTTTCTATTTTCTTGTACAAATATTGTACAAATATTAACTTTCAATAATAAAATTGAAAATAATAAAATACAAATAATTTTCAAAATGTTAACAACAACAAATCATGCACTCTGGGAACGTTTGAAATTTAACAGCGAGTTTTCCAGTGTGGAATTTGTCCCTTTTATTTTTGATAAACCACAGAGAACGGCAACCTTTTTTGTGAATCATACTTTCTAAGACATGCAACAGTCGTTTGAGAGCTGTACTTTGTTGCCGAAGAAGTCAACGAGGCATTACTTCAGCTTAACTTTTCTTGAATTATTCATTGAATAGTCACAAGTTTTCTAATTCATCAAGAAACTTGCAAGAGCCTAGGGTGTGACACTAATAGGAGTGTATATTTGAAGAATTCAATCACCTAAAAATCCTTGAGAGAATTCATGTGTACAGTTAACCAGAATGGCATTAATATGCTTCAGTTTAACCATGCTGAATTATTCATAAGTTGTGTTTGTTTTATCGAGACATGCGACAGTCGTAGGGTGTGGGGAAAGACCTTGTACTTCAATGAAGTCTAAAAGCCAAGCACCGGGCAGCCACCGGCCAAATATGACGGATAACCGGCGACTGAATTACCCATCTTACTCGATTGCGCATTTGGCTCGGAGGAGGCACAATTGGCAGGAGTTTTCATCCGTCGGCACGCATGATGAGACGGCAGAGATGTTTTCATCCACTCTGCTGGTGATAAAGCTTCCTTAATCACTGTGTTACAGATACGCCCGGATTAATCAATTTGGTTAATTAACGCCGGTCTCTTACTTATCGGTGTCTTTTGAAAGGGAGCGGGAGGGTAATCCAATAATCGAGCAGCACCACAAACCGACCGCTCTCTCCCTCTCTCCTTCTATTGCTCTGAGCTTCATCAGCTTTTTTCCCAGGGACGACCAACCAGCGATATCCAGCGCCGAGACATGTCCGGAGAGTGGTGTACACCTCACGGGGGGTGCAAGGCTCGACCGCTCCTTACCCCCTTCCCAAGCACTTCCCCCCTCCATACCGGACAATGATATTTCAATAGGCCAGCTCGTCCTAGTAGTAGTGACCCAGAACTTAAATCGGGGGCAATTTGATTTGGAGGGAGGGTCGGGGAGTCGGTGAAAACATTGGCCTCTTTTAAACTCTACCGGGGTCGAGTGGGTAAATTCACTTTTAGCGGGGGAAGCTACACGGGTCAACTACCTTCTCGGGACCCGCTTATCCGACGTAAGTGCCGAGGCTAATAGTATTTCTCTCTGCCACTTTCAATTTGAGTTGAAAGGATTGGCCCCTCCCATCCCGCTGTGGCTTCTTGTAACTGCCGTTGAACTTAAGAGATATCAACATTAAGCACCGAGTCTTGATGAACTACGTCAGTAAACACAGACGGCTATTCCAATACTGCTTTACGGCGTATACAATAAGCCGTATAGCAGTAGTGGAATAGCCGTCTTATAATAGCTCCGTTGCACCAGTTCTCTATTAAATAGACCATGGAGGAAGAACATTTAGACTATACGATGATCTGTTGGATTCGATGCCAAATTTTCTTTGTATTTTTGTGTTTATTTTATATATGCCAACTGTAATTCAACAATGACAACAAGCTTGTAAAACTAAAACAAAACCAAAACAACGTGATACGAAATTCCAATTTTTTAAATTGTAAAGCAATCTATATTCACGACATTACGACATCAGAAATAGTCGTTCTGTTTGCCCACGATCCACAACACCCCTCAGTAAAAATGACCTTTTCAAAATAAAGCTGGCATGTTTACCAAAGTTACTTCCCTAAATTGAATACAAGAAGAACACCCAGCAGTCATGATACACAAAAAAGGAAAAAACCCGTCCCGCCAGATAGCTACCAGCGATTCAACGGGTAGAAAAAGTATTACCGACATATTGGCTTGCCCAGCTGTACAGGTAGTTAAACAACGGGTACAGAGCCAGAATACGAAGGGCCCATCCCCGCGAGAAACCCGCTCGCACTCCGGGGCCTAATTTGTCGTTTCAGTTGCCGTCATTATTAAGAATCGTCAGGACCCGCGGACGCGGGAAAAAAGAAACCTTTTTTTCTTCTTTCTTTCTTTCTTTCTTGTATAAACCCTGGTGTTCCCGCGTCTGGAAATCGGCCGGTGATTATGAAAACACAACCCCGCGTAATCATTACAAATATGGCAGGAAGTCGGATCGCTGCGAGTCATTTTGTTCATTGATATGGTCATCAGCTTTGACGCTATCAAATTAACGGTGTACATGTGTAGCTGTTCAGGGTATTTTCCAAACAGAAAACTTGATGGAGCATGATGGAGAGGGTTCTTACGGTTAACCCGAATCTATATTTAATAATCGTAAGGCAGCGAAAGATGAAGTGGAAATAATATCGAATCTATTCTGTTCTCTTCTCTCTCTCTCTCTCTCTCTGAAAAGGCGGGCCCGAACCATTCGTCAACAAAGATTCCCCGCGTATTCTTTTATGATCCCGGGTTTGTATTATTACCACAAACTCGATTATTGTCTTGGCTGAACTCTTCGGATCCACAAAGACAGTTCATGTCAGAGAGAGCGGGAACCTTTTTTCGTGTTGCGCTCTCCTTTGATTAAGATGCTACAATAATAATATTTCAGTTTTGCATGACATCACGTCGTAATATAAGAAATGCAGTTATGTATGAATACATCTTATCAATAGTTCAGTGAGACGTCAATGTGCCCCTTGCAATGACCGCCATCTTGGATATCAAGAAACATGTGCCTTTTTGAATCCACGACTTGGCTTCGGCTTCAAGGGTTCTGTTCTCTGGTCTGAAGCCCTGAACGGCAAAACAACTGAGGGGCCTAGCTAGCCTAAGCCGAATCCTAAGCCGAGGCCGTGGATTCGAAAAGGGCCATACAACAACCTCGTCCACATGGTTTACTTTGTTTCCAACCATGTTTACAATAGTAAACCCTGGGAGGGAAACTCCTTACTTGGACCCTGATTGGACAAAGCCAAATGTTAACCGTTGTCAAAACAGCCGGCCGGCAACCAATGAACAAACAGGGACGAATATGTGAATTTCGAAAAGCAGACCCAAAGCCATGGTGAGAGAGCGGTCAACCGCGTACTGCTCGACAAACCCATTGATAAAAGCAATGTTCGAATTATCGGCTACGGCTATGGCTCCGGATCGTCATATCGCGTCATCATGTGTTTCAATAGCAATGACGTCATCAGTAACATCCTTAGCAACAGCCTTTAGCCGTAGCTGTAGCCGCCATTATTCTGTTGACCTCAGTTGAGGCACTATTTGAGCTTGGGGCATAATCTTGTTAAGGGTCAATATACTTTTTTTATCGCTGTATCCGTCCGTTTTAATTTCCTCACAATCGAATGATATCGAGGCTGGAATGCCTCGTTCTGATACAATATCCATAGTGGTGCATGAAACAAGACCATTACGTCAACTCGACGGCCGTTTTGTTTAATAATTTTGTACAAAATCAAAATTTTTAAAAATATTAAACATAAATGAAACTGTTTCGGCCGAAATGTTGTAAATTTTGATTTCAGTAATAGTCTGAATGTCCAGAAATGTTGGACGTGTGCCTTCAATATACTACATAAAGATGACCTTTATATATGAACTGTATGAGCTCGTGTCATTGTGGTTCATTAGTTAAAATAAGACATCGGAACGTTTGTCTTATAATGCATGGTAAATTATTTTCCAATAATTTTGCTCATCTGACATACCAAATATTATAGCCTCAATACGTTTTGGTAAATATACATAAAAATTCATCTTTAAAAACTGAGCATGATGTTACAAAGTCAACAATGTATGTTTATGAATTCCAATGTAAGAGTTGGGACCATAAAGGCAAACTGTCCTTATGTAGCCGATTCTTATATGAACAAGAAGACAATCTCAGACAACAAAGAGAAGTAAATTTCATCCTCCCCTTATTTCCCTCCCCCGCCACTTCCAGATCAAATCCTCCACTTTGATGTAGTCACAGATTCCAGGATTAGATTCCTCTGTCGATTAATAATAACCCATCACACCGGGTGTGTATATCGCCCGATTCTATCAAACTGGACGGTGTTGCTGGCTGGTGGGACGGCCGGCCCAGCGAGGCGATGGTCCGCACAGACCCAGTCTAATCAATTAAGCTAAACGGTCCATGTTCGTCCGAGATTTCCATTGGCTACCATCGATCAGAGCTCTCTCCTCCATCCACCGTCTCCAGCGACGACCCCCCCCCCCCGTCGTGAACGGCCGGAGCGGGGTCGGACCGAATTAAACGGGGGTGGGAAGTTTATCCACCTTATCTGTACAACCATGAATATAAATGTCATGTACTCACAGCGCTGTGTGTTCGTTAATCGAATCAGTTCAGATACGAAGTAATGAATTTTGACATTTTGTTTTACAGTGATATGCCGAGAGAGAAACGTCAAAGGAAACCCATATTTATTGGTTTTAGAAAATAGTGCATTGGTTTAATAATCTAGTGTCCAAAAATGTCTGAAAATGGTATAGAGAGATTTGGTTTATTAAAAAATCTTAAACGGGTAACACTTTGTGATTTTTTTTTTTATATCATGTCCCTTTACAATTTTGTATTGCAAGCACAGATTACTATTTGACAGGATATTTCTACTTGTGTATTTCTACTCAATTAAATAAATTTAGAACACTCCAAACTTCACTTTTCAGGATGAATTTGACACCTATACACCCTGTAAATAAATTAAATTTAAATAATTGTAACAACGCTTTATACAATCATTGCTACGACCGGGTAACTTTTTGTTTGAAATTATTTTCCCAGCGTGTTATTCAACCACTCCTTTTCCACTCTCGGTAGACATGGTTTGTTTTATCCCCAAGCCATTACCCTGAACAATTTTGTAATGATCGCAAATGCACCCAAATCGAAACTAACACGTCTAAACAAATCCCGTCATTACCATAATTTCTTAATTAGCGGCTTTAGTACCACAGAAGACTGTAAAAATAAAGGCTTAATTAGCGGTGTAGAGTGTCTGTATTGCTGTGTGATATGTTATCGATTATCGATGATGTATTCTTAGTGGGTATGAGCTGGAAGGTTGTCGACATTCCGGGTGCAATTAATGAGAAATAACTGTCCCAAGACATCGATCCCCATCTACAAACTGTCACAACATCCAGGCACTGGACACTATTGGTAATTACTCAAAATAATTGTTAGCATACAAACTTACTTGGTAATGAGCAATGGGGAGCTGTTGATGGTATAACGCATTGTGAAAAAACTCCCTCTGAGGTAACGTAGTGTTTTTTAGGAAGAGGTATTTTTTCACTCGAATACTAAAAGACTTCAGGCCTGAAGCCTTCTAATAGAAATTTGAAAGCAGGCAAACTACTCTCTTTATTGGGAAAAAAACCCTGGCAGAGACAAAGACTTTATCCAAAAAAAAAAATAATAATTATAAGTCAGTCACTTACACTAACATTTCTAATTTTCACCAATTCCACTTTCTACTCCATCATCCCTTGATCACAGACACTCAAGATGTGGTCTCTCCAGTAAACCGAGCAGCCCCAGTATTCTGTAGGCTGTAATTTGAATCATTTCGCCCCACTAAAAAAATCCCTCTGAATAGGTTGCCTCGATCGATCGAAATGGAGACGGACTTCTCGATTGGTATTTACATCTAAAGCCCGCGGAAAATCTGACTTAAATCAACAACTGTTTGAGAAAGAAAAAAAAAGAAAAAAAAAAACCTCCAGTGTAGCCAAGCTCCCGCGCTTTTTAAAAAGAGTCCTCGACTTCACGGATTGAATAGCAAGCTAACAATCGCCTCCCTGTTTATTGAGTTGAGACGACTCCACGCTAGTGTCACGCCACGGGTCTCCCACCTCCGAACTAGGCCCTCTATTTAAAAAGGAATTTAATAATTTTTTAGCTGTATCTTCCAATTGATGAGGCATTGGTTCGAATACGTATCTTATATCAGTTTTCTTGAATAAAATATTCAATCATTTCGTATCATCATTAAATGCAGTTGACACTATTGGTAATTAATCAAAAAAATTATCAGCATAAAACCTCACTTGGTAATGAGTTATGGGGAGAGGTTGATAGTATAAAACATTGTGAGAAACGGCTCCCTCTGAAGTGACGTAGTTTTCGAGAAAGAAGTAATTTTCCACGAATTTGATTTCGAGACCTCAAGTTTAGAATTTGATGTCTCGAAATCAAGCACCTGAAAGCACACAACTTCGTGTGACAAGGGTGTTTTTTTCTTTCATAGTTATCTCGCAACTCCGACGACCAATCGAGCTCAAATTTTCACAGATTTTTTATTTTATGCATAGATACACCAAGTGAGTAGACTGGTCTTTGACGATTGCCAATAGTTTCCTGTGTCTTTAAATAAGTTTATGTAGATTGTTGACACGCATGAATAACACGGTTCGTTTTACAAAATTTAACAATAATTTATACATTGATCTGCATTCATGAATACCCCCGACAGTTTCACTATTCCTATTGGTCGAGAGCACGTCACCTGGGGGTGTTTAAATGGTTGATAATGACCAGCTGGAGCTGTTTATAACCGGTTGTTTTCGGATACGTTCAGATGCATACTACTACGCGCACGAATGCATATCCGAAAACTGTCTCCGTCATAAAAATGCAACACACGTATACAGAGCTCAAGGACGTCGGAAAACGGATTTTACAAACTTTTACAGAGTTTCATACTTTATTGCGCATTTTAACCAAAAAGGGGAATAAATGTGAATAAAAGTGTAGTGACTCGTTCTTGAACTGGCGTTTAAAACCTTGCAGGGTCGTGGCCGTGTGATAGAGGCCCGAGCCGAAGGTGAGTGCCTTTATAGCACGGCCACGACCCTGCCGGTTTTAAACGGCAGTTTATACATTATGCAAGTAACACTAGTTTTTTATGTTTATGTTTTCTTCTTCGTGTTATCAAACCAAGGTCTGAATATACGTGTGCAGAGGATTTTATGACGAACAATGCAAATGAATTTTAGATGTAGGAGGAAAACCCAAAGTAATGCAAACCCACGCAATTACAGAAAATATTCACATGTGAGGCTAGCTACAGATTTGTAAATGACCACAATGATCACAAGTGTAAAATGTTTGCCTTGGGTTTCTTCTTATTTATTCAGCTCTTGGCAAGTGTCCAAAAATACTTCTTTTGACCAGTACCTGTGATCGCCCGTTTAAGAAACCCCAAGAGTAGCACATGGCTCTAAAAAGTGCAACACGAAGTTTACTTACACAAATCCAAGGTAATTTAAATTTGACAAAAAAATTAAAAAAAAAGTCCTCTCTTAAGAAGATCCCGTTAGAATTCCCGATTTGTACAACTTATTTTGTTCACCCAAATAAAATATCCCCATACAATTTTGATATTATTATTATTATTTAAAAAAGTTAGGTGAAAAAACTATCGATTTTTTTACATCAGTTTCTTACTGTTGTTTGGAGTTCTCAATTCATTCGGTCTCTTCGCCCATGCACAACATCGCCCCCTCCTCCCTTTCATTCCGCTCTACAGAGTTGTAGTTGTATACTTTTCCTCCGCTCTGGGACTTAATCCATCTACGTAGACATTCTGAAGAAGCTGTAACGGAGTATTTTCACAATTCTATTCTAGATGTTGTAAATGAATCAAAAGTGTAGAGATGTTGCTTTTTAACCGATTGATGTGTATTTTTCTTTTTTGAAGTGGTGAAATGAGGCCTGTTTGCACGAACCCATTCAAATCCATCGAATAAAAGGGACTTTTACGTTTTACCTACCTACAATAAAGCAAGAATATAAACCAATTAGAAATGCGCAAACCATTTTTATTCTAAACATTATTGTTGTTTGGAAAGATTGAAACTAAATATGCATTACCTTTAAGCTTAAAACTGTGTTTCGATCTTCTTGCGGTGACACTAGCCCCTTCCCCACCCATTATTTCCATCTCCGTTGTTTACCCCTTGCTTTTGTCTGTGTGCTTTCTATCTCTGTCTTGTCATGTATCACTTCACTGCTTATGTTTCATTTAGTTACCAGTGTACATTTTCATAGCGCTGCTAAGCAGACAAAAATTGCTTAACATGAAATTTCTTCCTTGATAAAAACAGGATTACCAACCAATTTTCCACGTGATTTATAGGATAAGCAAACAACAGCTGAAGACCAGTAACAAGCAACATGAAACAAATGGAAATTTTGTCGGAAATCACGTTTTTATCATGGATGAAATTTCATGCTAAGCAAATTTTGGTGCTTAGCAGCTCTATGAAATTGGGCTATGTTACTGTTTGATGTGATGTCATTAAAGCCTTCGAGACAGACTTTACGATAGGGTCGAAACGTCAGGCCATCTAAAACATTTTTAGTAGGCTCTTTCTCAGTCCGCAACAATCTGGCTTCACAGTGTTCTTCATGATTTCATCTTACGTGGTTACGAGGTTGAACTTTCATGATCTTCACCCATGGCGCTTAGTCAGAGGTCACAGTTCAAATCGTCCATCAGACTTCCCAGTACCATAATGAAATCTACACAACATCACATCAGCAGAATTGAAAATAAATCGGTTTCCAACTTTCGATTTTTCGTGTCTCCTCCCCCACTCTACCCAAAACCGCCTTGAACATGTCCCAAGATGTAAAAATAAAAAAACCATTTTATACATTGTCGATGATTAGACCGAATTCCAATTTCATTATTCTGAATTCATTCTTAAATACCGCCCTGAGTACATCTCCAATCAGATTCGAACCCCCTTAAAAGGTGTTGAACACACGGTCTACTCGTTCTAAATTCTGACCTTGCAGGACTCCCCCAAACTCGCCCTAGCAACGTGGAGCCACTTTCCCGCCAAAATGTTGTGACCGCGTGCGAGCAGGCGATAGTGTCTTCTGCTCACTAAACCCCCGCGTCATGTACACATCCATTAAGCGAATGACTCTAAGAAGACGTGACAATATCGCATTGAGATGTATTTTCCCTGTTCGCTGAGGTGATCTTAATCCAGAAGGAAAGCTTCCCAATAAAACCTGGTTCGGATTTGATCTTTATGAAAATGTACAAAAAAGTCTAACCCTCACGGCGCCGTCGCTTAATATACTTAGAAAATCATCTCGTACTTCTAGAAACCTTCTACTGTGTCTTTTTTTTTTACTTTCCACCTTGTCGTTCATTTCTCTTGCATGCACTTGGTAAAAACGTGGATTTATTTCTTTAAAGGATTTCTCTTTGAAGAGATACCAGTGTTTTTATCTAAAGGGCCTAGTAAATACAAGGGATAAGAGCAAAATGATTTAACAATCCAGCTGCAGATCTTTCGAATTTAAAGAGAAAATTTTCCCTCCTTAAAGGCACTGGACACGTTTGGTATTGTCAAAGATCAGTATTCGAACTTGATGTATCCGAATGCATTAATAACAAATCCGTGGAAATTTGAGCTCAATTGGTCTTCTAAGTTGCAAGAAAACAATGACAGAAAGTTTGTGTGCTTTCATGCATGAGGCAGACTTCAAGCCTGACGTCTTTCTCAGATGCAAATAAATTACTAGTGAGAAATTACCCCTTTCTCAAAAACTACGTCACTTCAGAGGGGAGTCGTTTCTCATTATGTGTTATACTATCAATATCTCTCCATAGCTTGATACCAAGTAAGATTTCATGCTAATTATATAGTTTGAGTGATTACCAAACGTGTCCAGCCGTCGATTTCACCAAACTCTTCCTAACTTAGGATTAATCTTAGGACTTAGGACGGGTTCAGTTCCGTATCCAAATACGGATATTATTACGTAGGACGCATTGAACCCTTCCTAACTCGAGTTAGGATTAATCCCAGCGTTTCGTGAAATCGGCTGCAGAGCCTTTAAAAACCGTTAATTATACCTCTTGTTTGGGGCCGGTTGGCGGTTTTTCAATATCAGACAAACTACAAATGAATTAAAGCAAAGAATAATACTATCTTCTGAATTGTGCATAAACTGTTTTTATTGTTTCCAACATAACAAGAATGTTTTCATAAGAATATCACATTGTTTGAGTTATGTTTTATTTTGTGTTCATGAGTTTACTGCTTTACAAGTTGCGTATAGCATGACATTGGTCCTTTGGAAATAGAAACAGATGTTTCGTTAAATAGAGATACACCATACACATTTATGTACATTTGGTTATATTACATAGATCTTTACAGATGGTATTTTGAGATATCCAACAATCAAAATGAAATAATATATTGTTCAAATTAATCTGTTTAAGATAGGCTTCTTCTAATCACAGAAGTCTCCAAGAAAGGATTAATACAGAATAGCCCACGTGCACAGGCGCCATCTTGGAAATGTTGCGCAATGCATCTTTGGAAACCGGGTAGGTCCGTCCACAGTTGAAGAGGAAATTACAATTCCAAGATGGACGCCATGGTGTTGGTTTATATATGACTGTGCAAGGTTTTGTAGTTATGTACAGCAATTGCGACATGCATTACGGGCTAATAATAAACTGGTAAAGTTTGCTTTGTTCTTGTTATACCTTATTCAAATCCAGATGTCACCAAATAATAAAGTGTTTGCCGCTGAAAATGTAGTCACCAATACTGTACCAATGGTTGATGTTTAAAAGTTGCAACACAAAGGTTAATAAAAATGCGTAGATTGACATCAGAAATGTGGCAGAGGTATGGTGGCTTTAAAGGGACATCGCAAATATATATTGACGCCAATATTGACGCCAATATATATTTGCGATGTCCCTTTAAAGCCACCATACAGAGGTACTGCAACTTCAATCCAGATGAATTTTTAAATAGGTTTATATTTACACGTACATGGTTAACAGTAAACAAATAGTATAATATAATATTATGTAACTTTTTAAAAACTTTACTTAATATACCGAACTATTTCGGAGATTTCAGATTTCTTTGGCCCCAATATACAAATTATAACACTTAAACAAGACTCGACCTCCAAATTAATTAACTAGAATTTGACGTTCTTAAAATTGCGTATTATGGAACTCAAAATTGAGGAAAACACACACAGTCAAGTCCTCGTGATTTAAAAAAAAATCAAAATGAAACATCAACATTTAAACATCCTGCGTCTTTTTGATAGGACTGTAAAAAAAAAAGTGATTACCGGAAATATATTTTAAAAACATCCGGGTCAGAAAATGGTAATTTCTGACCCGGAACCCGTCATAACGACCCCAAAAGGGGTCACAATGACGCACAAGCTGAGTTTTAAGACAGTGGACACTATTGGTAATTGTCACAGACCAGTCTTCTCACTTGCTGTATCTCAACATAAGCATAAAAATAACAAACCTAGGAAAATTTGAGCTCAATCGGTATCGAAGTTGCGAGATGAGATAAAAATGAAAGGAAAAACAACCTTGTCACACGAAGTTGTGTGCTTTCTGATCCTGATTTCGATATCTCAAATTCTAATCTGAGGTCTCGACATCAAATTCGTGGAAAATAACTTCTTTCTCGAAAACTACTCCACTTCAGAGGGAGCCCTTTTTTATAATGTTTTATACCATCAACCTCTCCCCATTACTCGTTACCAAGTAAGGTTTACTGCTAATAATTTTTTTGAGTAATTAACAATAGTGTCCAATGTCTTTAAATCCCATTCTAACCACTTTTCGGGGTCAGCCTGGCCCAGAAATGGGACCAAGAACTCGGGTCAATTTCTCAGCCGGGAGTTTTTGAAGTGTAGCATTCAAAACCCCTGGTATATAATTTGATCCTCATTTGCGTAAAAATTGAACTCAAACTGGATTCGTATCCCTTAATATGTTTTCTTAAAATTATGATTTTTAATAATTAATAATCTAGCTGCTTTGACGTGATACATACAAACTATGGTAACAGATGCTACAACACATGCAACGGATACGGTTCGTTGACTTCAGTCATTCAAACGAATGATGAATATTCATGATACGCCCCTGGTGAGCATTCAGTCTATTGGCTCAATATTCGTGACGCATACCTAACGTCACGATGAATAATTATAAACGGGTGACGAATGCCCATAGTATGTGTTAATGACGAACGTTATAGTCTAATACGGTCAATATTCATAACAAGGTAACGCATACCCCATACGCCATTGATGAATATTTATAAACCGGTGATGAATATGGATTAGATGCTAATAATGAAAACACCGGTATTGTTTGTCTTGCATTGATTTTACATCCCGTAAACACTGTAATGATTTTGGTCCATTGGTTATACATGTAAGTTAAACAGAGATTTAAACTATTTTGGTCTCTTTACCCGCCACCGTAATTTTGCTTTTAGCAATGTTTCGGTTAACATTAATTAGTACAATATGGACAACAATATTCATTATCTTTTTGCATTTCCGGTGTGTGAAACTTACCATGACAACAACAAAATGCATGGGCCATGTTAATAATAGAAATACAAAAAATTATTATAAACATAAATAAGTTAAATATAATCCTTACTCAATTGCAGAATCACAAGCACAACGTTTTGGTCCTGACATTTTTTACCAGAAAATAAAATAAAATAAAAATTGACCCAATTTTGATAACTTTTGAGAAACATCATCTAGTGTTTGTCATCATGACTCCATGTTTGAACATGCTCATGCCGTGCACATTTAACATTCTTGACATACTCGTTTGATAAACAGGGTGCCATACTTGTTTGCATCCCAGCCTCGGTTTGGAGGATGAAATAAAAGTAAAGATGGCTTCACAACGTAAAGGTTTCCCAAAGTCAATGATTGTAGTAGTTATTTTGGTCCACTTTGTAAAAACTGTTCTTCTGTTGTATTGTGAATATTAAAATTAGTTAAAAAAAAAAACGATTCAAAACCATGACATAATAGCTTCACTTTATGCACTATTTTTATGTTTCATTAGAATGTACACCAAACAGACTATACAAGTATTTCAAACAATAAAATGGACTTTAACAACAAATTGTGGACAAATTGTGGACACTTTGAATATCAAGTATTTACAACAAGAAGTCTTCATGGACGACAAGTTTAACAGAAGGGCGTTCTCTTTCGGCCAATCACATGGCGGTTGATATAGAGGTCAGACCCTGGGTAGGTTTGGTCGTTATTATTTGGTCTGAGTTTTATCTGAGTTCATTATGATGTGACGGTTAATGTACTGGTTCCACTGGATGACAGTCGAGACCCCCACGCTCATTGGCGGATGGGTACTGGTTTCTACCATAGCTCTCATTATCGTCCGATGGGTTGTTCACTCGTTCGTCGGACGAGCTGTCGTTCATGTATCCCTCCGCCAACATGTCCTCATCCATGTCGTCATCTATGTCGTCATCATCGTCGTCGTGTACCCCGACTTCACTGCACTCGTCCCCTTGTAGTCCAACTGTGATGCGCGCCTCGGTGTCTACCACGGGTTCCAGTGGCGTTGGACCGTCAGGTCTGACGTCATCGGGACCAGTCGATACTTCTTTTTCTCCATCGTTGCTCTGGGGTTCCTTTACTTTCTTTCCTCTCTTCCATTTCATTCGTCGGTTCTGGAACCAGATTTTCACCTGTAAAATAAGGATATGAAGTTGAGTTCTCTAATCATCCTCTGCAAAAGATGGAGCTATCTTAGATTTTTAGAATATTTGTCAATGCTGTATATATTTTTGTAATTTCATGCAACTTTGATACGACGTATAGCGAAGTGGACTACGTAAGCGATGGGAGACTTTGGGACGCTAGGCGGCAGCAGACTTACCAGGTAAATTTCCATTGTTTACGTAGTTCTGAGCGTGCGCACATGACCGAGAACAATGGATTTTACCTGGAAAGTCTGCTGCCACCAAGCGTCCCAAAAGTCTCCCATTGTGAGGTGTGCTGGACCACATTATGGCACTACATGTATTATGTTTGGGTTAATGTGTCGATAGACACTCAAACCAAACAGTGCAATACTATAGAGTCTCCCATACCTGAAAACAAGGCTAATGAAAGTGCCCCACAAAACACGCCAATAGAAGTATGACACAACAAAACTATCTTGAGCCCACCACTAGAGGGCCGCTTTTTCTGTAAACACGTGGACAAAAATCAAAACAAGCTCGTGACCGAATGAACTTTAAGAAACGGCTTCGGAGTAAAAGGAATGTGAAGTAAATGAATATGTCTTGAGTCTGGAAACACCATTCAAAGATTGAATCCTGAGGTACCCAAGTTTCAATTACTATTAAATCACACGGGAAGCGTTGTGTGGCCATTATCTTATCGGAGACGTACACAGTCTCGAACAAGATACTTGTGAAAGAAACCATCCTTAGAAAATGTCATTTCATTTCAATTGGCAGGAACTGGCCGTGAGTTCACAAAAGTCCACAAAAACAGAATATGATTCCGCGGATAATCGATTCAAAAGAATTGTTACTTTGAGAGTGAAGATCGGAGCGTATACCCCTGTAGGGTTTCGGATGATAATTACCTGTACTTAAGCACGTCAATCCTATTCACTATATATTCCCAAAGGTATGTCATAAATGACCAAGGCATACAATGAGAAATACAACGGGTGTCGTGTTGCACATAAGCCGCTCTTCATCAGAAAGAGCCGGCTAGTACAATGTAATGACGTCTCTTACACGTCAGTGAATGGTTCATGTTACTCCATTTTTACCTGTGTCTCAGTCAGCATGAGGGACGTGGCAACTTCAAAGCGCTTCGGTCGTGACAGGTACTTATTCTTCTTGAACTGTAACTCTAATTCTAAGAGTTGCTGACTGGTGAAGGCGGTCCTTGGTCGCCTGGTCTTGCCGAGGATGGTAGGATGTTGGTGACCTGGGAGAACACGAGGAAGTGAAAATACCAAGAAATTGAGAATAAAGTTTCATATAAAAGGTAATGTGGATAAACAACATTTTTGGAGCAAGCTTGTCATCACGTGACAGTCACGTGTTGGTGAGAGGGGTCACTTGTTGGCAAACCGGTCGGCTGTCCAGTGACCTGTCTGGAAGACTTGAGACTTAATTTGAGAATTGCCTTTAAAGACTTGTTGACGTATGAGAAGCAAAGAGCAAAAACGAACAATACGCAATTGAGTCAACTCGACCCATGAATGCATGTAGATGTAGAAAGGGCAAAGACCAAAAAAAAGAGGCCATATCGGGTCATCTCGACCCACACAAAGGTAAAAGAGAAAAGAGCACAAAGAGTCCATTAACGTTAACTCGACCCATGCATTAAGATGTAAAAAGTACACGTATGCAAAAATGGATGAACCCTTTCAGGGGTTGATACGCTGTACATATTTTGTGTGTTGATTGTTAAACAATATTGGTTGAATGGGGGATTTTTTTGTGGTTGATTTATTGACTAATTAGATTTGGATTGATTGATTGAAATTCATATTTTATATTATAAAATACATTTGTATAGTTATTAACTTACTTAGTTGTCAATTTTGTATTATTCAGAGTACATTTTCATACTAATTTGCTTATGTTATTATTTCAATTAATATCGATTACCTAATAGTTTTAATCCTATTTTATTTTTTAACAGGTTTCAGCCATTGCCTGACATGTTTCCATCCCCATCTTCAAATATTCCCACCACCTCAACTACAGTTTTGTTTCGCAAAAAGGGGAAAAAAAGAGAAAAAATTATCGACCGAGCTGGCATGCAGAGCGGTGGTTTCAGCGGGTTAGCACCTCCTCAGTCACCCGTTAGCTTTCACTGCTGGCAAGGTCGATTGTTGTCATATACTCATAAGGGTCATGTTATCACAGCGACATACAACACTCAATTACTCTGATTAAATTAAAGTACTTGTTGTTAACTTGAAGCCAATGATAACATAACTGGTCATCTCTTGTCTTCTCTTGGTTTATCTTCCTTGGCTCTGCATCATCACTTTGGGATGGGGTGCATTGTAAGCGCCCGTAAACACAAACGATGACGGGCATTCATTAAGAAAATTGCCCCGTCTGAATGCGATGGGTCGGGTGATGAAATATGGTTTTATGGGACCACTGTTTTATCTCTCACTACCTGGACAGACAGACGGGGGTATTGTGAGGAGATGTGCGGGTTGAAATCTCGTCTGATTTATGATTACTGTTAATGTGTTATGTATAATTTCTGCTTGCTTAAAGTGGACGCATAGTGATAATTGTTTTGTTTTCATAATTTCAAATACCTTTCTCTCTTTGTTTTTACGAAAGGGTTGACAGTAAGCAAACCCTAACTCTTGGTAATATTAACATATTTAAAACCAGTCGTACTGCACCATATATGCTCTCTTAACAGGTTGTGATACCTTTTGTAGTTCAAGTTTTTGGCCATGTATGAATCCCTACTCACTGTGAATGAATATGTATGTAAAAGTTGTCGTCTTGAGAAAAAAAGGAAACATCACAGAGCAATGTTTTCAGGAGAATCGCATAATATTTTCGTCTCAATGAAACAAAAATTATTTTCGTGACATTGTTTTACTCATTTCTCAAAAACTACAGCACCTCAAAACGAATATTTTTAAGGGAAGCTTGTTTACCATCATTATCAACTGTGTATTAACGTTAAATGTAAATCTGTGGACATTAATTTGTCGTATAAAAAGTACCCGAACCCTTTAAAAATGCAACAAATAAGAGGGGGACAAGATTTTTGTATGATTAGATAATATTATGGTGACTCATCGCTAATTTGAAAATCTTGCCAAGAATTGGCACAATGGTGGATTTCTGTGTGTGTACATTTCATAAGGACATCTGAATGGGCTCGACATGCGTAGAAGAGGTGTGGGTGGGTTGGTTGAATGGGGTATAGACATCGAGGGTAGCGCGTGCTAAACGGCTATCGGCACCAGCAAATCGCTCATCATACCTGGGGAATAATTGTGATAATTTTTTTCCCTCGAAAAGAAATCATGGAACAACAAGGAGTGAACTGCAGTTTGCAGGAATCCTTTCTCCCACCCACGACTATTAACACTAAACCCCGGCTACGTCATTCTCCAACCCATATACCTTTTGTTGACTGAGTCTCCTTTCAGAGCAAGTCTTTGTGGGGTGTCCTCTCACTCGACGTAACGCAAGACTCTTGGATACAGTCAGGATTTGAAAAGGCTTGATAATGGCCGAACCTTATTAAAACATCCGTTAGATTGCTTCTATAGAAACACCCAAGTGAAACTACCTTTGCTTTTCCTCTGCTCTGATAAAGAATCCCATCGGTTTGAATGCAAACGGATTAAATTAGAGACAGTTTAGGATCCGTGTGTGTTTTGCATTCAAAAACGACGAGGTAACTTTTATTGCATGGACTCATTCCCTGAAGTGCAGCTATGGCAATATAAGTGCATGAGTTTTATCAATAACAAAATATGTATAGCATAAAAGGAATTTTTTTTTTATATATTTCACAGGCTGGCCCGGTGGGAACTCATCTAATTATTTCATCACAACCCGTGTCTGGGGTAGACTTCCAACATAATTATTTATCAATTAAATTGCATTATGATGTTAAGTGTAAATTGATACATGGTATGCGGTTAGGTTACACAACCTTTAATCATACCATGCGAAGATAATTTCTAGCAACCAAAAATTAAGTTTCCATAGCGATATTGGAATAGAAAATAATGGAACAGTCTGGTTTCTTGCGATAAATTAAGAGGCAGGTGTCGTTTTGACACAGGTAGATACAGGGAACACGACAATACTGGCTATTTTGACACAGGTAGATACAGGGAACACGACAATAATGGCTGACGCAAAACAAAAATGGCTGACGCAAAACAAAAAACACTTCAAAGCTGCGTGGTAAAAAAATTGAATTGATAATCTGCCTATCTAGAACATTTTACACTTTGTTTGTCAAGTATTGTGTATGGCGTCAGTAGCTTTGTTTTCACTTTGTATTCCAGCAAATAGTGATAACATAAATGATTTGTTTGTTTCAAGAATTAGTCTAGGTCTTGAAAAACACTTTTGTAAATTAATTGCAGTCGACTCATCACTCAACATTTTGTGTGGGCCAAGTATAGTCTTAAAGATAATCAAAACAGAGAAATTGAGCACGCGAACTAAACTGGATAACCCCTATTATATCCAATCGCTGAGGCCTATCAATTTATTACAATGACAACTTACGGGATTTAGCAGTTGACATGTTTCCGTTCCTCTAAATGAAAAATTGTTTTCAATTTTGTATTGATTAAAATCACGTAGACACCCGAAAGCTCTAGTAGTGTTGTTTGTCGTTTCCATTTCCTTGTGTATGAAACCTGACATTTTGTGGTGGCCGAGTCCGGGATGCTAGCGGGGGCCTGCAGCGTCTCGACTCCCACTGATCAGCAGAGAGAATGCGCATGGTGACACCCCGTTTAACTTTCAAGACAAACAAAACACGGCGGCCAAGCCATCACGCCCAATTTGTTTGAATCAAGTTTGCAATAAAGTACATTAAGCGCTATCTGTAGTGAAGTTTCTGCCCCCTCGCGGCCAGGAGATATTAAATTTGTGTATTGGGTTCCCCCGGGCTTCAGTTCTTCGGTTACCAAAATAGATGTCTTTTTTTTTCTTCTGGAGAGGGTAAGAAAACCTGGGTATTACTGTCGCCGTTTAATAGATTTTTCAGTTTGTAATTCTGGCATTAGTCGAATGGACGGGCACTAGAGAGTTCGTGACGCGCCGTGAACAGCGGGGCACGTTCTCATGTCTGTAATGAAACGGTGACCCCAGGGCGGGCCCACACTCAATGATTTAGATCTTCCGAAAAGCTTTTTAATGAAATTGTCCAAGTCCTTTTTTTAAATTACCACTTTTCTTCTTTTTTAACAAGAAAGTTTCCCCGACAGGAGCTTTCAGTTCAAATAGGAGTTATTCAGACCTCAGATGGGGTGCTGATTGAGATGTTTTGAATTGAACAAAAGAGAAAAAATGGAACAACAAAAATACACTGTTTGTCTTGAACAACAAGTGTACTGTGTGTTCTGAATAACATTTCGACGAGTTAAACTTGCTTGTTGATGTCTGTAAGACGAGACTTCGAACCTGAAGTGTTCAATGTACTTTTTACGTCTTAGATTGTACACTCTCTTCACATCTTCCATTTTACTACTTGATATCACTTCGCCATTGTTAGAAGACGTATCAAGAAGCTTGTATTTCACTTTCACTTTAATAAATAGAAACATCGCTTATTTGTATAGAGCTGCTTAAACACAAAGGTTGCTAAGCACAATCAAATTATGCTTACCAGATGAGCTCACAAGCCAAAATACAATGTCATAGCCATGTGACTGGTATCCTGCTCAATCTAGCTAAGGAGAAAGTTGTTACAAGCAATCGTTTCTGCTTATAAGCAGCTCTGTGAAATTGGGTCACGATAGTCATATTTTTTAATAACCTAATTATTTAATAGATGTTAAATTTGCATAGGGGATAAAAAATATTCATTCCGTTTTGAATCCCGCCCGAGTAATATGCCTGTGATTTTGTTTTTCCACAGAACTCGGGAAAGAACAGTAAACACACATCGGTGTTAGGTAAAACCAAAATTAAATACCTATTGATTATGTTTGTTTAATTGTTTCTCTAATTAACAACAACATTTGTGAAACTGAAACATCATATTTTCCCGATGAGTTGAAGTAAGAATATCTGTGTTTCACTTAAATGGAATCAGACGACACATGTTAGCGTGAGGTAATATGATCAGCACGATTGCAATTGCACGACTGATTTAACTGTGATTCAGTCTGATCTTAATCAGTCCCGCTTACAAACCCTACCCCATCGATTACGCGCTGACTAATGACTCGTGCTTAGAAATGGACACTGACAAGCCAGCCTGTAATTATTATTGGAAATGATACAAACAATCTAAACCACTTGAGCCGTCTCGTCGACTGAATAATAATCATCCATAAAAACCATGAACAACAAGCAAGCAAGCAAACCCGGTCACCAAGAAACAGCGGACGAAAAAAAAAAAAACGCGATCATATAGTCCAGATTTTTTTCCTTCTTCTTCGTCTTCTTCTTTCTATCGCCAATAATTATACTGCCGGCGAATAAGAAGACGCTCTCCACAGCGGGTCACCTAAAACCAACAGCACCGAATCTAATAAGTACACTACCTAATGTCATTTGATACCGGGGCCGCGTTTCGGCTTGCACCGAGGGAGGAAATCGCAGCGAATTTTAGAGGTTTTAATCTAACGAAATGATAGGCTGTCAAGCGTCCAATGCCTATAATAAATTGGTTCAACACGTTATAAGTGTCCATTGACTTCGTAGGGCATGCTAGCTCGAAGCTCGAGACGGTATTTACTCGTGAGGTACACACCATCGTATTATCTGTTTCATAAAAAAAAATCACTTACTCGAGTTACGGATGAGTCGAGGAGTAGCTTTCCTATTTTCAATCTTAAATATCGCCATCTCAGAACTGTATATCATCCATTACTTAAATCTGTTAGGTATTTATATATCTAAAACCCCACTGTTATTTTTCTCTTGCCCCTTTTTAAGTCACTTTAGTTCAACCTCGTCTCCCTCCTGACAACCTCATCAATGTGCGGTCTCTCCCCTGTACAATGTTATGATAGTCAACACCAGCCTGTTTAGTTTCGTAAAAATCAGGATTAAATATATTTCTTTAATAAAGAGGCAACTTGTTATGACTCCTTTTCGTTTTGTTGACCACATTGTATCTACAACCCTTTGTTTGCATCCATCTTAAATCAACCAAGATAAGGTTTAAGACGTTTCATGAGCATCTCACAAACTGTTGACGGAAGCTGTCTTCGACCTGCATCTTCTCTCCTCCCTACTGCCTCCTTGCCGTCAATCTCCCCTCCTTCCCTCTTCAACCCACACCGGCAGTAAGCCCGTGTCTTCATATTCCAAAGGGACCGAACGGGAAATGAGGCTAAACATCTGGAAAAGACGCATTAAAGGATTTAGGAAACATGTCAGTTTGCGGATCTTATGTAAGCCGCCAATTCCCTTGTCGCTTCTTCTTGTGGGGCTATAGTCAGTAGATAGTTAGTGGTAGCTTCATTTTATAGACATTGAATGGATGTTTGTATGATGTGTAAAAACCTTCAAGACTTTCGCGAAATAATTGGTGAAGGTTGTTTACATCTTCAAGACGAGTAGAGTCTTTCTGGAAGGCTAAATGACAACACAGAAAACGTAAACTTAAAACCATCAAACACGGTTTTGTTTTTGTTCTTTTGCTGTATCATAATTTGTTTTTAAACCACATACAACAAAAACACTTTTTGTGATGGGAACGATATTTGTAAAAGTTCTTCAATTGAGGACCGTTAAAATTATATTGGTAAAAGCGACATGTTTTACATGTCTACAGGCTGAACTGTTATTCATCGTCAATTAGAAGCGAGCAGAAATCTAAGAGTGTACTTCGATAAAATTAATTGTCTGCTAAAAAAAAACAGGTTATGAAGAAGAAGCAAAAACGTTTTCATTCTTGTTCTTGTATAACCGTTTTCAAAACCCCCTTTCTAAAAAAGGATCACTGTTTCCACAAACCCAATAACCATCCCAAATATTGATTTGACACCAAACGAGACCGAATTAATTTCGATTATTCTACCTGGTTGACAACAAGAATCATGATTTAATCGTTTAGAGGAGAAGAAAAAAAAAACATGAAAAGAAGTACATGTCAGCTTAATGAAATAGGCCAAAGAACGAAGCTCGTGCAAAAACAAAATATAAATGGGAGCGCGTAATACAATTAGGAATTAATGTAAACGACGTGGACTGATGTGACTTGGTTCGCAGCAGGAAAAAGGGCATACGGTTTCATGTAGGCGAGATCTAGGGCAACGTGAAATTAATTTTCGGTGCCTAAACTTGACAGGGACTCCGCGAAGAGGGTTAGTTTTTATCTGAACGATATAACCAATGAGGGTCTGTGAGAGGTTATAATTGCGTTAGGGCTGATGGACTTGGCGTTGTAGAGGGGCGAGATGGGAGGATTAAGCTCGCCGTGTATGAGGAGCGAAAGATTGTGGCTCAGGTCCCCGGTCATTTTTCCGCCTAATTGAATGCTAAGAGACGATGAACTGGACGATGATATCAAAGAGGGTCGAGTAGGAGGGTTTCTATGGCAGCTCGCCGCATCATCACCCGCTAGCTTGACAAGTCAAACTCGTCTTCACTTATTGATGACATCTATATGACATCTATACTGTCATTAGAAAAAAAGGAAAGGAAAAAAAAGGAAGATGCTAGGATGTCTTGCAACCGCGTAGTTGTGTGTCGAGTCGTAAACCACATCGTGTTTCTTTGATCTCGATCTACAAATAAAACCTCTGAAAATGTTTCCTCGTGAAGAGTTCAGGTTTTGTAATCGAAAATTACTTTGAGATGTAGGTCTTACTTTGAAAACTTTTTGAATGTTTTCACTCATTGACGAAACCGATTGTGTATACGTCTTACACCCTGTATCTGTGTACTCATTTTTATATTTTAAAATAATAAGTTCTTAGAGGCCATGTATATATAAACATTTAAAATAGTTCAGGTCAAGTCAAAGAAAAAAAGTGATCGTACATGTGTAAGACCCCAAAATACACGATAATCGGTTCCTTGAAAAAATTACCAGGCAATTCATTCACTACCTCGCTCTCTCCCTGTCCGAGATAAAACATCAACAAAACCCGACACAAGAGAACAAGAATAATATGTATAGGTGGGAGTATTCTCTAATAATTGGACTTGATCATGCCGAGTCTTTTCTCGGCCGATTAAATTGTGTTTTAGCGTATTTTGGGAGTAGAATTGAAGGGGCCTAAAACTCTCATCGCCCACCCGCAATTACTCAAAAATTCCGACCCCCACACACGATTATTTAAAGGAACTGAGATAATCTCAACATTTGGAGAGGTAAAGTGAAACTTGTTATCATAAAAAAAATTGTTTTTTTCTTTTTAGAAAAAAAGATCGTTCACCCCGAATCCTGCAAGGTTCTTGGAAATTTAAAAATAGAAGAAAACAAACCTTAAAGCTTGTGTTTGCGATAAAGGTGGGTGGTCGAAAGAATGTTTCTGTTTAAGTGAGTGTCAATTGCGATGTTTGTTGACAATCAGGGTAGAACATAGGCTAAGTTTTCTTCACTAAAACAAGCTTTGAATCTTTATCCGTTGCCTAAGCCGAGCGTTAATCCGTAGGCTCAGCAGAGGCCTAAACTTGGACTTAATCCGCAGCCAACGTCGGAGCCCAAAGAACCTAAACCAAGGAACACTGGAGATTTTTGGCAAAAAACAAATGCAATTTTGAGCAGAAAACGTTTATGGGGGGTGAGTTGCCCGAAGTACGGTCCCGGGAGAAAAATCAGAACTGAAACCCAGCGATACAAAGCGCTAACAAAATACAATAGCAACAAAACAAAAGATAAACTACATGCTTTACAGACAAAACAATGCAATTAACAATGATACAATCTAGAGTAACTTATTATAGAGATGGGTTTTTAATTGGGATTTGAAGGAACTCAGGGAATTGGCTAAACGAACAGATTGAGGGAGACGATTCCAGCATTTTGGCCCAGTTGCAGCAAAAGCTTTAGATCCTACATTGGTAGTGATCGTGGGGCATTCAATACAACAGCTGAAGTGGATCTTAAATTATACAGAGACTGGCGGGTGTGGAAAATCAAGAGTGAGATTCGAACCTCATCTGTTGTTCCCTACACTTACTGCACACAAAAACCGGTTTATTGAGACTACAATTTAAACTCATCAATTTAAACATCAATAATATTTTTAACTTCTCCTTTTTTTTCTTTCTCGGTCACTCTTAGAAAACGGCTTTTCATTTGAAACTTGTACAATTGACTTGTGTTATTATCATCATCAAATCGAAGTCCTGCTTTTCTGTTCAACCTTTTGATTATGTACGAATTAAAAGTTCCAGACCTAATGAATTCTAAAGGTAGCCTCAAATACTAAATGTCCATCCCATGAAAGCACTGATATACATCACGAAGACTGGAATTCCAGCTTAACGGATCGTTTGATCTTCAGCCAAATGTTCAAAGCGCGGCTTATTCCGCACGTATCCCAGAGAGAACAATAGACTCGCAAACAATGCATGTTTTCTAGATCAAAGTAAATTGATTTTAGAGAGAGCAAATCCGTTGAGATGATTTCTTTATTTTGATTTGTTCCATCACGTTCCCCAAATTAAAGCCAATGTTTACAGGAAGGTTGGGAGGAATTAATTTGTAAAGAATTTTGCAGAAAAGTTCAAATCGTAACCAAGATCAAGGAGAAGGGAAAAGGTTTTACTCAAAATGTAGATCGATCACAATTGCTCAATGGTCCAATAAATTAATTTAACAACAATGTGCATTTTTTTGAAGACTTCATTAAGAGAGTTCTCGAACTATTTTCCCGAACAAGTTTTGGGGACAAAATGGCTAAGTTTGTACAAGGACCAGTTTGTCAACTAGAGTGGACACTATTGGTAATTACTCAAAATAATTGTTAGCATAAAACCTTTACTTGGTAACGATTTATAGGGAGCGGTTGATAGTATAAAACATTGTGAGAAACGGCTCCCTCTGAAGTATTTTTCGATACAAGAAGTATTTTTCCATGAATTTGATTTTGAGACCTCAGATTAAGAATTTTGAGGTCTCGAAATCAACCATCTAAACGCACACAGCTTCGTTTTACAAGGGTGTTTTTTCTTTCATGATCATTTCGCAACTTCGAAGATCAATTGAGCTCAAATTTTCACAGGTTTGTTATTGTGTGCATATGTTGAGATACACCAAGTGAGAAGACTAGTCTTTGACAATTACCAGTAGTGTCCAGTGTCTTTAACTGGAGAAATACTCTGCTGTCTTTTCTCCTGAAGACAGGCAGAGTACACTGTTCGAAACGTCGAGACCACACCCGCTCCGTTCAGAGCCAACACTCCAACAAAGTAGATTTTACACACAACACAACATGGAGTACCCGCAAGTTTACTATAAAATGATAATAAAGTAAAGGTGTGAATCTCTAAATGAGTTGGGAGTAGTTCTAAAAAGAACAGTTGGTTAAAATTATTATAGTTAAAGGGAAAGCACACTATTGGTAATTATCAAAGACCAGTGTTCTCACTAGGTGTATCTCAACATATGCATAAAATAACAAACCTGTGAAAATTTGAGCTCAATTGGTCATCGGAGTTGGGGAAAAAATGATGAAAGAAAAAACACCCTTGTTGGACGAATTTGTGTGCTTTCAGATAGGAATAGAATACTTCTAGCTAGAAGTCTTTTATTATTTAATAAATCTATGCTACTTCAGAGGGAGCCGTTTCTCAGGATGTTTTATACTATCAACAATGCTCGTTACCAAGTCAGCTTTTAAGTTAATATTTGTTTTGAGTAATTACCAAACGTGTACCTTCCCTTTAATTCTTTAATTCTTTAATTCTTCCCTTATTTTCCCACACCGAGCGAAGCTTCAAACACCACAACCTGTAGAGGTTGGACAACCAGCTTGCAAATTCTGCCAGGCCATCTTGTTTCATACCACTAAATCAATGTACGCCATACTTAGGCTGAAGGACAAACTAGTCTGACACCTTTTCGCTACAATGCAAACCTCTAGCCATAATTGTTATTGAATACGGGGTACAAGACGAAGATCCATCAACGTATAATCCATGTCTTCGTAATCAATCAAGCGTGATGTTCAACACCAACAACAGATTTCATTTTCATAATTCCTCGTTAATTGAAATGACTTTATCAGCTTTCGTTCACTCAAATCTCTGAAACTTTCCTGGACATATTTTTTTGTTTGTATTGGATTTTTTTCCTTAATTTTCAAGGATTTTATATTAATCTCGACTACAATAGAGTTGTATCAATTGTCAGCAGTAACCCATTCGTGCACTTTCATCCCTTTTGCACTTGGCACGTAACAAAAACGTGTCTTCTATACACACGCAATGTATAAACTACGGACATTTTTTGTGTGTATACTTAATAAACGTGTATGGACGGTAATGAATTTAATATAAATTATAGATCATATAAAAACAAGTCAAAAGAATGAAAAGACCGCCGTGAGTAAGATATTGTTTGCCCAATTTCCCCCGCCACGATCTTCGGCGATGGAAAGAAACAACTAAACAAGGGCCATCTATCCTCAATTAAATTTCATTTGCTGCAGTGATTTGACAGATACG
Source organism: Asterias rubens (assembly GCF_902459465.1). Lineage (NCBI taxonomy): Eukaryota > Metazoa > Echinodermata > Asteroidea > Forcipulatida > Asteriidae > Asterias > Asterias rubens. The sequence goes on along the minus strand of NC_047064.1, from coordinate 21,066,507 downwards.
GCGTTCAGGCACGTCTAGGTAGATCCTGATGCTTCGGCATTAGGCATGGAATCACTGTGGTCTCACCGGTCGCAAGGCTCGCTAGACCCCGGTGATGTTTGACGCTGAGCACGCTCGATGCGTGACAACCCCGCTAATGTTTTTTTTACACTCGGGGTACGGCACTTTATTGGCGAAGGTAAACGAAATTAAGGACGATAATGGTGGAAATAGCGCCCCGATAACCATCAGCGGGACAATGTCAATTTGACAAAGCAAAATTTTCTACTTTGATCTAATTAGTAGATTTTGTGTTGTCTCCCAAAGCCGAAATGGTTTTGTGAAACGTTAGTGCACTGGGTTTTGTCTTATTGTATACACATCATTGAAACATTAGCAGTGAGCGTTTTCTATTATAATATTGCAGCACGGAATCCACAAATATATTATGTTCATAGTCCAAAAGGACTGAACACTCTCATTTCAACGAGAACTGTTTCCATATTGCAACGAGTTTGATCAAATAATAAATAATAATACCAATAAAACCAGCTCTGTTATAGCGCAATAAAAAATAATAAAAAAAATGATTAATGCGCTTTACACACAAAAAACAATAGCAAATAATACAATGAATAAATAAGTTTTGAGGTTGCATTTGAAAGCTATGCAATAATCTCTTCTTGCTCATTGTTGAAAGTTTGTGTTTTTACCCGACGTTTCAGGAGTCGGAGCTCGGTGTCTTCAAACCAGTTGCAATGATATTGTATATGCTTCACTGACCATATCTAAAACTCGAAAAGGCCTGTTTCAGTCTTACTTTCCCCAAAATAATATCACCACTCTCTAAAAACTCAAAACTTAGTTAACTATACTGGTATCCATGTCAACGTCTACCGGGGAACCAATTTGTGTTAAGTTTACCTTGTTCGAAGTCGGTGATTAAAGTTGCTCCGTTTAACCATTCTAGAAATAAGAGGTTTAACAAATGGGGCGCGGTCAACAATTAGTTCTCTCGACGGGTAAATCGCAGGCAATCGCCGGGTGGAAGATTGCCTTGGAGTGTAGTGCCATCAATTAATGTCCGTCGTCAGTTTCCCTCCCCGTCAAGAGTTTATAGACCGAAAAGACCTCGCGCTATAAAACGATACACCAATTGGCAAACAAGGTTTTACTGACTCGGAGGAGTCGTCTTTCACTGTGGAGTGGAGCGCGTTCCGAGGTTGCCTGCTGACGGAGCCACCGGAGTAAACCGGATTGAGCAGGAACCGGATGCACGATCGGACTCTTGTCTGTTTAAAAGAGGGACTGATTTAATTTATCCGTGGAGTAATTAAGAGAGGTTTTGTCTGCCTTGTCGGTTTATAATCACCGAGAGAATCTCTTTTTAGGTCCGCACGCTTGTCAAGTTACCCTTGTTTCATTAATTTGTTTTTGTATGGGTCGCGATATACCATTGAAGTCACGTTTGTAAATTAACCACTTCGTATTAAAACGATCCGAGAGAGGGAAATTCAACCATGTCCTCAGTCATTGATTGAGCGCCATGATCTATTATAATTAATATTATCAAACTCACTAATCGAGATACACTGACAATTAATTGAAATGTTTCTGATTTATTTTGAACTTAAATTGACAGAACATTTGAAATATATTACAGTAACATAATTAGTGTACAATAAGAACCTGTCAAAAAATAACAATATACTGTAGCTTGTTTTCTAGGATGAGTTTTAGCTTTATGGAAACGTTTTGAATGCCTAGACCGATAATTTGATGAGTGCTGACATCCCCCACCCCGAAAAAGAGAGGTTTTGGGGTGATATTTCCGAACCAAAATATTTTAAAAGATTCAGTTCACATCAACAACATATGGTGGCAAATACTCGGTGTCCATTTTAAAAACCTCGGTCTTCGAAATTCAAACTAGAGATGGATTACAAATGCCATTCGTCTACGTCAACGAACTTTTCATTGCTCCAGGAAATTTTTGCCAAAGTCCTCTCGAAGAAAAGCACCGTATTTTGTTTCCATGTGCAAGCAAAAACTCGACGCCCAACCCTCCGCTCGTGCCCTCGCGTCAAGCCCGCCCAATTATCGTAGTCTTCATTCGTGCCGTGTTGATGTGCGACAGGACTGAAGAATCCGCGATGATGTTAATCGTGGAAGATTTGTTGAGGATGAGCCAGGCTCAATTTTCTCCCCAGTAACCCAACCATTAGCTTCATGAAAAAGATAAAACGACACATGGCTCGTACAGCGATAAAAAAATGTCTGTATGGGCAATCTGAGATCTGCCAACTACTACGGCAACTTAATTGGTTTAGTTGTGTCGAGAATCCTTAACTCTGAGGCGACAAAAAGAGCAAGAAAAAAGGGCTCAAGGACCGGATTACCTTACTCCTTCCCTCCCTATGGTGGAGGAAATTTTCACGATCAAGTATTCATATGTTTGGAAAATCTAGCGGGAATGGAGAGAGAGTCTTTCGCTATCTAAGCTGTGTGCGTTTAGGTCTGATCAAGCAAGCCGCGCGTACACCACAGGGGGTCCTTTACCCAGAGACGGGGTCGTCCCCAGGGGGCGCACATTAGCTGATTGGATCCGAGGTGGTGATAAAAACTAACCACAAGGGATTGAGTGTAAGGGACCGTTTAGTCTAAGCTGATTAATTACAACTGTGCCGAGTCATCATCGGGGACACAGTCTGACATGTTTTGCTATTATTTTAGAGCGTTCTCGAATCAATATTATTAGCCTGATCCACTTTAGAGTCAACGACTGAACCGAGATATTACTATGATGAGAATGATGTTTTCAGCGAAGTTCTAAATAAAAAAATATGTAGGTGGGGATATTCAACAGGAATAGTGCCAGTGGCTCTTCGGGTTTGCAGAGTTTTGAGAACAATGTCTGATTTCAGATAGTTGGTGTCAAATATACTGAGCTTGCTAAGGACATCGAGCAAGGACATGGATAAGGTTGTTTTGTTCACGGTCGGAACGCTGTGTGTATTAAACCCTTGTGCCGTATAACAATGATTTCCCGCTTAATGTTGCAAAGAGATCAGGTAGACTTTGGGAATACAAGACAGTGTGAGGCTATTTTTCTTTGTCCATAGATCATTGTAATACTGGCTGGGTATAATGTAGCCACAATGGGTGACATGTTACCACTAAAAGAAATAATGCATCAAATACCCGCTTAAGGCTTGATACCGTTTGGGTTCTAATAATGTGTGATCTGCTTTGGACTGATTTCGAGTGGCAAAATGGCGCCCGAAACTTCCCCTCATTGCTTTTTGCGCGACAGGCGTTCTAGGTACGTTTTCGCGGTCATAACCAATAATTGTTTCGGTTGAACTTGCCATTGGTTGATCACTTGCTGTTGACTGAAACACTTATTGATTACAGCCGCAAAAACACAACCTTGATTCGGCTTTAATAACAGCTCTCAAAAAACACAAACTGGTGACATAACAGGGACTATTGAGGGCGGGCTACACCTGATGATTTCATAATAAGGAAGTACACAATAACTAGAATTTCATTTCACCGTGTCACTCGCCTGCAGTTGACTCGGAGTCTTGCTATAAATGCCCGCAGGTTACAGTCCGTAATTATGGCAAGAAAAAAAGTGCAGGGAAAGCTCTCGGGACCAGATTATTATGCGGATGTAAATGTTGACTTAAAAACTCGTAGTTCCGAGCAATATTTGTTATTCAATGCTCACTTTAAAACCCAGACGAGAACATTTCGACTTATCGAGGGCGAAGCTCGTCGCAGAGGTCGAGAGAAATTCATCCCTTTTTTATTGATTTCTTCATCCACAATCAACCGTTAACAACTATTAACGGCGCCGTAGAAAAATCAATTGAACTTCGTCATCATCGTCGGCTCACAGTGAACTTTGACCCCATCGTTTTCTCGCGTTTTTTTCCCTTCACTCGACACACATTGATAAATTTGGTGGGTTTAGGCTTGAGATCGCGTCTATTTAGTGGGGCACGTAGCTTCAGTTTCCGTCGATCGATCTACCCGTCAAAAGAGCCTGGATAGAGGAGCATTGCCAAGAAACAGATTAAAGTAACGAGATCGCAGATAAATAACACAATCTTTTGTCCGTCTATTTCAATAAACGGTTTGCCCAGAAATGCAAATTGTTGTTTCTTTGCTTTTCTCATCTCATTTAGCTATATGATGAGAGAGAGCTACGGCATATAGGACTGCGAGGGGAGCCTGCGAAGGGAGGTTTGTATTGCTACGAGTCGGAGTTGAATATCACCGGGTTGTTCAATAACTGAGCCCCATCATTTACATACGTGACTCTGACAGTAGTTTTCATCTTAAATCTCATATTATACGAACTCCGAGAGCCTAATGAGAATGATTGGCGGGCTGGAAAATGTCCACCGACTCGGGGGGCAATCACCACCGCGTAATCAGGCAAGAGGAAACGCTCACAGTGGGTTCATAATTGCCGTTGGTACCAGTAATCGTGTTTGCTGAAAACTTTTTAATCTGCGGCAAATCAGAGCGGTGAAAATAAGAGAGAGGGAGTTGGAAGAGAGTTTGGAGAGAACAGAAATTGAGGCCATGCAATCGGTGAATGATGAGGTAGAATCGAGGTCTTGTGTACATGAGTCAATCAGTTTGTAGAGTGAGTGTTGTTTGGGAGCGTCTAGCCCCAACCAACCGCATGCCACCCGAGCCTCGTGTACCGAACAATGCCATGAAATCTAATTTAGAATTATAAATGATAACCTTAACAAATCTAATGACATACATACCAATACCACTCATCAATTTGTGGCCAACCCTCATGCAAAACCGGGCACTAAAAAGGCGTTTGTGTTGAGTTGAGCCGCAACTCGTCAAAAAAATAATTACACTAATGGCGACCTACCACCAGTTTTGGGGAGTCAATTTACTGCAGGTTCTTGATGTGCTACCTGTCACGTTGAACCATAAGTAGCTAAATATAATTTAGGGGTTATGTCTCTCTTCCCCTCCAGAGTGAAACCTCTGAAAGCACTTAACAAGATTCAAATATTTTTATAGAAAAGAATGCCGAGCATTGGATTTGCAAACACGAGGTAGTAAAGCAGCTCGGGTGGTACAAGTCAGTTGCTTTATGTTTTGCTTTCGTGCAAAGACCATCTATGAGCTTCAAGGAAACTCATGTATTTTTTATTAACATTTCTTTCGTAACGAGTTGATCTGTAGTCATTATGAGATGCATTGCAGTATTTTCCAAGATGGCGCTCGTAAAAATGGGCTATTAATGCAAGTTGGAGATTTTATGCGCTGCAAGTTTCAAAAGGCTCAGTGAAAAACGTTCAAAAGATTCGTTCAGCATGTCCCACAATGGAAATAATGTAGTTTTTCGCTTAATCCATTGATTAAGTTGATTGACTTCTATGATATTTCTATCGCCTACAGAGAAGACTTGGGAGCCACAGTTTTCTTAAGATACCAAAATATAACCATTTACCATAACTCTTTAGACAATAATCTCTCTAAGCCAAACCAGAAGGTAACGATTTGTATTCTAAATCATTGTTGTTTCCTCCGGAAATAGAGATTGAAAACATACATATTTAAAACGTGTATTTCCACTTCTACCTTTTGGCCCTCTGTCGTGACAGGAGTGTCAAGCCTCGAGGTTGATTCCTACATCGAGATTTTATATTGATTGAGACGACTCTCTGGTCCCAATGGCTATTATGCATGAGTTGTCATTGATACCCGCGTACCAGTATATACCATAGCTTATTGACTTTAATTAAAACATTGACACCATTAAAGACCATCTGAATTCACGTTTAGCTTGACACCAACCCGATAATTGTTTGTGTAATCTGTTAAAAGACAGTGGACACTATTGGTAATTGTCAAAGACCAGTCTTCTCACTTGGTGTATCTCAACATATGCATACAATAACAAACCTGTGAACATTTGAGCTCAATTGGTCGTCGAAGTTGCGAGATAACTATGAAAGAAAAAACACCCTTGTCACACGAAGTTGTGTGTGCTTTCGGATGCTTGATTTCGAGACCTCAAATTCTAAATCTGAGGTATCGAAATCAAATTCGTGGAAAATTACTTCTTTCTCGAAAACTACGTCACTTCGGAGGGAGCCGTGTCTCACAATGTTTTATACTATCAACCATTACTCGTTACCAAGTAAGGTTTTATGCTAATAATTATTTTGAGTAGTTACCAATAGTGTCCATCCACCGCCTTGAAATGTCTGTCTTTGTTTTTGTTTTTGAGTGTTACCTCTATCCATTTATTTAGAATTCTTATGACGCAACAATTTTTATCTCTCATTATGAATTCTCGCAAACTAGAAAAAAACGAAACCATGTAAGACTGATTTGATACAAACAACTGTATACCATGCAGATTGTAAGGTGTTTTCATAAATTAATGATGACATTATTTGATGAATTTCATGAGAATATTGAGCTGCACATCTGTTTTGTAGGATTACAATGGACCTGTTATGGGTAGTATTTCACATTCGGTCTTCTAAAAAAAGAAAGGACATTTTTCATAATTACTTTAAATGTCTACAGTTGTTGTAATTGTGTATGTTATAGCATAATTAGTCTGATGTACGCCTGTTCATCAAATCAACATTTCTTACTACACTGTCACAACTTTGACAAATTGCTATCAACACACCAAAATGTGTCGGCCAAGTTCGCGCCATTTTCAGATTTCACAAAATAGAATTTTTTTTACGACACCCGAGAAAGAAAAAAAGTTCCAATCTGGAAAAACCGTCTGCACAGGATCAGGAAAGGTTTATTGCTGGCAGACGAACGATTGTTATGTCTTTCATCTCGTACAGACAAACAATTATCAAAGCAGAGTGACAGAAACAACCAACCTGTATTCATTTATTGCGATAGTTATTAGGAAGACGTCTGTCGTCTGCCTCATGGCTGTCAGATACACAGGACAAATTTGGCGGCATTTAGAAATCGTTATAGGTTGTAATCAAGGCCTACGCGGGCTGATGGCTCGGCTCACATACTGGACCGGAGCAGGCAAAACGAGTCAACACTTCAGATTGTGAGTGATTTGGTCCCCCTCTGTATGTCTTGAGGGGTAATAATGGCGCCATCCTCCTTTCCCATACCAGCTTCTCGATTGAAATTCTAGCACTATCAATTTGTAAAATTAAAAATGGCTCGAAGGCCTCCATCACTTTCGTACAGTATCGGAATGGGAGATAATGTTATTACACAATTTAACGCTCCAAGAGCTACGCACACACACAGCTACATAAGGAAGATAGGGTCCCCCGTAAAATATGGAGTAATCATACCATTTGAGTTCGCATGAATTGATTAAAACTTTCAATAATCTTCAACACTGCAGTATCGCTTACCAAATCAGTTCGGCGGAGGGAAACAAATTTCACTGGGCCGTTTCGGGCCTGCCACATATAATGCTTACCAACGTACAAAATCAAATTAACCAAATGGGCTTCTACTGTGTCGAATTTCATGGTAATTTGTAGTAATCGTAGGCAGGGAATTTTCTTTAATGCTCACTCGAAGTGACGGGGATCGATCTAGACCCAAACAAGTTAGCACCGTCCGCCACCGTGACGCATCTTTCCAATTTGTACCGAGTAGGACAAGAGACTGCCGGAGTAGCGGATGCACGTCAAACAAAATTATTGGCGCGAAACGGTCGAGGCCTCATTATCCATGACAAATATTATTTCTCTTTTTTTCCCGCCGTTTTTGCTTTGCTTGAGATGCCTTGACTGCAATAGGTGATAATCTAAGCGGGATAATGCTTCCTCTGCGACCAGTTAAAGGTGTTAGGTGAGGTGGTTTTAACAAATCAAAGTTGGAGAAGATTTCAAGTCGAAAATGCATAATTTATATTCGGAAAGTCCGGTGGACGATAGTAATCGTATGAAGGGGAAAAAAGATGGTAAATTGAGACTTAATATCGGCGAATGTAAAATGGAATATTTGAACACGCTGCACTTTATTGCTTTTAACATCTAGGTCAAACGATTCAAAATAGACATCTAGTTGGAATAGAGCGGGAAAGGTTCATGTTGCAACATTTTTTTCTGAATCCATTATTTGGGAAAGTAGTCGTGGTTCTTAAAAGGTCAACATTCTTCCAAGAAAAACTGGCATTTTTTTTTTAGCTAAAAGAAGTTTACGAGACTCCTGTTTTTGTAATTGTTTTTTTTTTTTTTACAAACAAAAACTAATGATGATCCATACAAATGCGAAGAGTGTATGTCACATGACAATGTATTTATGATTGTTATGGAGACATCTTTCAAATATCATTTAAATTCTTCAGTTGTAGACTAAATCTAGCTCTAAGTTTAAAGTCTAAGCTTCGCATTTGGTTGTTGTTTTGATAACAAACTGTAGTGCCCGGTCTATAGCGATACAACGTTCCCCATATGGACCCAATGAGAAACCTGGGTACAATTTCAGAGAGTTGCTTTAGCAGAAATTATTAGCCGAAACATTTCTGTTTAGCAAAAATAGTGAACCAGTCACAAACTGTGCACTTAACATGTGTTTTGGCTAGTAACCCTTTTCCAGTAAGCATGGGCCCAGGTCTAAACATAATAATGAGTATATATGTGCCTATAATTTGCACAAACAGGTTGGACCTGTGTGTTTTTTTGAAACTAAAGGATATGATAGAATTTTATACCTCCCCCAAAACAGCGACGTACCACACCTTTACATAATTGCACAAGCAGTGTTTTTTGTCATGGATTTACGATCGTCCCTCTACGGTCCTTACAGTGATTGATGGATATTGACAATATTGGATAAATTTACCTCAATGTACACGTCCTAATAACGATAAGTTACAGTCAAAGCCTGTTACGTTATTTGATAGTGAGACAAATATAATGTGTACATACCAAGTCCGGCTCGTTTTGCAAAGCATGGAGTTTATCAGCAACAGCTTGTACATCGCGCGGGGACGAACGAGTTTACCAACTACACTGAGATTTGGGCGGGTTAACTCTTTATTACATGTAAATATAAAGTGATTCCAGTACTTCGGTTCCCTTGTCGTCAAGATGGGGTTCAGTTGTCACTGTGTTAACCCCAGCACTACTAGCGATGCCGTACGCCTTTATGGACAACCCGAGCACTCCAACCAAACCAATTTCGGCAATTTGTGGTAATTTAAACGGGGGCCCAAATCGAATCGGATCTTAGTCATGATCAGTACCTGGTTGCATTTTGTATCTCCGATCGCTGCAAATTAATAACATTTTGAGAGGATGGGAGCTGGGAGAAGCGGGCGGGCTGAGCATCAACCTCCCGTCCCTCCCTTCCCGCTCACCGGGTGAAAGTTTGCTGAAATCAACACGCGAAATCCGAGCAGCGTATATTCAATAAATTTCGAGTCATGTCTTGATAAAGTGAAGAGACTCTGGAGACAGGACTTACTTCATCATTACCAAACCCCAGTCTAGAGAGATAGAGGAGGGCGACAGAAAAAAAAAGATGGATTGGCAGAAAACAAAATAAAACGCACTTCCTCCTTTCAGGCTTGTGGTTCTGGCTGGCAGCGTATGGTAGCGAAAGGGCCAGCGGGCTTCGATGTGCTGTGTTAAGCGGAAACCAGCGGAAACCACACGGCAACCGGTATCGCCTTCCAGTTTGCACTATCCTGACAACAGTGCTGCGCCACGGCTATACATTCAAGCCGGATGAAGAAAAAAAATTATCCAACTCTTTTTTTTTTATCATCGAGTGCAATCTCAATGGCGTTTTTCTTCGTTCGCCCTCTCTTTATTAAAATGTCTCTCCTCCACATCATTGTCTACCTGGGGAATGGATGAATGAAGAAGCTGGGGGGAAAGTCTGGCAATAATGGCCATGTTTGGGTTGTACTTAAGAGCAATATCGCTGGAGAAATCCCCAGTGAGACTGCTAGGACACACACGGCAAGGAAGCAAGCCAGTAACTCACCACTCATTACACAGGCGAGGGTTTGGTGTTCAGTGCGTAATTGGCATCGTTATGGGGCATTACGGGCACGGCCAAGTGGCTAGTTATTGAGGAAGTCTTCGATATCCCTTTGCTATTTAGTCAAATTAATCAATGACAACACAGACGGCACTGAGGGTCGTTTAGAAGTTAATTTGGCAAATCATTTCTCGTTTATCATCGCCGCCATTATACAGTTCTAGTCAGTGCTGCAATCCGTACGCTTTGATTAGTGTTGGAGCAGATAAGTTGCTCATTTTTATGCGGTCTTTGTTTGACTAACGGTGGCAAATATTCAAATATTTTATCCGAAATCAATATTAAGAGTGCACACTCTTTGCAAGACTGTTAATGTTGTTAAACCGTTTGCATGTCTTAGTCTGCGTTGTACAATGGATTGGCCATAATGTGTGGACCAAGCCTCATGGTAGTACAAAGCCTCATTATCAATTTTTTCAGGAATACCTTAATTCCCAAAAAACAGAATGCTTAATCACGTCACCAAATACTATAAATGAACCAATTGATGAAAGTCTGACGTGCCTACGTCACAATGACCTCAACCTCGACCTCAATTTTAACTGTTGACCTCTTTTTTTTTAAATCCAATTATCACAAACTCCAGTAGGCATGAAAGCTGTAAAGGATTATTTTTACATGCGATAGCAATAAGTGCACGAAATAGTTACTGGCCTGACATTTTGACCCTAGCAGAGATGCAGTACGTTTAATCGTGGAGGGAAGAAAATATTTTCTTCCTCCATGGTTTAATGCGAAGGAGGCAGATCATTAACTTCCAACCTCGCTTTGATCACGTTAATATGAATAGCTTGATTGCACGCGACGTCATTGATCACCATCTTTGATGTAAAACAATGGGGAAAAGTGCGCTGTGCACCACTCTCAGCCAATGATAAGCTTTCACGCGTGCTCGTTCATCAAAGATGGCTGCCACTGCAAGGGTGTCTATAAATCCAAGATGGCGTCACCGTGCTGAAGGAGACACCAGCGTGTATAAAGAGATGATCCTAACTGCCCATGAAAGCCATTTTGTAATGTGATTAGGAGGCTCCGCAGTGATGCAGGACTGAGCGTTCTTATTAATAGTGTATAGCGAGCCTACGGTGTGACTACAACGCAGGGCAGATGGGCCCGGTGCCATTTTGTCGTTCGCTAATTGATTTCTGTGATGACATTAACGAGCTTACTATACAAGAAACCTGAGCAAATTTGATTAGAATTTTTACAACTGGGAAGTGAGCAGAGGTGATATTTTTCTTGTAATTTGGACCATAGAGTAAGGACAGTTTGGACTGACTTTGCTTTTTTTTAGTGTATGTTTTGAATTGGTTTTATGGATTTGCTATTAAGTACACTGTCAGTTGTTTTTATTGTCACTTAAGGGCATTATCAACAACCCTTATCCGTCTTAATTAAGTCGTACTACCCATCATCACCCATTCCTCCTATATACAGCACCCATTGTTACCCATAGCCGCCCATAGCAAAACCCATATAAACACCCGAGACCACCCATCAACTTAATAATAGCACCCTTCAAAACCCATAATCTTCCAAATATATACCAGTCTGCTCATAACGTTTCCAACCAATCTCATCAACATGACAATCAGTCTATAAAGTTCAGATTTTTAAAGTAATTTCCCATCTAAATTGTTTCCCCCATCAATAATCCAATCCATTGTAATTGTCTGGAAAATAACACCCCTTAACACACACACAAGAGGAAAATTTCTTCACTAAAAAAATCTCACACGGGTTATCGCCATGGGCTATGTAACGTTCCTCTCCTCATCCTTTTGTCCTTGCCCTCTATATCCCAAGATCTCTTGGGGTCTCTATTATGAAGAATTGTGCCAATCGTGGACCACAACAACCCTCCTGCCGTGCGCCAGACCCACCCTTCAGGGGGTTGACACGCGACCCAGCCCAACCCCAATCAGAACACCACCCGATGCGTTGCAGATTGGTCAACCATCAGCATAATGACACCAGTGATGTTCAATGCTGTTTCCCCCTCCATTCTGTTATCCCCTTAACAAGAACTTTCACTCAATAAGTCCGGCTGAATTCATTTGCCTTTATAATATTAATGGATTTTATCTAGTTACAAATCGCCGGCAAATTGGGGCATCGAGAGGGGTCTATATGGGCGCGGTGTCTCCCCCGGTAGATTCGCTCCTGACTACCGATGAGACTCTTAATTGCGTATTCATGACGACGAGGGGCATGGGTGCTTAAGCGTGGCGTTACCGGCGAGGCTGTAGCCACCGGTCGCAGTCACGAAATTGTCGTGATGGAATTAAAGACTTCTGGGGGGGGGGGGGGGGGGGGGATTGCCAACGGCTGATCTTTGCAGTCAGTGTGTTATCAATTACTCTTATGATATCAGTCAGTTTTCGTACGAGCCTCGTTTTGAACATTGCAATTTATACAGTAGGAAACAAAATGGCCGTTTGACTTCCCAAGTCATTGTCAAGGGGACATTAAATTACATCAATGACGCATATACCAGCATTTTAACACACACTGTTTCTCGGTAAAGTGAAATTAAGGTCCACATAAATAAACAATAGTTCTGATCGTACATTTGCAAAAAGTTGTCATGTGGAAAAAGCTCAGACTACTTGAAACCGCTTATTTGATGAAGGAAAGTGCGTTTCTCCGAATCATTGCTGTCGAAGTTCCGGCCCTGCATAATGTGCTTAAAAGTAGACTTTCAAAAACGACTCAACAATTTCCAAGGCGGTGATCTCATACCTCCCTCCCTTTTTGTCATCTCGGATCCGCCCCCTCAATATCACCCCCTGAACGATCTCTTCTGTACATGTTGCTACCCACACGAACCGGCCAACAGAACAGTTAGCAAGTAAACAGCACAGCACAAACGGGAGCCGAATTTATAGCAATTTGTTTTGGAACCATAATATCATAAGCCATTGGTAATTTATTACAGTGCTATTAAGCAATAACAGACGGTGTTATCCACACAACACACCGCCATCACAGTCCAAAGTGTAACATCGGCAATACACCGGTCGACTTCACCCACCCTTACCGCTGAAATCTCCTAATTTGAGTTTATGAATCTGTAATTAGAAATGAAAACACTGGGAGTAGTGTTGAGACACATCTATCCCGTCGGTGGAGCAGTGTGGAAAGGAGGGTGCCTCTTCGTTCGCCCCAGGGCTAGATAAATCTATCCAACCTTTTTGTTTTTGCAGCAGAAACTAAAAGGTCTTTTCGAGTGGCCACTAACTCTGACAAACGTCTGACTAAATAGGAATTCATTAGATCAATTTCCACACGCACTTGATGAGATGGATTGGGTAATTTCTGGTACGAAAGACCACTTTGAGGGGTTTGTGCTTGTTAGAATTGAAACGAACAGGTTGAAGCCGCAGAGCAAATAACACGAATAAAGGTGCTTGAACCTGTCCAACTTTGGGATGAAGGTTACAAACAAAATGTTGCTTTGTTCATCGACTTTGCTCTTTGGGTTAACTGTAAAATAACTTCTTTTAGTTTCCATGGGAATGATGTTGACTTGACTTATAAGGAGGGTGCCAATATATAACAATCAATCAATCAATAACTCAATCAATATTTTGAATCTTTAACTTTGAGATTTCAACTTTACGTGTGAAAGACAAAGTTATGTTTCCGGGTTTATTACTGCAACAGTCAGTCCTCAACAATTTTATGAACTAGTTTTTGTTCTTGGCTGTGAAGCACATCGCTTACTTTTATACTATCTTTTTTTTATCGCCTTTTTTAAGTTTACAAAACCAATTGTGGATCCCACAATCCGTTTCTGACAGAGGACATCATTCAAACTCCTTCTCATTTACAAGAAACCCATGATTATAGTTCTCACGTTTTCAAAAAAATTAACAAATTACAATCATAAGAAGTCAGAAGCTGGGAAAACGGAACTATCACCACGGGTTGAAGCTACTAATTACTAGTTTGCCCGGGGCTTTATTTGAAACGACCGGTGACTTATGATACGGTTTAAGTCTCTGGAAAGGGGAAGTGGACCCCCTAATTACCTGAAAATAATTACTCACGATTTACTCATCGACGAATCACGATACTTCATTAATGCAGAATTATGTCCGTTATTACTGAGTCATTTTAATAATCATCTCTTTGCTATAATCCCACCGACGTCAGTAAAGCTAGAATTATACCACGACGGGCCTTAACAGAAACAAATAAAATCTCTCCCCTAATCTCAGCAAAAGTGAATGTTCCGATAAATAATTGGATATTTCAAAAACAACTGTGACACCTAAAGTAATTTGCAACTCTTTTATTTTTGTTGAAGATTTGAGACTTAAAAGCAAACTATTTTCTTCCTTTTGAAGGTTTGTTGGTCATCCCTATTTCCTTATTTCAGTTGCGGCAAAACAAATGTAAAAATAGGCGATGGTGATTTTGGGGCCGTTCAATGCTATTCTCACAGACATTTTTTTTCTTAAGGTTTTATTCTGGTAGGAACTTTATAATAAGTCAGCACTCAGGTTGAAAATAACAATCCGCTTTATTCCATATGTTACTAATCTTGTCATGTTTTGTGTCAAAAGAAAACATCAAAACTGTGCAATAGAAACACACCATTCAACAAAGATTGTCCAATCAATTCGAAAGAGGAGTTAGGAGAAAGTTCAATCTTTTGTCTCCCAGTATTTTGAGACCCCAAATATTGCCGAATCCCTTCGGGCTGTAGAAGACATTTAAAGTTTAGATATTGAACAAAGTGCAGTCATGATGTCTACACCACAAAGTGAACATCACATTGACAATTGTATATACGTATCACATTGCTCACTTGAGGGTCGAGGGCTCTTTAATTTTGTATCATCATTAAAGACACTTGACACTATTGGTAATTGTCAAAGACCAGTCTTTTCACTTGGTGTAACCCAACATATGCATAAATGAATCAACCTGTTAAAATTTGAGTTGGTCATCGAAGTTACGAGATAATAATGAAAGAAGAAAAAAACTGACTTGTCACACGACGTTGTGTGCTTTCAGATGCTTGATTTCTAGACCTCAAATTCTAAAATCTGAGGTCTCGAAATCAAATTCGTGGAAAATTACTTCTTTCTCGAAAACTACGTCACTACAGTAGGAGCCGTTTCTTACAATGTTTTATACTATTCCCCATTACTCGTTGCCAAGAGCTTTGGCAATTCTTAGTTCAAATAATTAGTGTTTCTCAGTTTTTTAAGACTATCAAAGGAAAAGGTGGTATCCATCGATCATCTGAAAAGGTCAGGCGGATTAGGGTGCTTTGATGTTAAATCTTTTAATTTGAAAATTAATGTTAGGAAAATAAATATAAAGATGTGGTATGGGTGATTTTTCTAAATTGCTTCAGATGACGTCACACAAATTCAAATTGCCGGGGAGTGTAATGGCGCCCTGTTGCTAAACACAGGGGCAAGCAATTTAGTACTGTTTAGGTATGAACGAAGAAATGTAGGCTTATGCTAGGTGTAATATTTGGCCGATTATTGATATTACCCGACGTTTCATGTCCGGTCTTCATCAACTGGTACGTTGGTCTTTATTCCCAGAAGACCATGGACGACTATGGTCGAAACGTCGAAATGGAACAGTGTTCATTACGGAGACCCGTGACAACAAATAGAGAACTGTATGGTGGCCTGGAAGGGGAGGGGGGGGGACATGCATGGCCTAAAAATTGACGTCAACATTTCGTAGACAATTTCACGATTTTCTCTCGACTGAGTCGCTAAATTGGACGTGAAATTTTGCGACTGTGGTGGAAAAGTTGTGAGATGTGACGTCAATGTTTAGGTTGTGGGTGTCCCTTCATTGCCACCGTAACAATGGCATATTTAGATTGTGCTTTAATAATTATGATTTGTTTGAGGTCATCAAAATTAATATGGATGAAAATGTTATACATTATGACCGCTTAACGCACCGCATCCCGCTTTAGGTGTCACATCATATCTTGGTATTGCAGTTTAATTTCCTGTCTCTACATGTTCGTGTATCCAGTAGGCGGAGTTGTTTGTAAACCAGACTTAATTAATTTACATTACACACCAATCAAGCTGATACCAGACTGTGAAGTTTGTACAACCTCGCAATGCGGTTGAGTCCTCTGTCAACCAAACAATATCAAAAGAACTGTATCATTTTTCCTGTAGTAACCAATTAATATTTTGTCCATCAAGTCATTTGGGGGCCTAGCATGTAATACCATTGCCGGATGTGGCCAAACGGTCGTGTGCACACGTTATAAACGAAGCAAGCGTTGGACTAGCGGTAACCGTTAATTGTCAAAAATCACCCACTGATTGGCGCTCAAAATACCAAGTATTGATTTTAGTGTGCGTCAATAATGATAACATCCCCACTGTCCACGACATGGCGGACCAAATTTTACACTTAACTGGGTTTCTGAACGTCGCCATCCCAGAAGTTATAGTTTCTTTTTTAGAATGATGGGCGCCATGGATGTAGGATGCTCTCATCAATAGGACACGGAGGAAGAGCTTTTTGTGTGCGTTTTTCGGTTGCCATGGATTCTGGCGGACTATTGTAAGTAGGTCTTATAATTAAAAAAACCTGGTGAGAGGGTAAAGGTTTAGTAACCACGTCATGTGTAATAGCTACGTTATGATGTTTGAGAGATGGAAAAATGTATATACTATTATTGCAGGCCTGTATGCTTCGTTTTTTGAAAGGGCAAGGACACCAAGGCATTTTCTTCTTGATAGAGGGCACCCTATGAGGGTCGGACATTGTAAAAAATCTGCTGGAGCATTTCAAGGGCACCAAGGCATCGACCAGCGGGCATGGAAGCAATCGACTTCGTTGCCACCGTGAAAAGTCAGGCCCGGAATGTGCTTGAAACAAAATCTCGAAAAGACAAGCTGTTAGTCCTAGAGCAGGGTTTTAGCAAAAGTTCATTCAACATTTTTTTCTTTCTAAGTAAAGATGTTTGCGAATAAACAGCAATTAATGCCATGTGGCTCTTCGTCATTGTATGTAGGTACAAATTACTGTGTGCATTGTCATAAAGAGTTGCAATGGAACACACCAAAGTGTTTGGGTAACAGTAAACACACACATAACAACTCTTTGCTTTGTGTTGAAAGACCAAAACATTCACTGACACCAATTTCAGTTTACACTCGAATTGATGTCAATACACATCCACCGCAAGACAAATAGAATTGCAACGCGGTAGGCTGTATGGTTTCGGTGGTGTGGCGTAGGAATGTTGAGGGAAGGGGGGGGGGGCAGAAATACACCAATATATGAGTATGATGTTATTCAACGATTGCTGTCAAACACCAATTTCATAATAACAGCCGAATTTAGAAACAAACGCTTATTTTTGAGGAAAACACTTAATACCCATAGATGTTTTGGTGTGTTTTTAGACAATGTTCATTTTGATGTTTGAAGACATATTAGTATGCTTTGATGAGAGAGCCTGAAGGTTCGAAATGGTCATACACCGGTAATAGCTTCAAATTTTCTAGAATAACTTTGTTTGCCAGTGCCAAATTAACAACCCAACAGAACAGGCTTTCGAGACAAGTAACTGCGAACTAGAAATTGGCAGAAGAATGTTTTAATGAATAGAGTTTGCCAGGATCAAAGACAAGTTTTCGGCAGCTAAAAAAATTGTATTTATAAACAAAAAGAATGGTGTATAATAATTCTCAAATGCTTCATTTGAAAGGAAGAAATATGCCAAGGAAATAACGTATTTTGTGGCACAATTTTAAAACAACATTTTCGGTGAATTGTTGTTTTGATTGTATCCTTTACCTCGTTGACTCGCATATTGGTTCGCGGTATTCTATTTGCTGAGTAGACTTTCCGAACTTGTCTTGTTTTTACACTTTAGTTCCACAAACTACCTTAATTTACAAATGTTGCTCAGAGAATGCTTGTAGTGTAATACGTCGGCATAAAACGACCACTATTCGTAAGTACTGTGTCAGACTTCAAACCAATTCGAATGAGAAAGTTGTTCTCGTTTTATCCTGTTTTCTTTCCTAATTGCAAACAGAGTTAGTGCATCCACCACTCTGTATAATAATAGTCAATTTCATTGTAAACACAATTGATTTTTCATAGTTTATTGTTTAATTTGCACTTATGCTTGAGATCGTGCAATGCAATTCTTCCATCCCGAATAAATAGTATTACTAACAAATATTATTATCTGCAGCACCGAAGTGTGGCCCGTCCAATTCTTCATAAATAAACATGAATGTGCACCTATACATATTGGCATGGGTTTATTTGCTTTGGATGTAAATGTACATCAAAACAAAAATTTATGTTTGTGGCATAAATACAAAAATGCAAAGCGAAACCAATTTTAAAAGAAGATGTTGACGAATACCATCACACCATGAAGTAAAAAGTTCACTGCAAATCCATGATTGGTAAGCTATTCGTACATGGCTCCCCAAACTCGAATACGAATCCCAAGTCGCAGAGAAATAAAGTCGTCTAAAATTATGTTAGTTTTTAAACAGCGATAGCTACATACTTTACTGAAGGAAATTGTCTTTTAATGCAAAATATGTAAATCGCTAGAAAACATTTTCCGTATGAAATCTGGCGTAACGATGCTTAACACAGTCCTTAGATCGTGGAAAGCTAAGGTTCTCAATGCCAATGCAACAAGCCTTTGGTAAAAGGCACAACACTTTAACAACTTTTTTGGAAAACATATAATTATCTGCGTTGTCATTTTTGAATAGAAAATTTTCAACAAGCTAACAACTTATGCGTTTTTCTTGGAAATCATTATGGCATCTACTGTGTTGTGCATTTTTGTCATTGTGTTAATTAATTTGTTATTTTCAATGCTAGTGTTTGTTTGCTAAAGCACAAAAGTCTGAATGGGACGGCGCTATATAAAAGCCAAGTGTATGTATGTAAAAATAAAATAAAAAAATATATAAACAAATAAATAAACAGGACTCATAAACCCAGAAGAAGTAATGGTGTAAAACAACATAGTTTCATTCTGCGTTTTGGTTCCGTAGGGCCATAAATTACTATACATAGATAAACTTGCAAAATGCAATTTCAAGGAAACCGTGAAAACCGTTCTGTTGAGTGTTGATTTTGATTCCACCGCCTCATCGCCAGCAACTTAATAAAGTAACAAAACAACTGCAGCTCATCTTCAGACTAAGGTGGGACTCGAACCCAATATCTCCCCCTTCAGTGCACGGAAGAATTTATGAGTGATTTGTGCGTTTATTATCAAAGTGTCAGACACTTTTATAAACATGTTTGTAACTGGAAATGCAAGAGTAGACCGGCAGAGAAGTGGTTTAGGGGTTCGATGGCGGTTTTGGTGTTTAAGGAAATGGAAAAGTTACAAGTTATTGAAATGAACTTACCAGGATAGTCTCCCATTCGAGGCATCATCATACTGCCCCGAATGAAATCCATCGGGATCCCACCGGGTAGACCTGCTCCATGTGAAGCAGCCTTCATCAACATGTGTTCAGATGCAGCAGCATGAAACGCACTCAGGTGGGCTACTCCGTGGTGCTGACCGTTCAGATACCCAGCATACAGGGGATGAGCGTAGATTGCCGGCACGGGCATCCCTCCGCTTACCGAGCACTGCTTGGAGACCACGGCACCACCGTGGATCGTGGGAGGCTGGAGGTTTAATAACCCCGGCTTGGGGATGATGCTACCGGTAGCTGCGAGCATCCTGGCCGAGTTAGCACCCTGGCTGGTCGGTACGTGAGCGTGGAGGTACGCTAGCCTCTCACTCAACGCAGCGTGAAGCTGCCCCTGCAAACCGGCGTATTGGACGGCAGTCAGCGTGCTGGCAGTGGTCGCTGCGGTCGGACTCCGGGGCTTGACCACCCTCGCCGAACACGGTGGATCTTTAGAAAGAAGAGCGTCGATTGAGAAGGATTTGTGGCCTTCCATTTTTTTCTCTCTCGGTTTGTATTGTCCGATTTGGTCAAGAATGAGCTTCTACTGTAATGCGGTAGTTGGGACTAAAATCTTGCGATTTATATCCCACCGGCAGAGAAATCATTGACTGCTGGTGCTAATGAGTCAGTACGTCCCCAGTCAACTGAAGTATGCGAGCAGATGACACGCGTATACACTGCCTATAATATAATAACTGAGCAATACTTATTGAACGTGAGTAGTGCAGATTTATGTGGTTTTTTAACTATCATCTACAGATGATAAACTCCGTCGGCCATGCCCATATCCTTTGATTATTATAGGCCCATCCACTTAACGACGTCATCAAGCCAACGAGCGCCGTGATTGGTCAATCGCTGCCAATCTCATTGGAATATCTTGTGAAGGCAGTCATAATCTGTTGTTGATAGGCGACTGTGCAATTACGAGTTTTAATTACGTGTTGACAAGATCGTAGTAATTCCTTGGCTTCAATCGATCCACTCGCCGCAATCTAAGGTTTTTATTTTCTCTGGCTTTGGTTTAGACAGTCAGCAGCCGCAACCACACATGAGTGTGAACTATACGGCAGCTCTCTGGTGACTCTAGCTCCCTTAACTTGTTCTATCACTAAACGGTAATAGCGAAGTCAATAGAGTAGAGCCGAATGGTAAACGCAGCCTGAGTACCCGTTGATAATAATATTGTACTAAAAGATATACGCCTTCCTCGTCATAGTACGGTGTGCTATTGTGAAGCCAGAGTGCCGTGAGTGCTGAGAGGTGCTGCGAGCTAAACGCACGGCTGAGCTAGCTAAACACACCGTGAGGGAAGCGAAGCATTGCCGGGTGGAGGAACCACTTGCCCCCTCTTCCACTGATGAACCCCTCCTTTACATCCGCAGAGAGAGAGACCTCCAATAAAATTAATTACACAAAATGAAGTGATCATCCACGGTGTGTAGTCAATGTACACCATTATTATACATGCCAGTCCATCTGTAAACACTATACGCACGTACCGCAGCAGCGTTTATCCCATACTGTGGCGAGTTGGCCACTCACTGTGACGAATATTAAATTACCACTCTCACAATACGCCTACCGATTTGCTTAGCATGAAAAGACCTACTTAGCACGGGAAACCTATCATGTTACGTTTACAGCGTGCAAGGAGCTTTCAATGAGTATTGATGCACCTTTGTGGAGGAAATTGAATAAAATCTCCCGACCTATTCTGAACAACTTGTGGATGAGAGGAGTGTATGCATTTCTTAGAAAACGATTTTCATATTAAAGGCATCGAGAGAGTAGGGGCAATGGTCGGGGAGAATGATTTCGAAGGAACCCCCCCCCCCCACCCTCGCCTCCTCCTCGCACTCCTTCTCAGATTTACTAAACAAAACGGTGCACTCAATTATGACTTGTTTTGTATTTGACGGATACATGATTTGTGATAACCATATAAACGTTCGATCAAATTTTCTTCTCCGAAGGAAATTGTTCCTCCCCCCCCCCCCACCACCCACCTGTACCGACAGACTGGCACAATTTGACAACCCGTCTGGAAATAAGTGGAAAGAAAAACATATCACAACCGGGTTGATTGTTAGACTTTATGAAATCACGTGCCGGGCATGCGCGGTTCGAACCCTCGGGATATTTGGATGGATTTTGAGCCCTTTAAAAAAAAAATTGAGAAGGGGATCAATTCTGGGATTAAGTTTTAAATGAAATCAATACTCGCCGTTAGCAGTTTAGGAAACGACTTTCAATAACAACACAACAAACTGGTGATATTTTACCGTTCATCAACAAATCAAATTTTGACCATAACAGACGAAAACCCTTACCGTCCAATTTCATGACTCTTTTTGAAAAGGTTGTTGCGAAATCATGAAAGCTACGTTTCTATACTTTGAAATCGTACACTGGGTCCATTTTCATACAGCTGATTAAGCACAATAATAAGCTAAGCAAAACAAAATAACGCTAACCGAAATAAGGTTACCAGTCAAACTGCCATGTTATGTGGACAATTTGTGAGTGGTACCCTGCTAAATATTGCTTAGAGGGACGTTGTAAGCAGTAAGCCCTCGTTCTGCTTAAGAAGCTCATTGTCTGTGTTTACCTTTATTAGTAGTAAACTATGTTTTAAAGTTGGATTCTGAAAGTTGACCGGTTGGTATACTTTTACTGAGTTTTGAAAACAAAAATGAACAAAACCTTGCCAAGGGGGTTCGATCGCCTCGAGCGTTTCATTGTTCCATTTTGTTTTCTCAGTTGTTTAGAAAAAAAAGATGTACAAAAGCTGGTATTCTTATCACAACAGGTTTTCATTCCCGAGCTAGATTAACAATATCTTAAGAAAATATGTAGGTTATACGAAGGTGTAAAGAGAGGGGGGGGGGGGGGGGGAAGAGAAATTGGATGACTTACCCACACCACCCATCCCCTTGTTAATCCTTGAATCCTTTTCTATTCACTTGGATCCCGCCTCATTCATTTTGTCATCAAGTCTCCCCTATCGCTTTCCTTCCGCCGTCAAACTCTGTGTAGCAAAGAAGCCACCCAAAAAGCATTTTCTTTTTTCTTTTGTCTGTCTGCCATAGTTTTTATCTTAACAACAAACACCAATAGGAGAGTAATGGCTGAACTCACAGTGTTGAGTTACTGCTCATTGCGTCAAGCTAACCAAATATGAGACTCCCGGAACCCGATGCGTTATTGACATTGTACAGTTGTATGAATGAGACGTCTCTTTAGGCTAACAACCCGCCGTTTAAGGGTGTGATTTGAATGCAACCTCCCCATATGGCATGGCTTCTACAGCAAATCGTCTTAAGAAGTCCCTCTGATTATGCTCCGAGCGCAAAAGCGCGCGGGAAAAAAAACCCGAAAACACAAAAAGAATCACCAAAGACCTTCGAAAATCATAAATAATTATTTCACTTTTAAAGATTGCATGCCCGGAAAATTTAGTTTGTTTTAATACAAGCCTAGTCTTTCTTCTGTCTTTAATTTGAGTATCATCTACCCGCTAGTCATAATAAGAACGTTGAGGGGTATAATTTCATTCCATAAACGTCGGGTCAATCACAAATACACTACAAAGACTCCAATACCCCGTGGGGTTGTTACGGCATGACAATTTAGTGGTTTGGGAACAAGACGGAATACATGTGTGGAGAATGATAAATTGAAAATGGCGCGGGCGCGGAAGCTATAACCTAGCTCCACGCCCTTCGGTGTTGAAAATAAAAGATGTTATCTCAATCCGGGGAAGAGAAATTTGATGGAAATCTCGATCAGTCCACTTGGTTAAGTTAAAGTTTATTGTCAAAACCAGACTCTGTTTGGTTTTGCAGAGGCGGGTTTTTTTCCACTAGAGCGACTCCCAATAGGCCTACATCCCAATTGGATAGAATTATGTATCGCTGCTTCGTCGTCGTAGATCTATATCTTTCCAGACCAATGTACTTGATTAATACTTTGGGGGAAAATAATATTGAAAGGAGATTTTGTTTTTTGACTTTAATTTCAATTAACAGAAATGGATGAGTAGTGACGGATACTGGTAAATGGAGTTGTTACAGACAAACAGGTGATATCTGAAGAGGTGGTGAGATAGATGGATTATTATAACCCGGGTTTGGGTGGAGAATCTCATGGTTCAAACGACCCCCGGTGATGTGTTGTTTTAACTAGGTTGATCCGCCAATGGGAGTTGTGAGTTGTATTTTACTCGGTCAATCCTTTACACAGTATCTGGAGGCTAGTTTCATCAGAGCTGCTAAGTATCAGAGACACAAATTTGCTTAACATGAACATCGTGCTTAGCGGAAACAGGTTATTAGCTTTACATTGTCACTGGTCGTCATGGCATAATGACTTTTCTTTTTAAATGAGGCAATTAATGCCTTTTATTTTCTGTTGTTACGATTCGGGGACAATACAAAGCAAGTTTAGCTTTTCCCGCTTTGGGGGAAAAAAGTTTTCTTCGTGCTGATGCAAGGATGTTTATTCTTGTTGTGTTATTTTGATGTTTTGATGAGTTTGCAGGATTATGGTTTCCTGAAGAGCATTATAATGTACGTTGGTATTTCCAAGGGCTTTATAAATTTCATAACAGCTTTCTTGCGTAGGTGGTCATGAAAACAAAATGTTTTTGATTTTCAAAATTTGTTGAGAATGTTTTCATATATTTTAATATCATGCTAATAAATGCTAACTATTGCGATTAAACTATTATTTTACTTTGTGCTAATAATCATTAGTTTTACAAAGATTTTAACTTTGAGTAACCATTTTTCTTTCTGAAAAAAGATACTGATACTCAAAAAGGTCTGTATACAATATGCATGACTGCCTCTCGTTAGTTATTTTGGTTATAGTTATGGTTAGCTGAGTTGGCGTGTGCTAGTTATTATGAATTTGAACTCTGCATCTTCCGCCTCTATAGTTAAATCATCAGTTAGGTATGGTTAGCTGAGTGGTTAATGCTGGTTAATTATTATCTTGAACTCTTATTGCATCTCATGCTGCCTGTGTAGATAGTTCGTTCTTGTGCTGGTAGTTCACTGTGTTAATAGTTAGCATTATATCCCTCCTATATAGAATCCTCTAATCTGATTGGTTAAAAATTGAGTCATGGAAATAGCTATGCCCCCCTTTTCTATCAAGATGACGTCATAGTTGACTATGCCCGGGGCATAGTCAGTCGATTATGCCCGACCTGAAAATAACAGTCGCAAATAGGTCGTTCGTGTGTACTGAATGATGTACATGTACATGTACATGTACATGTACATGTACGACTAGCATTCCGTGTCATCTTTGCAGACGACCTTTCACCGTATTCGGGGTTGTTGCTTATATTCGGTAAAACAAAAAAAATATTGACTGCTATTAGGGGCACATTTAAAATTAAAGGCCCTCGGTGATGTCAAAACCAAGGCTATGGTTTTAACATCACAGAGGGCCTATAATTTTAACTGTGCACCTAATAGCATTCAATATTTCCATAATATATATAGTTGGATTGGTCAATAAAGTTCGCTTGCTATTCAGCTAGTTGAATATTTAAACCGTTAGTTGTAAAAAAGTAAACGTTTAGGAAAGAAGTCTACAATATAACACTCAAATACAAAAAAGAAGAAGAAGAAAACAAACAAAAACTATTCCTTTTCCTTGACGAGACTTTATGTATTCAGTATAATTACACGGAACCATCAAAAGCAGATATTTTACAGTTTCTTGTAACAGAGAAAGCACATTAACATTCTGAAGTAATACATTAAAATACACAGTTCTCAAGAACCATTTCACTAAGCAAATCTCCAAAGAATTACAATATAACTAAAATTGCTTTCACGCTCTCAAGAACATGAAAGAAAATGAGTTATAGATTCCTGATATGTCAGTATGTGTATTATATAAAAAGAACTGATTTATAGGCAGTGGACACTATTGGTAATTACTCAAAATAATTATCAGCATAAAACCTCACTTGGTAACGAGCAATGGGGAGAGGTTGATAGCATCAAACATTGTGAGAAACGGCCCCCTCTGAAGTGGCGTAATTTTTCACGAATTTGATTTCGAGACCTCAAGTTCAGAATTTTAGGTCTCGAAGTCAAGCATTTGAAAGCACACAACTTCGTGTGACAAGGGTATTTTTTATTTCATTCATATCTCGCAACTTTGACGACCAATTGAGCTCAAATTTTCACAGGTTTGTTATTTTATGCATATGTTCAGATACACCAAGTGAGAAGACTGGTCTTTGACAATTACCAATAGTGTCCACTGTCTTTAAATAGTATTCGCTGATATTGAAATCAGATGATAGGCCTAATAATCATTCAAGTTTTTCCCAAGGAGGAGGAAGAAGTAAGGAAATAGTACACATTGCCTTACATAAGCTGTATTTTGATCGACCGAACCCACGCGTCGTTGCACTTATAGCGGATTTCCCGCCAAATCCAGCTCAACTTTATTTTCCCGCCAAAAAATGGAAAATCAGCAAATCAGATTATTTTGTTAATGAAGTACCCACGCGCGTAGAGTACATGCTTGGATCCAGTCATGCCAACCGGCATACAAAATGGCTGCCGTGTGGATTACTGACTTTAATATAAGCGCTCTTTTGACATAGGCTCTAGTTGTTGAAAAAATAGGAAATTTTTCTCTGCATCTGGGTTTTAAACGAACCCTCTGTGATCAATCCCGAGGTTGTTTTGAATCATTTTGGAGTTTGCAAATCTAGCTACCGTTTGTGTGAACCTGTCGCAGCCATCTTTGTCTAGGTTCCCCGTATATATACAGTTATAACTTCCACTTCATTAAAAAGGAGCCAGACTATCTTTTGCCAGCGTAGGAGTGCAATAGACCTACAAGTACATCTTCATACCAATCACGTATAACTAAACAACACGGCAAAAAGGTATTGTATTGTGGCTACCGTAGTGACAATGGCCTATGTCTAAAACGCGAATGAATCTGAGTTTGACGAAGTTTCAAGGGAAGAAAGTGTCACTCGACGAACGAATTTAACACACTGCGAAAGATGATATCCACGATGAACTCTGCATATCATTGGTTTGTGTAGAGAGATACCAGTAAGAATCTTTTATCTTGGCTGATTTCGTTTTCAATCCAATTACTTTTCGAGTAATGAGAAATACAGATTACAGTTGGCAGCGATCATTACTGATTATATATGGATAATGCTATCACCTCTCGACTGAACCTCTACCGACATCCTATTAGGAGAAGTTGTGATGGTATTTGCACTGGCAGATCATCGGCTTTAGAGAACTATAGCCCCGGGCCTGGCTCTGCCAAAGATTTCCACAAACAGTCAAGAAACTCCTCCGCGAGGGAAAAGAAAATCTTTCCGGACACAAAAATCTAATAAATATCACTCTTTGTCCAAAATTAAAGCCACTTTATCAGATTTGCGGAATCTTAAATGGAAATATGAGCTCAAGAAGTTAGTCAAGTAAACATGTTTTTGTGGATTTGTTTCCCCTCGTCGCTGATTTGCCACGGGGGGAAGAACGGGCTCTGGACTGTGGGTCCGGGTGGTGGTTTTAACGGCAGCGAGAATGGAGTGGGTGGGGTCGGGCTGCTGTGACCTGGCTCCTTCGTCAAGTGAACCCACTGCGAGTTTCCTCCCGTAAACAGTATGAGATTTTTACGTTTTTTTTCACTGTTTCATTTTTCTGGCGAAGAAATTGCACATAAAGTTATGTATTATAAAAGTATAAATCGTCTGCTCAGAACTGTAAAGGTTCTTAAAGCAATTTCTATGGAGCTCCCCAAATCTGCTATTTGCATATTTTGGAGCTGCTAGTAATTTGGGATGATTTATCACGAGTTGTTTTCAAAGAATACTAGCAAAAAGATTTGTTTTCCAAGTTATACATTAATTTTGTTTGATTTTGATTTTGTTTGTTATCCAATATTTATTGTTCCTTTTTCATTTAAGGACCTTTTGATCATTACGTATAATTTTTGCCATTAATGACCTTAGCTCTGAGCAGAGGAAATCATCACATAAATGTATTATTTTAAAACCAGTAAAATAATTTTTTCCCCTGAGAAAAGCCGCGCTATTTTTACTAATTATAAAACTAATCCCCTCACAGACTTTATCTTAAAATTCTAGAGCGCTTTAATTTAAAAAAATTGTCTCTAACCACATGTCTTTCCTTTGAGGCAAACATTGAAAAAAGAAAGAAGAAAAAAAGAATCACCGATAGCTGTCAACATAATCGTTACTGAGAACCCTCCACATCTTCTTATTTCATTAACACCTCCCAATTTAATTGCACAATTTGATAAAGTACCCGTTCCAAGGAGAGAAACTCACACGCTGGTTTGAAAAAAAAGAGGCCATTTCATTCCCAAAGTCAAGCAAGCCTCGCTAAATTTGTCAAAGGCATGTTTTCAGTCCGGCGTAAAAACATTAAAGCAATGTTCCAAGTGATGTGTAATTGCCTGGAATAATACTGATTACAGAAAAAAGCTTCAGAATGGGACTAGCTTTGGGATCAGACCGTCTCACTACCCAATGTTTTTACTTTCTCCACTTCACTCTCGCTCGTTCGAATAATACACCCTTTCCATTAGTCATATTGGCTAACTAAGTTAAGGACTACAACCATGCTTTAATACTCGCATCATTAAAGCTATTCCGACGTGGCTCTAGAGTGCCAGTCCGCACTAATCAGCTTGGGGTATAATATCGCATCATACCGGCTGATGTACACCACACACCGGGACACCTGTCGTGGTTATAAGGGAGGGAGCCATGGGGAAACTTTGGCGTTATACACGGCGGCAGATTAAGGCCCAAATTGCGGACGCCGGGTAGCATATAGCCATTATCACCGAAAGGTTCTAGCTAGACAAGACACCACCAGCAGACACCATCCCCTCCTCCCCATCCCACATTCCGGTGGAAGAAGCCCAAGTTGTTTTCCATTATAGATCAAAGGAGCCTAGCCGACAGGTAAACCGTATTACTGCTGGCACTTGCCGTCTTTTACAACCTCTTCCCCGGTGAGGAGGAGTGAGAAAAGGTGGCAGGATACCTCTGGATTACTGTGCAACCTCTCCCCAAATGGTTTCAAATCGACTCTCTGTTTAGGGCCAGTAGTCCAGGTAGCCTTGAAAAGGGCGCGAAACTCATCCAGAAATGAGATTATTCCCTTCAAGTAGTCCAAAATAATTGTCATTAGTGGCGACCTTGTTTAAGAGAACTCAACGCTAAAAGGGATTGTCGGTTGAGGAAGAGATATGTTAGGCCAAATAAAAACAAAAACATGTTCAGTGTCCCCGCCCGCTTCCTTTTTAAGGCCGCTTATTTTTTTTGTTTAACTGAAATTTAAAAAAAGAAAAACGGAAATATTTTAGCGATCTCAGAAAAAAAAAAACCCACAAAATTTATGAAAAATAGTCCTGCCGCTTGTCTTGAAAAATGTGTCAGGCTGCTATAGTGAAAACAAAAAAATAAATAAAAAAGGCCCTCCCCCTACCTTTTTTCAAAAAGGGAGGACGCTAAACATGTTATTTGTTTGTTTGGCCTAACCGTGAGAGAAGCAAGAGGTGTTTCTTGCAAGCTCAGTGATGCGATTTAAATTAACAAGGAGCTGTCAACAATCTTAAAATCCGAGGTTCCTCTTAACTTATTTCTGTCTCCAATTAAATGAAGATGTAGATCTACCTTAACGCATCTTATACTTGATGATGAACTTGAGCTGCAGGTTGCACGAACTTGCATCTCTCTACTTTTTAGTCGGTTAACAAGCTGCCTCATCTCAGTCGTGTTCCCATTTTGCCATAGCAATTAAGAAAATTGGTTCGTGTAAGGGAACCAGTCTGGTTGTCATCCCTGCCTCGTTATGGTTTGCGTGGATTTATATTGGAGGTGATGGCTTTGCTATGTGTCAAGAAATTGCATTGGAATTGTTTTTTTTCTTCAAATTTTGGGACAATTTTATTGTCAGGATAAACAATAATTATTACAAAATTTTTATTTTGTTTTGCGGTAACTCCGATCAGATTTAGATGTTAACATTTTGAAATAAAATACATTACATGACATAACTGAAATGACTATTCAGACAGAGATAGTATATTACGTTTGGTCATAACTTCACATCACAATGCTTGTTTTCAACAAAGGTGTTTTATTGTAACAACTTTACAACTTGTACCTACGTTTAGTGGCCGTCGTGAAGTTGTAAAAAAGACCACTTAAAATTTACTTGCGTCGCTAACAACTGAGTATATGATACTGACAAGTGCTCTAGAACTTTGGATATTATAGTCTTAATAGTCAACACACACAATGGTTCTGTTTACAATCATGCTCTTTAGGTGTTCAGAGTTTTAGACACCTGTGTAGACTATTCCGAACATAACATTGCAAATTGTAACATGCTGAAACGTTCAGAGATGCATGTGGGACTGCACGTTAACAGCTCAATTCTGAGGCGATTTGTGCAGTAAAAATATCAAGATTAAGATCAAGTTCCTTAAGGGATTGAAATTGGTCACATTGATTTTTTTTCTCGATTTTTTGGTGTTGCGCGAATCGGGGTTTTGTGTATGTGTTTTTTACCCTTATACTAAAAAATAAAACAGTAAGGAATCCTTTGAAGCGTAACCTCCGTTCAGCCATTGTCTTAAATTTTGAGAAAATGGCATCTGAAAATCAGTTAAAGTTTACTTAATTGTCTTGGTTAGATTTCATGGCCGATATGTCTTGAGTCTTGCAGTTTTTATGGTTTAACAATGAAACGAAAATGACAGTTTTTCCCATCTTGGATTTGGCTTACCTGAGTGATTGTTCGAATTACTCACGCATGAACAATTGTAAGCCTATATCGCAAAAGGTGTTTGATTAATTTTCACAGTTGACCCATTTCTGGCTTTCAGGCTCTTTCCAAGCTTTCAAATTTCACGAAGAGAATTACATTTAACTATTTTTCCCAAGTAAGTTTGATCATGTAGGAAGGAATGGTGTGATGGTGTTTCTCCTTAAAGTGTTTCTCCTTAAATGAAGAAGTCTTTACTCAAAAGACCAGCATTACTCTAGATTGAGATTTATTTCATTAACTTGTTTCCATCAAATTATTAACTTACAGCAGCACTTTGTTCTCTTCATATGCAGCTCAGGCAATTTTTTGAGATATTATTGTTTTCAAAACTAGAACAGACTAAATCTTCTGCCGATTGTCGTTTGTGTTTTAGAGCAAGTTGTTAAGGTTTAATTTGCTGGACACTGGTACTGGGCACTGGTAAATATTTCAAATAATTGTTAGCATAAACAACTTACTTGGCAACACGCAATGGAGAGCTGTTGTTATAGTATAAAACACTGTGAGAAACGTCTCCCTCTGTAGTGTTTTAGAAAGGGGTAACTTCTTACTCAACCATTAAAATACTTCAGGCCTGAAGCCTTTTTAGGCATCTGAAAGCACACAAACTTGTGCAACACGGGTGTTTTTCCTTTCGTCATTCTCTTGCAACTTTGATAACCATTGGGTCCAAATTTTCACAGGCTTGGTTTTTTTTTGGGCGTGGTTTGTTTGGGATACACCAAGTGAGAAAACTGGTCTTTGATACAAAGATGTCCAGTGTCTTTAAGTTGTGACAGACAATTAAGTCCATCATTGTCACCTTAACTATTTTGGCTAGGTCTAAAACAACCACCGAAGAGGAGGCAATCTATTTCGACCTCTATGTTATCATCAGCCGAGACGGGTATATAACCAGCAATTGTCAGCTAAGTGCGATAGTTTTATAACCATCCAGCTACTAAAACCAAACATCTTTTCAAGTTATCTCCTCCAAATAACCCCTTGATGACTTCCTGATGACACCTCGATTATAATAACGCGGGCCACTGAGCAATGACACCCAGAGACAATTGTTTACAATGGGAGTGTCATCCTCGGCTACCACTCAGCGCTTCTTGAGAGCCCATAAACACCGAACCGTCAGTGAAACCGGGTCCTATTCTCATTCCTTTGTATTTACATACACCATTGATGTTTTACAACCGATTCAAAACCCATTGAGCCACCTGTGTACTCTTAATAGGCTGTAAAACCGTTTGACGAAGCCGTCAAAACACATCTAGGATTCAATCTCTTGAAATTATGAAGTTGTAAATGGAAGGATTTTTCAGTTTGTGTTGGGAATGTCATGTGAATAATACTGGTGGTTTAAAGGCAGTGGACACTATTGGTAATTGTCAAAGACTAGCCTTCACAGTTAATGTATCTCAACATATGCATAAAATAACAAACCTGTGAAAATTTTAGCTCAATCGGTCATCAAACTTGCGAGATAATAATGAAAGAAAAACACCATTGTCACACGAAGTTGTGTGCGTTTAGATGGTTAATTTCGAGACCTCAAGTTCTAAATCTGAGGTCTCGAAATCAAATTCGTGGAAACTTACTTCTTTCTCGAAAACTATGGCACTTCAGAGGGAGCCCTTTCTCACAATGTTTTATACTATCAAGCTCTCTCCATTACTCGTTACCAAGTAAGGTTTTATGCTAATATATATTTTGAGTAATTACCAATAGTGTCCACTGCCTTTAAGTTCATGTCATGCAGCGATGTGGCTTGAATTGAAATTATGACATGTTTTCAGCTGTATTTTGTATATCACGGTATCTTTCAATTTGCAAAGACAGCCATTTTCTTGTTGAACTTTCACTTCAGTTTGTAACGAATCTACAGTTAAGTGTCGATTCGTAACGGAGTTTCGTAACGAATCTACAGTTAGGTGTCGATTCGTAACGGAGTTTCGTAACGAATCTACAGTTAAGTGTAGATTCGTAACGGAGTTTCGTAACGAATCTACAGTTAAGTGTCGATTCGTAACGGAGTTTCGTAACGAATCTACAATTAAAGGCAGTGGACACTATTGGTGATTACTCAAAATAATTATTAGCATGAAACCTTACTTGGTAGCGAGTAATGGGGAGAGATTGGTAGTATAAAACATGGTGAGAAACGGCTCCCTCTGAAGTGGAGTAGTTTTCGAGAAAGAAGTAATTTTCCACGAATTTGATTTCGAGACCTCAAGTTTAGAATTTGAGGTCTCGAAATCAAGCATCTGAAGGCACACAACTTCATGTGACAAGGGTGTTTTTTTCTTTCTTAGTTATCTCGCAACTCCAACGACCAATCGAGCTCAAATTTTCACAGGTATGTTGAGATACAGCAAGTGAGGAGACTGATATTTGACAATTACCAATAGTGTCCACTGGCTTCAAGTGTTGATTGGTAAAAAATGTAGATTCATTGACAGAATGTACGAGCCGGAGGCGAGGTCATTGTCGTCACGAATCTACACTTGAGAGTCAAATCACTGAGTCAAACTATTTCTCCAAAAGCCATTGATAATGTAATAGTTCCAATTAATTTGATTTCTCTGGAGTAAGTGTAGTTTCGTACGATTACTCATGCGTCACATATCCATAATAAATGCTAAACTTCACTTTATGTCATCATTCTTAAAGACACTGGACAGTGGTGGACACCTTTTGGTAATTGTCAAAGACCAGTCTTCTCACTTGGTGTATCTCAACATATGCACAAAATAAAAACCTTTGAAATTTTGAACTCAGTTGGTCGTCGGAGTTGCGAGATAATAATGGAAGAAAAATCACCCTTGTCACCAGAGTTATGTGCTTTCTGATGCTTGATTTCGAGACCTCGAATTCTAAATATGAGGTCTCGAAATCAAATTCGTGGAAAATTACTTCTTTCTAGAAAACTACGCCACTTTAGAGGGAGCCGTTTCTCACAATGTTTCAACATCTCCCTGTTACTCATTACCAAGTAAGGTTTTATGCTAAGAAATGTTTTGAGTAAGTACCAATAGTGTCCAGTGCCTTTAACATTTTGTCTTGTTGAATATTTACATTGTTCATTTTTTTTCGGTTCGGGTCAAAATAAATATTAATCATAATGAAGATTCTTTGATCTTTAACTCACAAATATTCATGTATATAGGCGTCAATCCATCTTCAAAACTTTGACTTCGCATCCGCTCATCATCAAAAGAAACACTTACAAAAATGAAACCCTTCTGTTGTTAACCTCCAACGTAATCGAATAAAGACCTCATTTATCAAAACACACAGTAAGCCTTATGATTATTTCTTGTTCATTCTTGATGCAGTGATGAGTTTTATTGCCACTAACGATCGCTGGGAAAACATTAGGAAAAACATTCTTCGGTTGGGGCCTCAAGATGCAAATGTTCGTTAGTAACGAAGGAAGGACACCATCGTTTACATCGTATCCCAACGAGTAATATGGCTCTGATTTTTTTCGCAGAACTCGGGAAAGTACTGAATATACAGTGATAACACACATCGGTGCATATGGGTAAAAACCAAAACTAATAATAATATTCTTTATCCCCGTTGCAAATTTAACATCTAGTAAATCGTTGCGGTATCCGCTGCTAAAACATAGGATTCGAACTGCCTCTTTAGTCACCGGGCAATCTCAGTGGTCTAGTTGGTAAGACACTGCTCTAGAATTGCAAAGGTCGTGGGTTCAAATCCCACCCGAGTAATATGCCTGCGATTTTGTTCACAGAACCTGGGAAAGTATTCCGAGTATACAGTGCTAACACACATCGGTGTGATATGCGTAATATATCACCATACTAGTTTAAAACACAATCGGTGTATGTTGTGATGAATGCGTTATTTGATACTTTTTGTAAATAACGTTTGTGGTCATGACATGAATCCCTACTCACTGTGAAGGAAGATGTACGTAATATTTGATTTACATGTAAAAGTTTCAGCTTCATTAGTCGTCTTTTTTTTTTAATAGTAAAGATCACAGAGCAATGTTTCCATGAGGAGAGTTGCAAAACTACGTTGTGCACGCTAAAATAATGTTCGTCTCTAAAGACGAACATTATTTTCGCGACATTGTTTTACTAATTTCTCAGAAACTTCAGCACCTCAGTAAATAATATTTGAAGGGAAGCTTTCCACTATCATTATCTTCAATCTGTAGCCACGTTGTTTTGTGGCATACAAAAAGCACCCAAACCCTTAGAGAACAATATTAGCAGACAAAGGATTGTTCTTAATTAAAGCTGGTTGCAATACAATCCACCACCCTCCCCCTCAATAAGGGGCGTGGCACTGTGTAGAATGAAGCTTCTTCTCACAGGAAAGAGAAATCCAAGTTGGATGACATCGCCGGCCTTCTTGCAGAGCCCCAGCACCACTAATTGGTTGTCCCCGTTCCCTTCATAACCGGCACTCATGCCAAGATAAATTAATGAAATCATCGAGCGACGTAGCTACACACGAAGTTATGTCCACCCGGCGAAATCGCGCAAATAACCCCAACCCAAGCCCACTATAACAGTATCTCAACAGTAGAGTGCTAAAATTAACCACTTCAGCATTTGACAGGAGCATCATTATACGATGATTGCTGATGGTCCTCACCAAACATTTTTCACTGTTTTTTTTTAATCTTGGGGGGAACAGTTGTGTTTGGTGGGATCACACACGACAAAAGAAGATGATTTCAGCGTCGCCATGTTTGATAAGTCGACACTGCGGCTGTTTGAGCAGTGCTTACGGAGCGACAAAAAGAATCTGTCGTTGAAGATGAACACTTGTGGCCAGATTGAGAATTGGGCAGGATACCATAATCAGTGCCTGCCTGCGCTATAATGTAAAACCGCACACTGGAAACTCTTTCATGGATTTGGTGCATCAGCTTCAACATTAGAACATTTTTATGTTTCCCCAAAAATATACACTAGATTTGAGGCATTGCATGGTGAGGTATCAATTTGGTTTGCGGTAACACCATCTGTGTATCTACTTGCTGGGTAGATTATGTTCTTATGAGAACTTGTCTTGCTATTATACAGATGATGTTTCCAAAAGGTTTATTTATTTATTTATTTCTGGTGAAGAATAACGGTAGACACTTAACCGAAAGCGAACATATCTCACAAGGAAGTATTGGATCAGTTTCTGTGGAGAAAGTAACATTGCATCACCTTTAGCAATGCTTATTAGTACACGACAACAAGAACACCTCAGAAAGGGCGGGAGATCAAGCAGACGACATCGATGGTATTACGTGGGAGAGGAAATCCCTTGGGATAGAGGAGTGCAATATCATTAGTGAATCGCTCACCCTTCTTCATATGTATCGAGTAATAAATATACAAATATCAGTGTAACACTACACCGAGAAAGCAAAGAGCAGCCATGGGATAGAGGTTGCAAGATGGTGAATTGTCCACCCTTCTTCCAGTGTCATGTATGTTAATAATACAAACTACAGTGCATACTGTAGCACCACACTGAAAAAGCAGGGAACAGTCAAGGGATATAGGTTGCAATATCGACGAATTGTCCACCCTAATGTGTATTGAGTAGTGAGAACTGTGGCATTACAATTGGGCAGAGAGCAGTCATGGGATAGAGGTTGCAAGATTGATGTGGCCATCTCTCTGCAGTGGAAAGAAACAAACTCAACAATGGCAGAGATGAATATTTACTGACTAAATTAAAAACAATAATAATCTGAATAATAATCTGACAGAGCATCTGACATTATAAAACTTCTCTTCGTTGGATTTGACGCAGGTCTTTGTCTCGAGTCAGATTATAATTATTAGATAAGCAAATAGTATTATGTCACAAAGACTAATTCTCAGCAGAACTCATAGCAGTTCAAAGACACTCGTCAAAGACCAGTATTCTCACTTGGTGTATCCCAACATATTTTTATGCATTACATAACAAATCTGTGAACATTTTGACTCAATTGGTCATCGATATGCAAGAGAATAATGAAAGAAACAACACCCTTGTTGAACCAATCTGTGTTCTTTCAGATGCCTTAAAAAGGCTGCAGCCTTGAAGTCTTTTAATATTATTTGAGTGAGAATTTACCTCCTTCTCCAAAACATCTCTCCTTAATTTGCTCGTTACCAAGTAGTTTTTTTTTGCTAACAATTATTTTGAGTATTTACCTCTAGTGTCCAGTCCCTTTAAAAACAAAATTGTATCTAATCATGAAAGAGCAGCCGTGTTTAGTTGAGACAGCAGTCTTAGTGACTCTTCCTTAGCAACAGGCAACAATACACTCGTCGAATTCTTGAGATTTTTTTTTCCGCGTTTTTTTTTTTATAATGTGTGGAGTTCGGACCCAGAGATGGCGCTTTAATGCCTCTTTGATCGTCTGCAAACAAAATACCCGCGTCTCGGTCCACGATGAGATGAAATTGCCTTTAATTAAAAAATATTATATTGTGTGGAATTAGGGACTCAAGGCTGGTGTACTGCCACTTGCTTAAAGAACAACCACTCTCGTATATGACACAAATAAGGAGTTTTAATTGTATCGTTTTCTCTGTGTTACAATTGCTAGTTGTATATTCCTTGCCCATTGTGCCTTTAGACTTTGTGTACTAGTCGCTTTCTCATTGTTCTGTACGTATTTTATTTATTAGGTTGCAAATAAAAAATCTAGAATTCAATTCAATACAATACAATTTTTCTTGAAATTAAAATTAATTTTGCTATGTCAAAACATGCTCATAACATTAAATATATAAGTAGGATTTGAAACTTTGCATGGTGTAAATACGATATAGAAAGGTTTGCGATAACATCTTGTAATGACTATCTCTATTGAGTTGGGGTGGTTCTGAAATATAATGTATGAATATGACAGATTTTCAACACTCATTTAAACACCTAAAGCTGTATACATTGATATTGTTTGTGTACCACACAATTCAAATCTCTCCTCTCTCTTTTGTCACAGGTTTTCAAGGACTAATGTTGGTGTGTATTTTCTTTCGTTTGTTTTGGGTTTACTGCGCCTTGAACGCCCAGCAGGGTAGAAATGTGCGCATTACAAGTGTTTGTTTCGTTACTTTATAGGAACACATTACAACATAGATCAGATATTAGCAAAACAATTTGGATGAAGTTTTCATTGGTTGTTTTGTAATGATTTATTCTATAGAAAATAGAGGAAAATCACTTCTGTGAAAGTTGAATACCTATTTAGAGCTGTCAACGTCAAAATGGAGAGGTCTCGTAACAGTACAAAGACATTTAGCAAAGTAATATTGATGAAATTTTCACTGGTTGTTTTGTTGTGGTTAATTATATACAAAATTGAGGATAAATCACGTGTGTGAAAGTTGAATACCCATTTAGAGCTGTCAACGTTAAGAGCTGTTGGATGGTAAAACTGCTACCTTCACGCAGTATTAATTGATTTTTGTATAAAGTTGATAACTCAAGTGTCGATAGCTCCGGTCATTAAAGGTGAGCGTAACTCCACCATCCCTCATGTTGTTTAATGAGACATACGATAACAACATTGGTCATTACTAATCATAGTGAAGGGGTCGTATAATAAGCGCCATGGCAAGAGGTGTTAATCCAACGGCCATGGAATTTATGTAGCGATTACATGCTCACGAGCAATCTCTCTAGTTTGGTGGATAATGTGGACACACGCGGCCACGGGTATCTCAAATCTTAAGTATTACTGGCAATTAAGTGATTACGCTTGGATGTATTAACAGCGGTGTCTTTGATGCAGGGGTTGGATCAATTCCCGCAATCAGTAAGAGCTCAGCATGGATTTAGATAGAGCTGATGATGGGGGGGGGGGGGGGGGGGGGTTGATACGCCTCGAACTATGGCCGCGTAAACATACGGGGACCATGACTTTTCACCGGCACCAACCAATGGGCCGTGGCGGACCGTTCGTCCCGGGAGTCATCCGTGGCGATGACCGCTGCCTTTTTATTAATCCGAAAATGGTATTAAAAATCAGCCAACAACAAAACAATCAAAATAATGTGAAAATCTGTTCGCATTATGGACCTTTGTTTGTGATTTTGTACTAGATCAATTGCGCTTTTTAGTTTTTACGAAAGGGTATCGGTTGTTTTCTGCCAACGTCGAAAAAGGAAACAACTTACAACAAAGAAACTGTGGAAATATTCATTGCACCACACCATGGAGGAAGAAATTCCTCCATAACCACACAAACTTCAAGGCCCATGTTTAGACAAATTGTAAATTCGTTCAATCATTGCAAAACATGAATGGACATTTCATGACGCATGAAGCTGTCCCTTCCTTAAATAGAAGAAATGTTAAAATACATCTATGGCTTCTGTTAAAAGGTGGATTCGGAATCCTTGCCGTTAATGCCTTAATGTTGATGCCGTTGCTTTTAATAAATGGTTTGATACCTTTTGTAGATCACGTTTTTGGCCATGACATGAATCCCTACTCACCGTTAATGAAGATGTA
This sequence comes from Asterias rubens, assembly GCF_902459465.1. Classification (NCBI taxonomy): domain Eukaryota; kingdom Metazoa; phylum Echinodermata; class Asteroidea; order Forcipulatida; family Asteriidae; genus Asterias; species Asterias rubens. The sequence continues at coordinate 21,027,659 of NC_047064.1, read as the reverse complement.
CACTATTGTTAAGTGTAAAGTTTGTGTGGAAAGGCGAACATTACAGAGCAATGCTTTCAATAGAGTCGCGTAAAATCCGTTGTACATACAATGTTCGACTCCCTGCGACGACCATTTTTTTTCGTGAAATCGTTTTACTCATTTTCTCAAAAACAGTAGCCCCTTAAAAAAGTAATATTAATTTTAAGAGAAGGTTTCTACCATCATTACCTTCAAACCGTGTTAGTATCAGTGGGCGTTTTGGGGATATTACAGAAAGAGCATCTAAAAAAAGAAAAACCTAAAACGAAAACAAAATTTCCAAGAACTGAGGTTTTCCTTTGTTTCTGAATCAAAAACACCTGCAAAGTACACCACACACCAGCGTTATCACTGCAACCCCCACAAACCGAACCTCAAAAAACCTCATTACATACTTGTTGTTCTACAACAAAGTGGACAATCATTGTAAGTAATTTTTAATTCAATGTTAGTTACGTCATGGCCGGTGATTTGACCACCGAGCCTATCATTATATTCTCAACCGTTCCCTGGCAACACCCCCTCTCATGACCTACGCATTAAAATGATTACGGAAATTACAGATAGTAGTTGACTTAATAATTGATATACACTGGGCTATTGTTTGAGCTTCACTCGGAGAGCAAGTACATTATTATTTCACATGACTCGTTAATAGGAACACATTCAACTAATCAATGTTTTCGAAGAAGATGTCGTTGATTATGAGAGGATCTCATGTCCCCCCCCCCTCCCCACAACCGCTTAAAGGGAAGGTACACGACCGTTTGGTTATTGTCAAATACATTGTCTTCTCACTCTGTGTATCCCAACATAAGCATAAAATAACAATTAAGCTATTAAAAATTTGAGCTAAATTGGTCATCGAAGTTGCAAGAAAGGAGAGGAAAAACACCCTTGTTGGACGAATTTGTGTGCTTTACGATAGGAATAAACGACTTCTGGCTAGAAGTCTTTTATTATTTTAGTGAGAAGTTACCTCTTTCTCAAAATCTAAGCTACTTCAGAGGGAGCCGTTTATCACAATGTTTTATACCATCAACAGCTCTCCAATGCTCATATGAATATTTGTTTTTAGTAATTACCAAACATGTACCTTGTTCCCTTTAATGTACTCTTTGAAGGCACCGTTGGTAATTACTCAAAGTAGTTGTTAGCATAAAAACTTACTTGGTATATAATAACGAGCATTGGAGAGCTGTTGACAGTGTAAAACATTGTGAGAAACGTTTTTGAAAAAGATAATTTCTCACTCAAATAATATGATTTCAGCTGAAGCTCTTTATTGCGATCTGTAAGCACACAAAGTTATGCAACATCGTTCTTTTCTTTCATTATTCTCTGGCGACTTCGATGACCAATTGAGCCCACATTTTAAGAGGTTGTGTTTTTATGCACATGTTGGGATACACCAAGTGAGAATACTGGTTTTTGACAATTACCAAAGATGTCAGATATAAGCGTGTATACGTTTAACATTGCTTATAACATTAAACTTACACGGTCTGAAGATATGGATGTTAGAAAGCTTCCCTTATAATGACTTGTTGAGGTCCTGTAGTTTTTGAAAAATGAGTAAACCAACTTCACGAAAATAATTTTCGTCTCAGTAAGACAAAAATTATTTAGCCAAACGGATGTAAGCAACCCTCTTGAAAACAGTGCTCTGTGATTTTAACCTTGTTTCTCAAAAACTTGACGATTAATGAATCTTCATTCATAAATACCTCAGACAGTTTCGCTATTCCTATTGGTGGAGGGAGCGCGTCACGTGGGGTGTTTCAACGGTTGATGAAGACCAGCCTTCGGCCCGGGCCTTTATCGCACGGCCACGACCCTGCCGGTTTTAAGCGGCAGTAACAACCCGTCGCTATACCCTTTTATTCCCTTATTTACAGTGAGTAGGGATTCATGTCATGCTTGGCCAAAAACTTGATCTGCAAAAAGTAAACCTATTTTAATTCAATTTCATCTGAGTTTGTTTGATCGTGGTGTGGGTGTCTTTTATTTACATATTCCTTATTCACCTTAACACAGTGTTGCTAAGAGTTACTGATTGAAATAAAGATGTATACACCATCTTTATTTCAATCAGTAATTGAGCTAACAGCGTTCAACGTCTGTTACATATCAATCTATCACAATAAAATCATCTAGAAAAAAACCCACAACAAATGCACCCTCTTCTTCAACTACTCAATCATCCAAACCACACATCTCTCTCAGATTTCAACTCAATTTCTCAACCACCATGCCCTCATTTCCCCCAACTAATAATTTGACTTAATAAAAATATTTTGTCCCGGGTCCCAAAAGCAGCGAAGATGTCGGGTTACGGGGCGAGGTCATCCCCGGCTCGATCTTTCCGCGGGGGATGTGTGTCGTTGATTAGACCTACTTTGTCTCCAGCAAGCCGGTCGATTCGACTATTGGTGTCAGCAGACCATTTTTGTCAATCTCTCAACGCGATTGCTCCTGAAAAGCTTGTGGCTCTCACAGCCGTAATTATTATGGCACTGTGGGAACTGAAATGAATACTAATTGGGTGAGATCGTAATCTTTGTTGTAGACCCTTATTTTGTTTTCTATTTTTTCCCTTCAGAATGTGTGCTTGTTTGATTGCTTGTTTGTATATTATTGTAGGCCTTTTTTGTTTGATGTAGACCGAGTGTCTGTTTATTTGTTTGTTGTAACAGGGTACACGAGCATCTTTATACTCTAACTGAGGACTTTAAATGCCAAGGACACCAGACTATTGGTTTTTTACTCAAAATAATTGTTAGCATAAAACCTCACTTGGTAATGAGTAATGGAGAGCTGTTGATAGTATGAAACATTGTGAGAAACGACCCCCACTGAGTTTGTGAGAAAAATATGTTTTTTCTTACATAAAAAATATTAAATACACTGGACACTGTTGGTAATTGTCAAAGACTAGCCTTCATAGTTGGTTTATGTAAACATAATTTCCTTAAATTACCAACTTGTGAAAGTTTGAGCTCAATTGGACTTCGAAGTTGCGAGAGAATAAAACACCTTTGTCGCATGAAGTTGTGTGCTTTCAGATGCTTGATTTCGAGACCTCAAATTCTAAACTTGAGGTCTCTTGAAATCAAATTCGTGAAAAATTACTTCTTTCTCGAACACTACGTCACTTCAGAGGGAGCCGTTTCTCACAATGTTTTATACTTTCAACCTCTCCCCATTACTTGTAACCAAGACAAAATTGGTGCTAATAAATATTTTGAGTAATTACCAAGAGTGTCTAGTGCCTTTCAGTGCAGAGCCAAATGAAAGAACAAAAGAATGCTCCACAAGGATATATTTTTGAGGTTTTGATGTGCTCATGGAGGTAGATGTGATTGTGTTGTTGCTCGCTGTATTTATTATTGCAAAGTTGGCGTTTGCATCCGGGTAATGTTGATCATCGATTGCCCGATTTGCTGGACTACGGGAGCCGCATGAGGGCAGTGTTTACGAAACTCTCCGTGCGTTTTCGAAAGTCTTTGGAACCGTTGGTTCCCACGTCCCATTACCATACAGAAAGAAACAAAATGACGTGTTTTAAATGTACCAACATGTTCGATGACGTACGACTTCCATGATAATTGCAGATTAAATCAATTAAATTCAGTTTTTTAGTTTACTGTTCCTCATGGAGGAAAATTTACATGCTCACATGCAGTACACAATAATAATCTATGCCTAAACATACCGAGTATAAATTAGATCAATTCAACAACACATCAAATAAAACCACAAGGGAACCAATCAAACAAAGCATGAATGTAATTAACTTTTGTAGAAGTTGGATGTTTAAAGTGAGCATTATTTTCACCGATCGTTTTCGACTAAAATAAACTTTTAGCGAGTGACGTTCTGTAACATAGGCCTCTGGTAAAAAAATATATTTCAAAAATGGCCTTTCGTTTTTGACGAGCTTCAAATTGATTTTTTTTTGCAAAGTATTATCAACAAAACACTTTTTATATAACTGATTTTATCCAATTACCTGCATTGTTATGTAATAATGTTTCGAGGGTTAAAGGTTTCTGTCCCGAAGCCTTACTGTGAACAACAAGTTTTCTCTTTCAAAACATGTCTGTACTCGATTTATAATTTTGTGACACATAGCTTTGGGTCACCGCACTAATTAGAGAGAAACCTTTGTGCGTAGCCTCGTTAAAGGCACTGGACCTTGTTGGTAATTGCTATACATAATTTTTTTTTACATAAACTGTACTTGGTAACAAGCAATGGAGAGCTGGGTAGGATTTGAAACTTTGCATGGTGGAAACACGATATGGAAAGGTTTGCAGTAACACCATGTAATGACTCTCTAATGAGTTGGGGTGGTTCTGAAAAGAACCGTTGGAGAGCTGTTGAGTAATAAAACATTGTAAAAAACGGCTCCTTTTAATGAAGTAACGTTGTTTTTAAAAAAGAGCTAATTTCTCACTCAAAATTAAAAGACTTCATGTCTGAAGCCCCTTTTAGAAATCCAACTATAAAACAAAATCAACCTCTATACAAAACCAGACCTGTGCAAATTCGACAATTAATCACCTTAATGCATGCCTCTATTAGGGGCTACGTAGAAGCACAGAGAAAGGACAACAGGGAAGGAAACCTCGTAAAACATTATGGCTCCCCCACGGTACATGTACCTTGGGTTAAAGTGCATGCACCTCTCCCTGTTAAAATCCGGACCCATACTTCTGAGTCAGGGCGCCCCCTTTTTGTTTAGCAATAGATGCAATATAAAATCAGCTCACAAGAGGGCGGTACCCCATATTGTCACGCTCCTGAAGTATGTACTTTGGCTCTTTATCGAAACCAAGGCTTGGGCTACAAGCTCCGGTGTCTTAGGGAAATACTTTCCCCGGAGAGTATGCCCCCCCCCCCCCATGTGGGAAGTGGGCTATAGGGGGTAAAGAGTGCGCTATTCAAGAAGAAGTTTGTACACAGTTCGCCCGATGGGTGGTGGGTGGGGGGTAAGGGACACAGACTCTCCGGGGACAGAATCTCCTGCTACACCGACAGGTTTTTTAATCGTGTTTTTAAAAACAAAATATAAGGGTGCAGTAAGCCATAGCCCGAGCTGGAGTTCAAGTCGTGACTTTGAATTCTATATGTTTCAATCAATATTCGTTTTTGTTTGGACGAGTTATCTGACATTCAGTTTTTCATCATTGCATAGTGCATACCACCATGCTTGATGTTTCAGTGTGTCACTCCGGGCTCATAAATTGAGCCAATTTTTAGGCCACCAGATATTGAACAGAAATTCCAATTATTCATGTCCTTATATACTTATACGTATTGAAGAAAGCAAGAAACACAGCCCGGAGGACTTTCACATTGTGAAAGATTGTGTATACACGCGTTAGCAGTGGAATTAAAGGGTCTCGGGGCATTTTTCTAGCCTCGGCTTTGGCTTCGGTTTACTGGACCCGTCATCAATTTTGGAGCAGTGTACATCGTGTACGCTGTTTCTGAACCCCAAACGGAGCCTGGAGACAACCTAAGCCGAAGTTTTGGAAAAGGCCCTGTATATTGAACAAGGAAAGCCCTTTCCAGAGTCAATTATTAGGAGCCAAACTTAGAGTAGAAGTGAAAGTTGTTTCACATTATCTAAACTATTTTACTTTTTTGTTTATGGGACGCGAATCTTGGTCACGATTGACCCGGAGTCTGTGTCGACCACAGAAAAGGGTCAAACTGACGCAGAATTCGACTTTAAAGACACTGGGCACTATTGGTAATTATCAAATATCAGTCTTCTCACTTGGTGAGACAGACACCAAGACGTTCTCGGTTCAAAGTATCTCCAAACCAGTGGAGACGTCGTAAAAAGGTTAAAGGGACAGTCCATGGACACCTTTGGTAATTGTCAAAGACCAGTATCCTCACTCGGTGTATCTCAACATAGGCCTATGCATAAAATAACAAACCTGTGAATATTTGGACTCAATTGGTCAAGAGAAGTTGCAAGAGAATAATGAAAAAGGAATTAAAAAAATATCCTCGTTGCACAAATTTGTGTGGTTTTTGACTAACAAAAGGCTTCAGGCCAGAAGTCGTTTAATATTTGAGGGAGAAACTGCCTCGTTCTCAACAATGCAACTACGTTACCGTTTTTCACGATGTTTACCATCAACATCTGTAGAGTACTTGTTACAAGCAAGTAATTTATGCTAACAATTATGTTGAGTTATTATTACAAATAGTTGCCAGTGGCTTTAACCAGAGATTTCTATTTAGCAGCTTTCCTGCTTAGCAAAAAGTAACAAGCAGGACACCAGTCACATATTATACACGTGACATTGTACTTTGGGCTGTTAACCTTATTCTGGCAAGTATATTTTTGTTGTGCTTAGCCACTTTTGGGGTTAAAAGCAACTCTATAATGAAATTGGGGACTGGGCTAGCGAACGACTCATACCACTCGGTGGCCACACTGTCATTGTCACCATTATAACCTCACACTGCAGCAATCGGTAGAGAAGTGTACGATAAAGCCCTGGTAGGACGGCAGTGCAACCGTAGCTGAGGGGTCCAACCTGGGCCCAAATTCATAGAGCTGCTTACAAAAGTAGAGAATTATGTTTAGCAGCAAAAATAAGCAAAACATCACAGTCACATTGTACCTTTAACATGGTACTTTGGCCGGTTACCTTATTATGGTAAGCGTTTTTTTTCACTTAGCTAACTTTTGTGCTTAGGCAACTCATGGAGCCATGATTGTACCTTTAACATGGTACTTTGGCCGGTTACCTTATTATGGTAAGCGTTTTTTTTTCACTTAGCTAACTTTTGTGCTTAGGCAACTCATGGAGCCATGGGCAACTCTATGAAATTGGCCCCAAGACAAACCATGAGCCAACCGACTAAACCACTCATCAATGGCCACACTGTCATTGTCACCATTAAACTTACACTGCAGCAATCGGTAGAGTTAAGTGTCCAATAACGCCACAACTATCGACCACAAATCCCCCAAAGGTGGCTCCTAACTAATGATTATTGACGTTCTAGCCTTGACAGATTGGGTCTTAGCTTAACTCATATTAATTACCCCCACTCATTATAAACTAAACCTCTCCACGATATACAAAGCACGTCAGCGAGGGATAGATCCTGTATGCTTTGTGAAACAAGTCAATGGTTTGTTTTTTAACAGCTGGAACCGGCCCAGTGATTAGTGGTTTTTAATTGATTATTTGTCAACATGCATTAAAGCTTGATTTTGATTAATGACTTCGTTAGTACTGCATATATACATATAAAATATTATCAATGTTAACTGTGACATTCAGTGTTTAATTGTTTATTGTTTAAAACAAGATGGGGTCGGGTTGTTTAAAACATAACTGGTTAAATCCATTGATTTATAATATAGGAGAAATAATTTTAAAAAGTCAAATTCGATTTCACCAATAAAAGATTGTAATTATATTTTTGGCTCAGGCAGATATTTTAGAGAACAAATACTTATATTTGAGGCTAGTAAAGCACTCCGGACGCAAAATGTTTGAGCAAAATTACAAATACCGCACTCTACCTTGATTCTTAGAGAGTAAAAAGGTGCAGCAACTTGGTAAACAAATGGAAATGCGACACTTTCAATCCGACACTTTCAATCCGAAGAGAGACAGCACAGCAGAAGGAGCTTTGTTTTATCACTCGCATTAATGCGCTTTATATTGATTGAAGACATCGGACACTATTGGTAATTATCAAAGACCAGTCTTCTCACTATGTGTATCTCAACATTATACATATAACAATAAAAAAACTGTGAAAATTTGAACTCAATTGGTCGTCGAAGTTGCGAGATAATAATGAAAGAAAAAACGCCCTTGTCACACGAAGTTGTGTGCTTTCAGATGCTTGATTTCGAGAACTCAAATTCTAAATATGAGGACTCGAAATCAAATTCGTGGGAAATTACTTCTTTCTCGAAAACTACGTTACTTCAGAGGGAGCCGTTTCTCACAATGTGTTATACTATCAACCTCTCCCCATATTACTCGTTACCAAGTGAGGTTTTACGCTGATAATTACTTTTTAGTAAATACCAATAGTGTCCACTGTCTTTAGTAGACAGTACGTTAAGCTTAAAACTATCTGTTAACAAAGAAAGACATGGGTTTGGGGACCCGCTCCCTCAACCCACCCATCACTTCCACCTGCTAGACCCTGAATTGCTTTGCCTTGCAGGCTCTGGAACTACCTTCAACACCGTCGTGCGTCCAGGCTCGTACGGCAGTGTCTTGTGTCTTTTAGAATTGAGGTTTCCTTCTTTTTGAGTGATTCACTCTGTCCTGGAGTGAAACCCCTCTAAAAGAGTAAAATAGTCACCACTCTTTTTAAAGAGCCATTTGAGGGACAACTCCATGTAAAGAGTGGTGTTTTTCATTATTTTACTATAGAGAGCAGTGCCTTATAAAGCGGTCAGTGAAAATGTCTGTACATTTATTTTAGGGCTTATCCACAGTGTACATATACCTTTAAATTAAGAGTAAACATCATATAGAGGATGTAAATAAACACAAATCCAGTCATTTCTAAACGGTACAGCTGAAAATAGTTTGCAAATATTTTGAGCGATGGGCCACTATTCAGGGTGCACCGTTTCAAATCAAGAGATGTGTCTCTCTTTTCATTTTGCTCCAGAGACGTTTCTGAAGCAATTTGCGATTATACATTTTCTCTAATAGTAATTTACTGCCTGGAGGGCTATCCGCTTATGCTCTTAACCGTACAGTTGAGCCATATAATGGAGGGAGAGCGAAAATTTAAGAAAATCGATGCCTTTATTTTATTGGTCTGTAATGAAATTACCTCTCGTTTCCTTCTCTTGGGCTGATAGACGGGGAATTTCAGGCGCGAACGACGTAAAAACACCTGGCATTGCCCCGGCCTCCTGATAGCTAAACCAAAGCGAGCGTACTTTATAGCGTTCTTTGGCCGGGCACTCCGGGCCATGACTGTACCGTTAACTGCAACACACGCTCCCCACTAGCTCGCTACATCACCGGCGCAGCATCCGCGGCTTCCTGGCGGTCGATATTGTACAAGCGTCTTTTATTGAAACCCACCGAGTCAGAAAACAAATCGAGCTGTCTAATGCTATGTCTTGAAGCTATTTCAATTTGTCAATAGCTGAATGGGACATTATCAGTGGTTCCATACGCCGCAATGGCGAATAAGAAACCTGCTTCTCACCATTATTATTATTATTTTTTTCTCTTCTTTCGAGAATGTCATTGCGGAGGTGAACTTTTTTTGCCCAGAAGGGGAGGTGGGAAAAAAGCAGACATATTTATTCCAGCAAACATCTATCAAGCTTTCATAACATCTTAATGTAACAATCTCTTTAACCAATAACCACGGATACTCTCTTGTTGTGTTTCATTATTCATGGCCCAAGTGGTGAGAGGGTCATTTAGCGCGGTTAGCGGTTTCAATCTCACTAAATTTAATAATTTGTGTTTTAAACTCTTTTATTAGGGTAGGATGGCCTCATGCATTTATCGGCCTAAGCACTTCCGGTGCATCAGGCACGGACGAAATAACTCGTCGTTTTGCGCCCCTGTACTTACACAAGTGAAATGACTATAAAAACAACCAAGCTCTCCCGCGCAAACCGAAAACGCCATTTAGCCATGACACAAAAAGACACCTGCCATTTCTTTCATATGCAAACAAGCCACGCGTGCCGGATGCACTTTGCACCAATGGGAAAGCAAGTTGGCGCGCGATGCACCGTCAATCATCGCCGCTCGTCTGTCGTATTGTTATTGACTGTATGCTAATAGTTCAATCAAGCAATTTGTGAGCGCGCGACCCACAACTTGTGACGAGACTAACACTACTGTGAAAATGGTGGGCGGGGCAGAGAGGCGAAAGAAACAAATTACACGCAGTTATTACATATTGTCAAACAGATTTTCACTCATGTGTTCGGCGAGCAAGGACTGCGAGACTTTAAAATTCAAGGGTGCAGATTCACGACAGTTTTATTTTGTAACGGTTTCATTCCTTGTGAACGGTTTTAGCAGAATAGTTTTGTGTTAGAGATGGCGAATCTATCAGTTTGCGACGCGGAGAAGAAATCGAAATCTCCCGGGTCTCCGAGCTGTCCGTCCCCGCTGCTGATCGGCACGAACATTTCGCTGGGTGTAGAGCCGCGTTTATCGGCCTTCAAATCGCTGGTGTCTCCCGCTAGTTGTGAGAGTCCGGTAAAACGAGAGCCTACTGCAGCTGAAGCAAGCAGAGGGATACTAGACGGTGCCCTACCCCCATCATCACTCCACAGTCATGCCAGTAGTTTTCATGTGTATTCTAAACTATTAGACTCTGCCACAGCGGCAGTTGCTTCAAATGCTGCAACACTGCGATATGGAGAACTTACGTCAGGCATTTCAACTTTAAATTGTAACAGATCACCAACGTTATCATTTGGATCGTCAAATAGTCTATGTAAGTATGCAGTGGTAACAATAAATTTGAAGTTTAATAGATGTTAAATTTGCATCGGGATAAAGAATATTATTTATTGATTTGGTTTTACCCATATACACCGATGTGTGTAGCACTGTATACTCAGTACTTAACATCTTTTAAATCGTTTGCAGTACCCGCTGCTAAACATAGGATTCGAACTGCCTCTAGCTACCGGGCAATCTCGGTGGTCTAGTTGGTATGACACTGCTCTAGAATTGCAAAGGTCGTGGGTTCTAATCCCACCCGAGTAAAATGCCTGTGATTTTTTTCACAGGACTCGGGGAAAGTACTGAGTATACAGTGCTACACACATCGGTGTATATGGGTAAAACCAAAAAATTAAAATTTGAAGTTGTTGTACTTTCTTAAATTATATTATACTCATTAAGTAGAAAACTTGACAGCTAGGCCTATTGTCAAATATCTTGGCTTAAAGTTTTTGGAAACTGATTTTTTTTACCGAAGAGCAGTGTTTTATATTGAAACTTCTTTCACATAGACTTCAAAAATTGCGACCACTTTTCTTAAAAGAAAATGCCACAGTTTTCGATCTGTCTAATTTCTTTCAAGGAATGTCACAGAACAAAGTTTTTTGGGAAAAAAAACGTGCATCCTAGTTATTTTGTTAACAAAAAAGCTCAAAAGTTGACCTGTATTTACATGTTTGAGAAAAGACACCGGACTGGAGACAGCAGTGCTATGGACAGGGCTACGATACAGGACATAACCCCTGTGAAGAGCCACAGTTTGGGGACACCACCCGACATAAACTAACTAATCGGGTTTTGATACCTTTTGTAGATCAAGTTGTTGACCATACATGAGACCCTACTCACTAATTGTAATATAAATTACGTGTAGAAGTCTCAGTTCAATCAATCGTCAAGTTTTTTGAGAAAAATGGGTGAAAATCACAGAGCGATTTTTTTTTCAGGAGAGTCGCTTAAATACCAGCACTGGTAAATACATGCTAACAAATGTTCGTCTCCTGAGACGAAAACAATTTTCATTTCACTATTCTACTAATTTCTAAACAACTACAGCACCTCAGTTAGTAATATTCTAAGGGGAGCTTTCTATTCCACCATCATCTTCAAACCGTGTAAGTTTAATGTACATTGTGTTCTGTGTCGTTCAGAAAAGGACCAAACCCTTTAAAAATCAATGTTGTTTTGGTATTATCTCGTACTCCAGTCAGTCGCCGAAGACGAAAGGAGACAAGACAGCGACGACAGAGGACAACCTTCACCAGTGACCAGACCCTCAAGCTTGAGATGGAGTACCATCGCACTGAGTACATCACAAGGATGAGGAGAGTAGAACTAGCAGATCTTCTTAATCTCACCGAGACGCAAATCAAGATATGGTTCCAGAATCGCCGAGCTAAAGACAAGAGGATTGAGAAAGCACAACTCGACCAGCAATACAGGTAGGAGTCAAATGCAATTGTCAACTCAATGGATCTGCTAAAAATATTATTCTTTTTTTCTGGTAAATAATTGACCGAAATGGTCGTTAAAGGTCACAGCATTTCGGTTGATCTATTTCCCAAATTCAATTCATTTCACTTCAATTCAATTCAATTCGATTAAATTTGACATTTATTTCCGTACTTCAATAAGAAAAGACAGAACCATCTGGACATTATTTAGTAATAGGCTAACACAGTCAAAGGGTTAATCTGACCAATTAATGCTAATGACACCGACAAAAAAAAGCCCACACTTCCCAGTTTAGACAACACATTCAAGTGGAACACAACGCAGTGACCATTATTGGACTCGTGATCACACAAATAATATATTTGAAACTACAACAGTCAACAGATAGGCCAACAGCGTCACATGTAATGGATAGCACCAATATTTACTACTCTTATTATGTCAAAATAATGAGTGAACAATGAAGCACAATTTCGTATTTTTTTGTTTGTTTTATTTATTATGTAGTCCATTTTGTGACCTGTTTTTTTCCTTCTCAATTTATACACGGGTATTTTAAGTAAACTAATTGGATTTGTAAGCTATTCATTCAAATGATATCGTCCTAGCATTTTCTGGAAGTGCGTTAATAAAACTACTAAATAGAAAATTAAACGATGTATGACTTTTTTTTTCACAATACGCCATACGTTTAGATAATAACTAAAATGCAAAGATTGTCACATTTCTACTTTTATTAAGTTCATTTAGTCAGGTCCAATTTGCGAAATTGCACTATTCCATGAATGAATGTTGAATTGTAGATTTCGCAATTGCAATGACTATTACACAATTTGAACCCCCCCCCCCCCCCCCCGAAAGGTAAAATTTAGTTTAATCTTCTACTAATTTGCACATTGCGTTTCTATATGGTTGCCTAGAAATGTCATCATGCCGCGTAAAATTCATCTGATTTTTCTCAGGGTACAATCTCTTATTATCAGAGTATTACCTGAACAAGTCAGGATATTTATGACCTCTGACAAGTTTCGTGGCTACCGTAGGTTTTATCCCAATATTTTTTAATCCGTTTTTTGTATCACACAACGCCGATTTTAAGAAGAAAAACAACACAGTTCGACTGACTTTGTGAAATAAACATGCATTATTTCCTTAAATTTTTCATAGATTTGAATAATAAGTGGTTTGGACTGTTAAACTCATCGTAACAATTAACTTGGCTGTTTGGTGTTTAATTTTGTTGTGTTTGTAAATTTCCCTTTTTCGAAGGCTAAAGAGATATACTCTGCTATGGTCGAAACGTCAGGCCATTAACTATTTTTTGGCAAAATGTAATTTAGGAAGCTTTTTCTGGTTTACCAAACAGGAGTATGGGTCTACCTGCGCCTGGATGTACGTATGCCGCCTCATATCCTGGATTCTGTGGAGCCTGTTACTATCCTTCGAACTCCAACATTAATCCCACCGCTGCCACCATTGGAAGGCCATACCAGCTTAGCCTCTGACAGATAGGCATAACGGACAGACCACATGTTTAAAATAATTCGGACTCAATGACGTTTCAAGCTCAGGCATTAATCCCACCGCTGCCACCACCAAATAATGAGCTCAGTGTGTGCTAGATGGCACGCAGTCATTCAGATTGGCATGAACCGTTGGGCCTGTTGCCATTCCTTTAACTGCTCCTGAATCATCCCTACCCTACCACCACCGGGAGCGCACTAGTTCAAACCAGAGAAGAGAAGTTCACATTCTGCCCCATACAGGAGTCTCTGAAGCCTATGAAGCTATTAGTTTAATCCCACCGCTGCCACCATTTTTATCAATAAGTCTCTAATGATCTGACTGACATGAACGCGAATCAGGAACCTTCAGTTTATTGTGAGTTTTTTTTTATAATGGCTAAACTTCGTAGCAAATGATTTCTCAAGAGTGTCAACCTTTTGGTCACCTGACCTGGCTTCCATCCTTGCCACATAAGAAGAGCTGAAACCAGGTCTATTTTAACCTTGACATTCTTAAAGGTTGTTCAGAGCGTATCATTAAACAGGAAGAGTAAGTCAATGTACAAGAGGTGTCAACTTGGCTAACAGCACAATGGTGTCTGTCATTGTAATAATTAAATTGAACAAAACAAACTACTGTCTCAGAACATTTGCAAAACAAAATGTGATAGACTTTTCTCCAGAACAGTAGCATGTTCAGAGGTTTGTGTGATTATGGTCTGTGTGTATAAATGTAAACAATCTGTAGGTCTTTGAATGTTTTTCGTTTTAGTTTCTCCGTTAATAGTCAAAGCCTTTTGGATCCACTATAGTATTCTGTACTTGGCCAACAGGGGGCGCACACAATTTATTTGGATGGTTTGTCAATTAATTTGTATCATACTTACAGTGCAATATCGATTATTAATCGAAGGAAATGTACAATAGACCAATAAATTATAGAATAGGCCTTATTCGTTCAACATTTTAAAACAGCAAAAATGTAAAGCTAAGAGATAATACCACACGCGTTCAACATTTGCAGTTGTTACTTATTTTGGCACAAATCAAAACTGTTCAGCAAATTATTCCACTGCAACAGACCGAAAAACAAGCGGGTCACCATTCCAATAACACATTATGCAGTGGTATGTAGTTAGATTTTGAGTAAGTAAGCATTTTCTTGCTAAGCAACAAATTTGTTTGAATGTTGAGCAAAAGTCTGATCTCTGCATAGTTCAGAAAAATTGATATTCACAAAAACCTTAACTCGTGTACCCTCTTGTGACTAAATGTAAGGTTTATTTAATAATTATATTGATGCAATAAAACTAATGTATATAACCTGAAACTAAACAAATATTCGAATGGACTGAATAATTTCATTCTTCGTCACAGGTTAAGACTTAATTCCGAACTTCGAACCAACCCGTCAGTTCATGTACAACAATAATCTAAACCCTGCATGCCCGATACGGGGGTGTACCCCCTCACATACACCCCCAAAATGTTTCCACGTTCATCTTGTTCCGAAACACACCTCCCGAAACCCTTTCAATAAATCCCGAGATAGATTTTCAAGCAAACAATGAAGACATATACAGGGGGGGGGGTGCTGAAATGCAATTGAGATTGTGTGTCAAATACCATCGATTACCCCCTCCGTATACTCTCTAAATTAATGTAAAAGAGTGAACATTTCACTTTCCTGTCCGAGTGGTGGCATTTTCGCTCCTTTGAGATTGAAAGTCACTCGGTATCACTCTTTTTGAGAGAGAGAGTGATAGCGGACACCAAAAACAAGTGGTTTTTCATTCTTTTACATTAAGAGAGTACACCAAACCACCCCCGTCCATTATTGTAATGGTGGAAAGATATCCCCATTTATAA
This sequence comes from Asterias rubens, assembly GCF_902459465.1. Taxonomy (NCBI): domain Eukaryota; kingdom Metazoa; phylum Echinodermata; class Asteroidea; order Forcipulatida; family Asteriidae; genus Asterias; species Asterias rubens. Next base: position 21,012,310 of record NC_047064.1, on the reverse strand, counting down.
TTATGTCTCGATGTATATTAATAACACTGTACAAAAAGAAATCCCACTATTTTATTTGGAACATGAGATGCCATTTTGCCGTCGAAATGATGTCAAAATACACGTAGTTGTTGTTACGCGCAGTTTACATTTCAACCCCCACAGTGTCACATTGTCACTATTACTCTGTTTGTCACGATAACTAACCCGTACGCAAATTGCTTAGACTTCTATAAACTGCCAATGTTTCTCTTGCACTCAGCCCTAATTTCCCCCCTCAAACAGAGTGAGATTTATAATAAAAAAAATATCCATTCTGCGACCCATCGGCAATTATTCTTTCATGATGAGCTGGAATTAAGCCTTCGTCGTTGGAACAGCGCCCAGGGCATGGGGGGATTTCTCATCAGTGGACGGCTTCCGGAGCAGGTGAAATCACGCTGCTCGCCCCGTACTTGACGGTAAGGAGTCGGTTCATGTCATATCCCAAGCCCCAAATTGTTGACTTGCATTTTGCATGATGTAGACCACTCATCAAAAAGAGAAAAAAAAAAAAACCTGGATGGAATCATCATGTTTGCATCTTGTGTTACAACAATTGGTTATTTGAAGGAATCAATTTCTGATCGGTGGATTTATATAGTCCTTAATGTGTGTTGTTTGAAATATAACAAATGTTGATAACTCTTCTTGTGTTACGAGTTGACATAACCCATTTGTTGCTCCAGCTTCTCTGTTATCTGTGTTATGAAAACATATTCCGTTTCTTTTCCTCTTTGAGTATTCAGAATCATATTGCTTAACATCTCTGGAGATTTTTTCACGACTGTTTCGATTACTCAAAAGGATGATACGGTGTAGGCCTATAGTGTAACTTAAAGATGCCCTTTTCAGCGGGAAATAGAAGGGACATCTTTGTTTAGAAGCACTGGACACGTCACTTTTGGTAATTGTCGCAGACCAGTCTTCTCACTTGGTTTATCTCAACATATAATGCATAAAATAACAAATCTGTGAAATTTTGAACTCAATTGGTCGTGGAAGTTGCGAGAGAACAATGGAAGAAAAACCACCATTGTTGAACAAGATGTGTGTTTTCATCCAGCTGAGGTCTCGAATTCATGTATATTTATTATATCAATTCAAATAATTTCAGCGAGGTTACTTCTTCTCAAGAACTCCGTTGTTTCAGAGGGAACCGTTTTTTAACAATGTCACCAGCTCTCCATTGTTCGTTACCAGCGGCACGCAACCACCATCGTTTGAGTGTTCTCGTTAAAACCCGCCCTTGGTGTTGTTATTTATTAATTTATTTATGTTAAATCTTTAGACATACACAATAGTTACAAGTTGTACAGGGGCTGTCAAGGTTAAAACAAAAGTATAGAAACTGTCATCAAAAGATGTATAAAACCAGATCCCTGCCAACGATAAAAATATAATTATACAATACAAAAAGGTAATTGCACTGAAACATTTAAAAATCACACAAAAGAAAACATTAAAACACAAGCAAAACCAGACTATTGAAAAAAAACCTACACCCACAACAAAACACCGTAGCAATAAGAGGAAGGGACAACAATATAATAATTAAGAACAAAGAATGGACTAAAACAACTTTAAAAAAAAAAAAGCAAACACCACCCACTGAGGCGCTACAGCTCCCGAGAAATGAGTAAAACAAGTCACATCACAATCCTCGTCTCAGTGCGATGAAAACTATTTTAGCATGCAGAAACCCACCAATTAGTCCCGTCTCCAGCTTGTTGATGTCATGTCAGTCATAATTTGAAAGTTCAAGTTGCATCACTAGAGATGTTAAAGATGTCATTCGAGATCGTACTACCCAAATTGTTGCAATAATGACGAAGAAAGCTGCATTTAGGCCTAATACAAATCAGCTCCTTTACTATTCAACAACTGTGATAATAAACTTGCATTCGGGAATCTGTTAACGCTAACACTTAACGAACCCTTGATTTGATTTACTTTGATTGCTAGTTGAAAAACTCATGGGTGATTAGAGATTGACATGGGGGATTGTTAGTCGTGTGTCCCGTTCTGTGCCCAGCAGATAACTGGAATTTAGCAGAGTTTGTGATACTGGTGGTGGAGTATACAAGTGTAGGCGCCCTATTACTAGTAGTAGCTCAGTGGTTTCACCAGTCTCTTGCCGTGTTTGTGAAAAACGACTTCTGGTGGCACTTGGTCGTCTTGGATGACGGTATTTGGAGCGAGAGTGGATTGTGATTCCTGGTAGCAAAAATAAATTCATGCGTCATATTATATGAAGCAAAAAAACATGTGTCATCATGACATCAACCACAATATTCTCAGCGTTGGAGCTAGCCACAAAGGTTTGTTATGACTCGACAATAATTATTCAGGAAGGACCAAGAGAGGGCGCTATCACTTTAGGCAAGTGCTTTAGACTGGCCTCTCAATGTAGTGAAATCAACGAAGTAAATAGCTCCTGTGAAGTCCAGGTCTCAACGTACATTCGGTCTCTGCGAAATAAACGAAATTTGAGAGTCACGTCGCGTCTAGCAATAAAAATGGCACAAAAACAACTCCCAAGTAATATGAAAGTCGTGGAAAAAGACGATTTGGATGATGAGCTGACAAAAGCAGGGAGCAAGCCCGTCGTTGTTGATTTCACTGCTTCTTGGTAATGTATTTGAAAGGAAGTTAAACAACTAAATGTGGGAGGAGGTTTCAAACAGGTCGAGTTGCAGTTAGTTGGGAGTTGTTGATCGAGTGACAACAAGAGGGTGACACAAAAACAAGGGATTTGAGTTGAAAACAATGATGAAACATGAGGGATATTTCTAGAATTAGCAACTAAGGTTCCCCGTGTAGGAGTCAAACATATTCATTATCTATACAACAACATTCATTTCATGTCGTGCTTCCGTAACACAATGCGTTGTCAAAATGGTCATTGATAGTATACTATTACTAGATCAAACATGTCATTCATTATTCATTGACATGACACGTTCTCACTTGTGTACTGTATATTGTCTGGTCTTTTAATTTATATTTTTTTAAGATAGCAAACACTTCAGGAAAAGTTTCCGTATGAAATAATAATATAGTAGTTAATTTACCTCAATTTACCTCAATGATATAGGCCCTGTTTTTCTTTATGTCAAAATGAGTGAAAAAGTGGTGGCGCCATACGGAAAGTTATTCACACTTCATTTTTTATGATTTTCCTATAGTATAGGTCCTTTGTATTTCACACCTAAAACTTTTTCAACAGACACACTACACTTTCAGTGTCAGTGTCAACTCAGTCTTACAACTTACAGTACCGTTTACATACATTAACAACACTTTTATTGTACGGCTCATTATGTTTTACTCTTAAGCTCATAGTCATGGGGAGCCGGTACAGGGAGCCTTCTGCTTTCTAGAACATAGAAGTATGCGAGGGAATGTTGTGTAGTGTGTGGTGGTGGATCTTCTTCTTCTTTTTTAAGGGAATAAGAAAAAAGGAAGCATTTATGACAATCACTCAATTAGGAATATGGCAAATTTAATTTTTGAGGAGGCCTAAAGTATTATTGCTAGTTCATTGATTGTGTTTACTCTATCTGGATATCCGTATTTAAAGATGCTATGTCAGATTTTTGGCCCCAGACATTAAAAAATAGATTTTTTGGAGTGACAGGTATTTCAAAGATTATCACCCAACTCTAACGAAAAAAAGTGTAACTTTTACTTTTAATGGTCAGGAACCATGACAAAAATTTAAAACTTCCCTTATAAAACACATAAGAATTGGTCACGTGGTATTGTCGGGAGCACTTTATTTCACAGCTACTAATAATTGGCGGACTTTTTCGAGCAAATGCTCAAATGAAAGCTTGTAACTTTCTCGACCCCCATCAAAATACCTTTTGAATTTTAAATCAAAATCTTTTTGGTCAAATCGGCCAAAAATCTTACATAGCATCGTTAACAAAGAGTTGTCAAAGTCCTGTACTTCGCTACTCCACCTTAGCCCCACTTGTGTCGCTAAGTTGAATCCTTGGCTACAGCAAAGCGTTTTATTTTGGGCGGTTACCAACGGTACACAGACTGGAGTCTGACAGAATGCAACATACACACGTTGTTGGACAAGAGGTCACTCTCTTAAACTCTACACCCCTGAAGAAAAACATTAGATGCAGGAAGAGTTTCTTCACCCAAAGAGTGATAAACATTATGGAACACCCTTCCACAAGCTATAGTGGATGCCAAAACTGTAACATTTAAGAAAAATATGGATTTTCACTGGAAGGAGGAAAATATAGGGTATGGGGTCACAAAGACTATGCCGAATTAATCTAGCCATTAAGTCATTCAAGTAGTAAGTAGTAACCACTGGTAAATAAACTATATAATTTAACTATATATATAACCTGTGTACATGTATGTGTATGTGTGGTAATATATAAAGAAATTTTGTATTGTTTAATTACTCTACTCGTTAATAATTTATTTTTAATAGGTGTGGACCATGTCAGCGGATCGCTCCAGAATTTGTCACGCTTGCTTCAACCTACCCGAAGGCTTTATTTATTAAATGTGATGTCGATGATAACCCGGTAGGTAACCACCTTTTAGGTATCGTTGGCAGACATGCCAACGATACCAATGATAAAATACTTTTGGGTTTGAATCCGACCCGAGTAAATATGCCTGTGATATTTGTTCACAGGACTTGGGGAAAGTACTGAGTATACAGTGCTAACACACCGGTGTATGGGTAAAATGGGTAAAAAAAAAGAAAAAAAAAGTGCATAACATACAGTAGATCATACATGTACCGGTACATGTAAATGTATTACCTTGGCAATGAAAGTGTCCATAGTGGTTAACAACACATAATCTGTTCAGCTTTTTTTTTATTTTTTGTTTTTTGTCTACACAGAACTCCAGTTCCAAATATGGCATCACTGCCATGCCTACTTTTGTATTTTTCCGAAGCAAGGCAAAGATTGATGAGTTTTGTGGTGCAAAGCTTGATGGGCTGAAAAGCAAACTTGAGAAGTGGCTTAACACAGACGGAGATCAGTCGGACGACAAACTAAAAGGCGGATATGTAAGTCAGATTCAGAAGCGAAATAAGACTAATTAGACCCCCTTGCAAACTGCAAAACAATAATGAGAATTCCGTAATTTTCGGATTATAAACCGCCCGGCGTATAAACCGCACTTCCCAAAAATATAGATACAAAATATTTAAGTGTCGGCGTTTAAACCGCCCGGCAAATAAACTGCAGTCACGAGCCCACAAAGAGAGGGGGGCCTTGCATTTTTAAGTGGGGTCCTTATACTTGCCGTCAACTCCCCTTTAACTCGCTTGGTGCCGTCAACTTGTCCTCAACTCCTCCAATAATACATTTATAATTCACAAAAAGAGGCAAAGAACTGTAAAGTATTAGCTAAAGGAGAATTTTCATAAGTTTTAGGTTACATTTCAGTATAAAAAATTGAGTTTTTTCTCATTAAAAATTACCTTGAAGCAGCAAAACCGTCGCGCTATTTTGCTTTTTACAGACCTTACACAATATGGACAACAGAGGGCGCCTTCCTGCATATGGTTAGTCTAGGCCCAAGATGTCAATGACGGGTACCGCATAGTGTCTTATTTACTCGCGTCATGTTAACTGATTGCTGACGTCTTGGGTGAAGACTAATTCATACCTGCCATCTGCGTAGTGATCGAACTGATGGCGAGTAGACGGCACAAGCGAGTTGAAGGCGAGTTGACGGCACAAGTAGTAGGACCAAAAATAACAAACTCCGACCGGCATAATTTTTTTTATAATTGTTAACATTTCCGTTGAAATAATAATATACACATAATGAATGTTTATGAGTGCAATGGCGCGAATATGTTCATGAGTTGAAAGATGGAATGTTCTATTCAACGAGGCGGAGCCGAGTTGAATGGAACATTCCAGCTTTCAACGAATGAACATATTCGCACCATTGCACGAATGAAAAACATTCATTATTTGTTTTATATAACATCCAAGTAGATCTTTGTCATTTTGATTGAAAGATACAACTTTCAAAACAAACAATTTCAACTGTAGAAGCCGAATGCTAGTAATTTTACTATGCCTTCTTGCAGTAACACCTGCTGCGTTACCAAAGACACGCGCACGCAGTGATGTTTTTACTCAGCTTTTTCGTTCCATCCGAAAAGTACCGTTGCACGCTGCCAGCGTGCAATGGTACTTTTCGGATGGAACGAAAAAGCACGGTGAGTGACTCAGCGTGCAATGGTACTTTTATTTGCTATCACGTGATGGACAATCCTCCAATCAAATGGCAAGGATCTGCTTGGGTGTTATATAATAACAATTAACTGTACTATCGCGCGGTAGTACAGTTAATTACGATCCCTTATGCTAAAGTAGTAGTCCTAGTCTAAGCCGCCGAGGTAATAGTTAATAAGCAGGACAGTTCTTTTCAGAACTGAGAAGTCTCCCAAACACCCAAAAAAATCTACTCCGCGGTAGTAGAATTAAGCAAGAAAATTCTCTAAGAACAAACTCTACCTGGTGTTACCGCAAACCAAATATACATTGATACCGCACCATGCAATACCGCACCATGCAAATTCTATACATGTTAAGTTGGTCTATTAGAAGTAGTCATGGCAGGATTGGAACCCACTTTCACAGGGCTGAATGAATACTTAGGCTAATTAGCTGTCACACATTCTAAGTTGGTCTATTAGGAATGACCATGTAGGGATGCAACTCACCTTCGCAACTACCTCACGTCTTGACGATAACTTTCATCGTTACTTGCTTTTCTATTCTTCCTCAAGATGGATCTATATCAGTTCATTGATAAGCGTTCAATGGAATGTTTAAACCAGAGTAACGAGCACGACTTGGAAGCTTGTCTGAGAAAAGAAGACGGTTACCTCGAATCGGACTGTGATGAACAGGTAGGAGTAGATTCTACATCTCGTACAGTATTATTTGGTTTAATCCTCAAACGGATGTGTGAAGTACTGTATAGCTAATTCTTTACAATGTTTCTTAGAGATAATCGATATGTGAAAAGCTTTTTATACTCTGTACTTTCCTGAGTTCTGAAAAAAAAAAAAAAAAGGAAAGGCACATTACTTGGGATAATAGATGTTAAATTTGCATCAGGGAAAACCGGAGAAAAAATATAAATTGGTTTACCCTTACACCGATGTGTGTTAGCACTGTGTACTCAGTACTATCCTGAGTTCTGTGAAAAAAAAACCACTGGCATATTCCTTTGGTGGGATTCGAACCCATGACCTTTGCCATTTCAGGAGGGTTAATAATAAATAAAAAAAATTATAGTTCTTATGTAACGCAGTTTACAATAAACTATTACATAAAGATGTGCTTTACAATAATTCTTTCTCAATGTTTTTTTTTCTTCTTCTCCCCTCCAGCTTATTATCAATATAGGATTCAATCAGAACATTAAGTTACACTCCTTGAAGATCAACGGACCTGAAGACGCTGTACCTAAGACCATCAAGATCTTCACCAATCAATTTAAGACGATGGACTTTGATTCTGCTGAGAGGATGCAACCAATTCAAGAATTGGTGTAAGTGGAATGTGTTCCTTTGATTAATTTTTTGTTTAATGGCTTAAATGCAGTGGACACTACTAATTACTCAAAATAATTATTAGCATAAAAACTTACTTGGTAACGAGTAATGGGGAGAAGTTGATAGTATAAAACATTGTGAGAAACGGCTCCCTCTGAAGTAACGTTTTCAAAAAAGAAGTAATTTTCAAAAAAGAAGTAATTTTCCAAGAATTTGATTTTGAGACCTCAGAATTAGATTTTGAGGTCTTGAAATGAAGCATCCGAAAGCACACAACTTTGTGTGACAAGGGTGTTATTTATTTCATTCATATCACGCAAATTCGACAACCAATAGAGCTCAAATTTTCACAGGTGCATATGTTGAGATGCACTGAGTGAGAAGACTGGTGTTTGACAATTACCAATAGTGTCCAGTGTCTTTAAAGGGAAAGAGGGTTTTTTGAACTGTTAGATTGTTTTAATCCTATTTATCTGTAACTAACCTGTGAAAACGTCATTTGAAAAAGTGGTAGTTTTTTTTAAAGACGTTGCCAAATGTTATAGTTACCAAGTATTTTCCACATCATGCAAATCATCAAACATTTCCTATCACTGTTTTTTTTATTTCTGTAATAGGCTGACAAAGGATGAAGTGGTTGACGATGTCGCAATCCCGCTACGCTTCGTCAAATACCAGAATGTTTCTTCTGTCACAGTAAGTATTTTTCCTGTCATCGTTTACAGTTGGAGGAGACATGGATGCGGGGCTTGTGTCTTGAGCAACTTGACTTCGTCACAGGCATATTAATTGGGTGGGATTCGAACCCACGACCTTTACCTTACAATTCTAGATTAAAGGCAGTGGACACTGTTGGTAATTACTCAAAATAATTATTAGCATAAAACCTTTCTTTGTGACGAGTAATGGGGAGAGGATTGATGGTATAAAACATTGTGAGAAAGGGCTCCCTCTGAAGTGCCATAGTTTTCGAGAAAGAAGTAATTTTCCACGAATTTGATCTCGAGAACTCGTATTTAGAACTTGAGGTCTCGAAATCAACCATCTAAGCGCACACAACTTCGTGTGACAAGGGTGTTTTTTCTTTCATTATCATCTCGCAAGTTCGATGACCGATTGAGCTCAAATTTTCACAGGTTTGTTATTTTATGCATATGTTGAGATACACCAACTGTGAAGGCTAGTCTTTGACACTTACCAGTAGTGTCCACTGCCTTTAAAACTTGTTGACTTTGCTTTTCTATTAGTTATTTGTGAAAGACAACCAGGGTGGAGGAGATGTAACTCAGATTAATCAGCTTGCGTTTATTGGAATGCCTGTCAACACAACCAACATGGGAGAATTTAAAAGGGTAAGATAATGTGTCGATGGTAGTAGTTCTGTGCTCTGCTTACTGTAAGTGGAAAAATAGACACTTATGGTAGAAGATAAACTCATGCTTTACAAATTGAGTTTTGTTGTGCATTCATTTTTAAGCGTGTCGGTGCTCTTCCAAATGAGCTATCTAGCCATATGCTGGAAGTCTCCCTATTTTTTCAATATCTTTGTTTTGGGGCCAGTCAGAAGCCATGTAACCGTTAACTGTTGTGTAGCCAGGGATAACTCCCAAGTTTATGATACAACCTGGGAGGCGGCAGCCAGGGGATCACCTTAAGGGGATGAAACTTTTTTATTCATACAAAATATAGACATTGATGTTTTGCTAGTGATATTATTTCAACAAGACTTTATGATTAATTGTGTTTTTATTTACAGATCGCTGGCAAGAAAGGAGAGAGTCACTGAAAAGCCAACAATTTCCAGACAAGGACCTTTTTATAAACATCAGCTTCTGTAAAAATAACAGTTTAGTTCTTTTGTTTTTGATAAATTATGAGTGTTCGAGGAACTCGACCCAACAAATAAACTGGGCTCAATTTCATAGACCTGCTCGGGCAGAAAAAAATTGATTTATGCTGTTAAGCGAAAATGAGTAATATACATGTACTAGTCACAAATTGTACACATGACATGATATTTTGGCTTGGGAAACTTAGTCTAGTAAGCATAATTTTATTGTGCTTAGCAACTTTTTGTGCTTTAGCAGCTCTATGAAGTTTAGCCCTGGTATTTGGTTCTAGTCTTGGTCCAAGATACTGTCTGTTGTTGTCAGTGAACCACAACATTTTGCTAAGAATGCCTGCATGTATAGACGATGTGACCTATGTTTACATTCAAACCGCCCTCTGTTGACAAAACACTGTACATCATGTTTCGCCGGGCAAATAGACCCGTAGTCATGGTAAGATTGCATACACTTTCTAGCTGGCTGCCGAAACACAAAGGTTTTGCCCGGCGGTATGTGCGCAAATCATGTTATGGTTTGAGTGACGTCAGAGGTCACATCTATACTTCAACGTATGATGATTAAGTTATCCAACCCCAGCAATTTCCGCCAAATTAGGAGTCGGTTTGTCATGGTTTATAAAAACCTTTTGGAATATATTAACAGTTTTGTGCAGAGGAGTTCCTGTACACCGTCCGAGTTTAAGACATGAGTATTCAAGGCTGTGTTGTTCCTAATCGTCCATGCATGAGACGGGTATCCATCCATGCATGACATGGGTAACCATCCATGGACCTCAGCCTACATTTTAACTTTCAATGAATGACTATCTGCCTTGCAGATAATATGTCCATGCATAACATGTTTTCTGTTCCTCTTTTTCTAAAGAGAAATTCAATAATTTGGTATCTTGATGTCTTGACTCAGTTTGTTAAAGTAAACTTTCCCTTGAGTAATACTTCTTCCAGTGGTTTAAAAGACACCGTAACCATAACAATGAATGCAAAATTACACCCATGTATTCTATGTTTTATTTATAAGTCTTTTCGGCCAACTAACTTCTGAAAAGCTTTTATACTAATCTTGTATCAAATGTACGCCTTTAAAACATTTGAATGTTTTCCATTATACCTCAAGCATGAATTATAATAATACTAATAGGCATTTATTAGGCATTGCGAAACATTGTACCAAAGGGCAGTTTGAAAGGGAGTCCGAGTCTGAGTGAACAACTATGGACTCAAAACCAGCTTGAGTCCGAGACTGGAATTGAGTTTCTAGCATTGTATCCGCAATATTAACTAGTAATAGTTACTCTGCTCTCCCAACTTAATCTCACTTCAGGAACTTACATGTAGCACAAGTTTAAGAATTTGAGATCCTCTTTGTTCTTCAATATCCCAACAAGGTTTGTTTTAAACCTTTTTATTTTGTACATGAATCATCTGCAAATGGCATGGATGAATAAATCTGAAGATTTCACTACTTTGAAGAATTTTTTATTTTTGTGTAAAATTTGTCATGATAGCTTAGAGGAAAAGAAATGTTGTTATGGAGAAACATTTAGGTTTTAGCCCCCCCCCCCCTGAATCTGAACCCTTATAATACCTTGTAGGATCAAAACAGTAAAGCGGTTTAAAAAACCAGGGGTATACTTTGCCTTAAATTAAAAGAATTTATATTTTTAAAGCCAAATGAAAAAGAGTTCGTAATCTGATGATTTGTTGGTTCGAAGGCACAGTGGTAGTTTTTCAGTTGGTGCAGAGGAGTTTTCATCAATTCAGTCACACAACAGGACAGTAGATTTCCAATACACATTTAACTTGTAATATCTAAAACTAGTTTATTTACATATCTCACATCACCTTTTTTTTATATACAGTTTTTGTATTATTCTGAGAAGGGATCTAAGTCCATGACATCAATGAAAAATTTAACTGAGAATGAAAAGGTGTTACACAGGAGTGGTAAGAATAAAATAAATTCATTGTTTAATTTGAGTAAGAAAGCCGACTGATTGGAAAGATCATACAAGAACCGTGTTTTTTTCTGTGAAATATTTCCCTCTGAAAGGAAGTCAATGAAAATTGTTCATTGTTTATCAATTTTTTTCACAAGTTTGTTTATTCCATGTATGTTCAGTCACAAAAAAACATAAACACTCTCTGCGACTATTTTTGTCAGCTCCACCAATCCTGTATAAAGATCAACTTGAACAGAAGAATGGGACCTGGATTTCACAAAGTTAGGACGAGTTACTCGTCCTAACTTAGGACTAGCCATACGTTTTTAATATCTCCTAGGACTAGTCCTAACTCTTTGTGAAATCGATCCCTGATCTCTGATAAGACTATGTAAAAGAAAAATGTCTGAAAAATGTTTGATAAGTATCAAAACTAAAATCAATGTCAGGGATTCAAAACTTTATTTGCTCCATTTCTGATCATAAAAATACTGTAATTCAGGATTATGGTCTGCAGTTGCATTTTACAATTCATAAAACTAATAACACAAATATGTATTTAATAAGCATTTATTTGAGCCAAGTAGGCTCAAAGGACCTCGAAATTCTACAATCCTGTAAGTATTCCTTAAAGCCATTGGAACCTTTCGGTAAACAGTAATGTCCAAGGAACACACTTCATGTATCACAACTTCTATATAAAATAACAAACCTGTGAAAATTTAGGCTCAATCGGTCATCGGAGTCGGGAGAAAATACCGGAAAACCCACCCTTGTTTCCGCCCATTTCGCCGTGTCATGAGATGTGTTTTAAATAAATCTGTAATTCTCGATATCGAGAATTGATATTGTTTTAATGTTTTCTCAAAAAGTAAAGCATGGAATAATATTTCAAGAGAAGTCTTCCACCATTACCTTATGTAAACCCTGAAAGTTATTTTTTAAATCTGTGAACTTTTTTTCTGCAGCGAAAGGGTCCAACGGCTTTAAAGGATCTCAACTCCTAATAGGAGTATGCAGCATCGTCAGTCAAATCAGTATACAGAGTGCCACTCTTTTACATCAATATTCTGTACCCTCACCGGTAGCCATTTAGTTCCCCTGGTTGAAGAGAAGCAATTACAGCATCTTGCTCAAGGTCACAAGTGTCGCAGATGGGACTTGAACCCACACCCCGATGACTTGGCCTCCAGCAGAACTTGAGTTTTTATAACCTGAACATCAGTCTGTTGTCACACTTTGAGGCTTGTAAATTACTCAAGAAAGTGGCCTTGAGCCTAGATGTAAAGGTCCCGACAGTCATGTGGTATGGGTGTACTGTTGATTTCGCATTCATTTCAGAGTCAAATTGTACATACATGTTTACATATAAAACATCCTTATAAGGATGTACGTACTGCTACACATGTATGTTGTATCCAACATTTGTCCAAATATATAGCTGGTTCTGTTAAACTAATACCAGTCCTTGCGGATTAGGACAGGGGACCAGTCTTGAGTTCTCTTTGCCAATACACATTAAGGTCATGTTGAACCAAATTGTTCATGATGGATGTCCAGTCATCACTTCATTCCTTGATGTTTAGTTTTCACTTTGGTTTTGCGGGATCCTGCGTATAATCCTGAAGCACTCCCGATAAATGATCGTTGTGCGTTTTAAATTTCCTGGGTCCTTTCCGACCTAGTCTCTTCTTCCTTTGATGCACCTGTCGAAAAAATAAAAAAAATGATTGAACTAAAAAAAAACTCAAAACATTTAGGGAATAGGTGATAAGAAAGTGTAGTTTACTGTTACTCAATGCAATAGTTTTTTTGAGGACAAATTATACCGTACAAATTATACCGTACAAATTCCATCTCATTTTGTTTTCAGTTTTTTTTCAGGGAATTTGTTCCTTTGAAAAAAGTAGGGAAATTTAATTGAGTACAAGGGCTGACCTACATTCAAGACACTCCTTAAAGCTCACCTGTTTCAGCCGGCTCACCAACTATTCAACTGTGGGTCATTGTCTTCAAGCAAATGTTGATTTTGGTTATAAATGACTTTTGATTGATTGATTGATTGATTGATTGAATACTCACATGTTTTAAGCTGAGATCTTCCATGGAGGATATTCCTTGTTTCTTCAAATGTTCTTCAATTTTACTCTCATCAATGGAGTCTACCGCTGTGGTGTTCCATAATTCCTTCAATTCTAAATAACAGAACATTGCTTCATTAGGAACAAAGGACCGTCTCAAAATCTCCTTCCTACAAAGAACCACTATGGAATGGAATCATAGAAATACAACCCGGAGAACGCCGAGTGTCTCATTGTGCGTGCGGTTTCGTTGTGAGACCATTTTTATGGACGCGCATACGCCATTTTTGTTCATACAATGACATCATCATTGACCAATGAACACACTAGAAATGGTCTATGTGCGCTGACATCTTGCCATTTTGCCATACACGCGTGTCACGTGATGCTCATTTGGCCATACACACGTGTGACGCGATGATCATTTTGCCATACACATGTATCACGCGGTATCGATACGCCGCGTCCACAGACGACACAGAGGGTGGCCGAGCTAAGCGTTCTCCGGGTTCTATTTCTATGAGTGGAATCTACTGCCTGTCAATACTAGGGAATCTATGTCAATTGAGATCTTTAAGCCAAATATTAACAGTAGACACATGTTGTGGCACAGGTCGGTGCATGTCAGCTACTGCCAGTAGTTAAAGTTTGATCTTAGTATTGCCTCCCAATTTTTAAATCATGTTTTGAAACTTGTTTTTACATGCAAACTTGCAATGCCTGCATTCAGTATCATGTCCAAAGTAAGCTCTCTGCACAGTTGTGCCACAAGATACAACCTGTGTTGTTAAAGAAAATGGTAGAAACAACTCGCTGGAAAATGAGACGAAAGATTAGGAGGGTTGATTATTGGGTTCAAAAACATGACCAATGGAATCTACTGCCTTTCAACACACTAGGAATCTATGTCAATTGAGATCTTAACATCATAGATCAACAATAAACTGATGTCAGGGCGCATGTCAACTAATGCCAGTTGTTGAAGTTTGATCGAAGCGTTGTCTCCCAATGTTTAAATCATGTTTCAAAACTTTTCTGAAGTGTTACTACTTTGTATCAAAGGACATTCAGTTGTTGGATTTGTTACTACATACACTGACATACCTTCATCTACATTAAGCTGGCAAGACTTGTCGTTAAAGAAGACTACTCTCTTCTTATCTTGCCTGGTGATAATGATCACCAAGTCACCAAGATTCTGAAATGAAAGGAAAGGGTGCCTCAGTTACGATACAGGTCAAAACATTCGGCTCCTGTTTTACTTTTGGTTTGGGTTAAAAGCCTATGTCGCTAGGAGAGGAAAGAAAATTTACTTAGTTGGCTCCAAAACTGTAATAATCAAAACTGGCGATTCTTTCCCTCACCTCCAAAATCCTATAAAATCCAGCTTGTCATGGGTTCTGCTGGATGTGGGAATTAGATGGATTTGATATGCTGAAAACAGTCACTCGTAGCCACCAGGCCATGATCATCAATTTTATTTAATTTTATTTCAACTATTCTGATTGTGAAGCTAGGGACTCTCAAAAAAAACGAACTTCATCACTGTACTAGCCACGAACCCAATGGAGAGAAGACAAGGAAAGAAGGTTCAGTTTAAGATGTGGGAGGAAAACCCCAGAGAACTATTCCAGGGAAACCCATGAAGTCAGGAAGGGACTGAAAGCCCAGTCGTCATAATGCCCTTTGGTGGGGTTGGAACAGGGGTCCTAGAGGTGGAAGGCGAGAAAAGACACCACTACGCCAACAGGTTCAAGTCCAGCTCCAGTCAATTTTTTCTTTGTTCAAACTAAAATAAAACTGATTGTGAAGTGGACTTGACAGGCAGAATTACCTTAATACAATTCTCATAGTTTGGTAAGCTCTCCTGAATATCGTCCATCATTATCCCGCCAAGACCTTGTTGATCATACTTGGTGAGAAGACGGAGTAAAGCTTTACGATTCCTTAGATGGAAGGTTGCTTTGTAGAAGTACTTGCCATCTTCGATTCCAATCTTAGGATTGTTCGGAAGAGCCTGAGTGAAAGCCAATCAAAAGGTCACAGATCTTAATAATAAGTAGGATTTGAAACTTTGCATGGTGGAAATATAACTTTGGAGAGGTGTGCGGTAACACCATGAACACCATGTGAATATCTCTTTCAAGTAGTGGTGTTTCTGAACCGCTGGTTCTTTTCAGAACCAACACTACTCAAAAGAGAAATTCATACAATGTTCTGGCGTTACTAGAAACCTCTCTTAATCTTTACAATAAATCATCTTTTTTACCAAACCAAAGATCTTTATAAAATATCCCAAAGCAAACTACAATGTTTGAAACAATTTTCGCAATCGATCTTCCCCGAGTGGATCTTGTAAGGGTCCTTGTCACAACTAATTGGTACTTCAGCTGGGAACCAAACAGTACACAAACACAGTATACATTGCATGACATTTTAGCCGGTAGCCTGTATCTGCTAAGCAGGATTCTTCTGTGCTAAGCAAGGTCCCTAAGTTTACCTCATTGATGAGCCACATCTTCTGCTTGGGAGCTGCGTCAAGTTGTTTTGTCTCATCTAGGATTTCTTCTATGCTGAGAGGAAAGGTATCGCCTTGCTGATGACGTTGCTGTGTGAAGGAAAAGAACCACAAGGAAATATGAACAAACAAAATCGACTAGAGTGAACTTGAACCTGCGACCTCCAGATTAACATGTCAGTGTTCTACAAACTGAGTTATCTAGCCCTATGTTGGCGGTCTCCGATTTTTGTCAATGGCTTTGTTTGGCGTGCCAGTCAGAAGTCATTCAAAATGTAACTGCCATGTAGCCAGGGATCACACCCAAGTTTCTGATACAACCTTGGAAGCTGCAGGGGAGGGATTACCTGAAGTATAACTGTTTTGTTCCTTTGTGAGATTTGTTCACTCCTTTTGTATAGAATATTGGTGACCCCATAGGATGGCCGGCCCTGCGGTCGACATAATGTATCCACTGTTTCAAATCACAGTGGCTGATATTGAATGGTCAAATAGTAGGAGGGTTAAAAAAAATTGTTTTCAAACTCTATATGAAATGATCAGCACTTTTACCTTCATGTGATCCACAATCTTAGCGAGTACTCCAAATTTATACTTGGAGCTTCCCTGCATCATTCTGTAGTTTTGTCCGCTGGAGCTTGAAGCAGACCCATGGCTACGAGCTGTGGGATTATGACAAATATCATTCTTTCAGCTTAGACTACCATGGAATCATTTCCAGTGACGTTTTGAATCGATCAGAATCTATGAACTGAACTGTCAAACTTGTGGAATCTATGAAAGCCTAAACTTGCTGCGCTCAGAGTATTTTCTTTTCTCAAAAATTCAAGTAAAAAATTCTATTCATGGTTCTCTTTAGAAAACCGAGGGACATACTGGTCACAAATTTTGAGAGTTTGGCCGAAGCATGCTGAATTAAAACAACTGAACAAGGGTGTAATCTATAGTCTATTTTGACTTGGTGTTTGGCAAAACAGCTTGTTTACTTGCTATTCTTCAATGTACATTGAAGACATGGAAATGATGATAAATGTTATTTGAACAGCATTTTTAAAGGCGCCGGTCAAGATGGAAAGGAGGGAAATTTCAAGTGATATGGAAAGCAAGTGTGAACAGGTGTGTCTTGAGTTGCTGCTGAAAGCTGGAGATGTTATGTATTTCCCTGAGGTTTTCAGGAAGTGAATTCCAGAGCCTGCCCTGGGTGATGTAATGGAAAAAAAACCTGTCCCCGTTACCTTGTGCTCTTGAGTCATTGAGTCTTTTCCTCTTGGCTTGCTGCTGAGATGATGGCTTTGGTCTCTTCTCAACCACAGGCTGCGCCAACGCACGTTTGCGGAACGCTTCCCTCTCTCGCAGTAGACCCGCATCCATCTTGAAGATCTTGCTGAGTTAAAATCAGAACTTAATGTTTTCAAGGTTTGGAGTTGTTGTCACACTGTGTTCCCATGGAGAAATCTGTCTACAGGATTCTGAAGGTCATCTGAAGGTTGATTTGATTTGAGTAAATTAATTCTGCAAAAAACGAGACCTGGTTACCGACTGTCAACTTTTGGTCTTGGTCATGAGGAGCGAGACAGTGGCAATCTGATACGTCATTTGGATAACTTTCCGTATGGCGCCACCACTTTTTCACTCATTTTTACCAAACAAAAGGGATATCTCATTGAGGTAAATTAGATATACTATATTATTTCATATCAAATGAAAAAGTGGTGGCGCCATACAGAAACTTATTTCCATTATTTGTTACAGCAGGCTACACAAAAATATTATTAATATAATTATTTAATTTATATGTAGCCTAGTACTAGTAGTAGTAGGGACAAACATGACAAAAAAGAAAAACATAGTTAAATTAAATAAATGTTACTCGTCATTTTCCTCCTAGCCGGTTTATTGGCTGCTCTTACTTAGTTAGTCTTACAAATTATCTGCTCTTATGTCAGATCAAAAACTTACTCACCATTCAAGAATCTGATAAACCGATTCTCTTTACAATCAAATAAAACAAAATCAAAGGTTTGTTTTGGTTCTGATCGATCCTTCTCCTTCGCTTTCCTCTGAAATTATGATAAAAAATTCTTTATCTAAAATAAATCCATCCTTCCTTGGGAGGTCAAATTTATCCTCCGTATTCATACAATGGTGACAGCTCAACAAAACTCCTTCAACTGCATGGTCTTAGCGTTCACATAATAGATTTTTACTGAGTGTTGCAGTCTAGTGTTCAGACTATGTTTTGTACGTGTCTCAATACAGTTTTAGTCGGATCCTCATGC
Source organism: Asterias rubens (assembly GCF_902459465.1). Classification (NCBI taxonomy): domain Eukaryota; kingdom Metazoa; phylum Echinodermata; class Asteroidea; order Forcipulatida; family Asteriidae; genus Asterias; species Asterias rubens. The sequence continues at coordinate 20,994,052 of NC_047064.1, read as the reverse complement.
TACGATGAGCTAATGATAAAATGTTAGTCATCGATAGTAAACAAGGATCTTGACAGAACTTATTTTTGTTTTCACTACTTAATCGCAAATTGAGTGATGTCGTTTCTGCAAAGGCAAGGTTAGACCATGTCAGACGTGATGGAGAAGACATTTTCCTCGGTGTCCGGGTTCATTATGAACAGCATCGGCTCCAGGAACATGGATGTTTCGCCTGGATTTCACAACCTCATTCGGAGCATCAGAAAAGCCCGTTCAAAAACTGTAAGAATATTTTAATTACCTCTAACTCGCTTAGTTTTAATCTTATTTTCTTAGTGGTAAAAAGGGGAAGGCTTTTGCATTGTTTGGGGAGGGGGTAGGAGGGGCAGATTTCTAATTCGATATTGAACTGGTACTGTCTATGTAAATTCTCATCTCTTGTCATCAAATTAAAAAGTTGTGGTCAGCAGATTCAGCATCATTTATTTTAATAATAATTGCTTCCAGTGGTTCACATGTTTGTGCACCACTGCATTATGTAGCTGTGATAAAGCATGGGATAATGCTACAATTATCGCCCAATTATCCCCCATTTTTTTTAATACAGTCCCAATTGCCAACATTAAAAAAATCTACAAAAAGTTGATGCATGCATAATGTTGAAAAGGTGAAAGTTTACTTTTAATCATATTTTTAATCTACAGTATGGTTTGCGTCTGAAGAATTGGTTGAGGTTTACAATTATCACCAATTTTGAAATATATTACAATTATCAGGTCAGATCTTAAAAAATGTATAATGTGGAAGGGTTGGGTTAATGGAAATTGTACAGTATCTGACAAAATGTTCCCAGGGGTTACTGTTTTTGTAGCTAAGGTCAAAGTAAACATATCAACAACCGTTGGGATAGGCCTTTGTTGGTTGAAGTCCCAGCTTGAGGGAGCCAGTCTGAGGTTGTATAATACCAAATCACACAGACATGATGGACGTCGCTTAAAACTGACAAGAAGCAGAAATGTATTGTTGTGTTTTAAATGAAATTTGTTTGTTTGTATTTTTTGCATTTAAGGAGGAAGAGAAAGCCATTCAGAGGGAGTTGGAACTTCTGAAATTAAAACTTCAACAACCAGATACAAGTGTGGTAAGGGTGTTCCTGGATACCGTGAATTCATTAAAACACAGGAAAAAATACAAGAAAATTACACCGGAAAACTATCGAAAAGCACTGGAAAACTACCGGATAAATACTGTAAAACAGTGTGGAATGCAAAATTGAATGAAACCATTTCTCGAAAGACATTCTTGTGCTTTATTCTTCCACTTCAGATCAAAGTGAAGGAGTTTTTGGTTCGGATCATTTACTGTGAGGTTCTGGGCTACAGTGCTTCGTTCAGTTATATTCACGCCATTAAACTTGCCCAGCAAGGCTCACTGGCTACCAAGCGTGTCGGTAAGTAGAATGAAGAACAAAGGGAGCAGAAGCAAAATTTGATTCCTCCAAACTGAATCATTGGATACAAATTTAAAGACTTAAAGCCATTATACACTTTCGGTACAGAAAAAAACCCAAAAGTTCACAGATTTACAAATAACTTACAGGCTTTACTGAAGGTAATGGTAAAAGACTTCTCTTGAAATATTAGTCCATGAAATGCTTTACTTTTTGAGAAAACAGTAAAACAATATAAATTCTCGATAGCGAGAATTACGGATTTATTTTAAACACATGTCATGACACGGCGAAACGTGCGGAAACAAGAGTGGGTTTTCCCATTATTTTCTCCCGACTCCGATGACCGATTGAGCCTAAATTTTCACAGGTTTGTTATTTTATATAGAAGTTGTGATACACGAGGTGTGGGACTTGGAAAATACTGTTTACCGAGAGTGTGTAATGGCTTTAACAAGTTTATAAGGAAATACAATAAGCTGGTGCAAACTGCTTACCAACCAAAGGGACCTATGGTGACACATGTGTCAAATGCAAAATAATAGTAGTCCTGACCTTTTTTACCTCAGCAGAGTCTTTTCTTGAAAGCTTGATGACAACACAACAAACATATTGCAGGTGTACTGGTAAAACCAAAATAGTGAAGACAAAAGAGGATGTAAAGAGACAGCAACATAATTTACACAGACAAAGCCAGGGATGAATGATGAAGGATGAAGGAGGAGACGAAGGGGGGGGGGGAGGCTGGTTTAACCACAAGAGGTTGAAACCCCCCCTCAAAAAAAAAAAAAAAACAAGAAAGCGGTCATCTCTTGAGAATTTTCTTGAATTGAAACTTGTCTTCATGAGGAGACGGTTTGAGTGAATAATTTTCAGGCAACCAATCTAAACTCTAGCATCTCGTCACTTCATCTTTGTTTTTTCCTCCTTGAAGGTTACTTGGCAATCTCCCTGTTTCTCCACGAGGATCATGAGTTAATACTCCTCCTCGTCAACACAATCCAGCGAGATCTATCCAGCACCAACATGTTGCACAACTGCATGGCGCTGAGCGCCGTCTGCAAGCTGATTGGCTCAGAGATGGTCCCTGCTGTCCTCCCATTGGTGGAAGAGAAACTCAAACATCCGAAGTGAGTAGTTGTGACTCAAGTTATGCTTGCAGGGGCTTTCCTATCTTTTATTCATGATGCCGTTATTGTTTTACATTTCGATTAATCTAATTTATTCTGGTTGTGAAGCCAAAGTCTCTCAGAAAAGCAAAACTTATTCACTGTAAAAAATAGCCTAGAACCAAATGGAGAGAAGATGAGGAAGGAAGTTTAAGTTGCAGATGTGGGTGGTAAGCGCCAGAGAACTGTTCCATGGAAAACTGGCATATACGCAACCTAAGTCGTATCAGGAGGTTTCTTGATTTCAGCGCCTGCCATAATGCTGTCCGTGCCCTAATTCTGTCCAAGCTGGACTATGGCTGCTGCCTCCTGAATGGCGTTTCACAGAAAGATGTTTCCCGCCTTCAACGGCTCCAAAACCGCTGTGTCAGACTTATCTTTAAGCTGCCCAAATTCACTCACTCATCTCCACTTCTCAAGCAATTACACTGGCTTCCAGTTGCCCAACGCATTCAATTCCGTACAATGGTCCACACATATAAATCCCTCAATCACTGTGCCCCAGATTATCTCTCCTCTCTCCTTTCACTCCAGACATCTTCATACTCTCTTCGCTCTACTACTGGTAAATCCCTATCAGTTCACAAAACCCATAAACTTGCAGGTGATAGGGCATTTTCAATTGCTGCTCCCCGACTATGGAATTCTCTACCTACCCTAACCAGAAGCTCTAACAGTGTCCCAGCCTTCAAACGTGCTCTCAAAACCCACCTTTTTGCCTCTTCGTAGCTGGTCGTCTTTATCTTTGTTCTGTCTTTTTCCCTCTTCTTTCCTTCTCAGCGCCTTGTATCCTTTGGCAATTTGGCGCTTTATAAATACTGTTATTATTTATTATTATTATTATTTAAAACCCACACAGTCAGCAGGTACTTGTAGGGACTGAACACCCAATCCACATAGTGCCCCGACCTGATTCGAGCCGGGGTCTTAGATGAAGACGGTGAAGGAAAGATACCTCCACACCAACCTTCACAACTGTTTGAAAGTGCCAAGTTGCAAAAGGTTTCATTTTGTTTTAGGAACTTGTACAACTCACCCTACGAGTCACCTTTTTACCGTTGACCTGATGACCATTTCTTTACCACTGACCTTTTGCCTTTGACCTTTGACAGAGCTCTTGTGAGGAAGAAGGCAGTCTTGGCCCTGCGCTCGTTGTACCTGAAAGCTCCACACATGGTGACCAACCCAGAGGACCTGTTTAAGCAGGCAGTATGTGATCGCGATGTGGCAGTAATGAGCGCTGCTCTTCACATTCATAATGATCTTATTAAGGTAAAAACCTGCTTTTTGACCAATTTTTTAAAAATATTTTTAACAAAACTAGAATTAATAAATGTTAAATTTGCATCGGGGATAAAGAATATTCTTTTTGTTTTTTTACCCATTCACACCAATGTGTGTTTAGCACTGTATACTCAGTACTTACCAGAGTTCTGTGAAAAAAAATCACAGGCATATTACTCGGGTGAGATTCAAACCCATGACCTTTGCAATTCTAGAGCAGTGCGTACCAACTAGACCAACGAGATTGCCCGGTGACTATAGAGGCAGTTCGAATCCTATGTTTACATTGTAGCAGCGGGGACTGGAAACCATTTAATTGATGTTAAATTTGCATCGGGGATAAAGAATATTCATTTTGGTTTATTACCCATATACACCAGAATTAAATGTGAGAAACAGAACCTAAGCTCGTTCTTATTTTTCGTTCCATCTTAAAGGAAGAACCCGCCGCTAACAAGCAGTTAGTGCGCCCCCTTGTGACCATACTCAGACAGGTGTTCCAGAGGAAGCTTTCGTCTGAGTATGAGTACCATGGCGTCTCGGCTCCCTGGATGCAAATCAAACTACTCAGGATGCTAGCAAGACTCGGTGCTGAAGATATACAGTAAGTCTTAAAAGATGTCTTAAAGGCACTGGACTCGTTTAGTAATTGTCAAAGACCAGTATTCTCAGTTGGTGTATCCCAGTATATGTTTGCTTTCAGATGCCTTAAAAAAGGCTTCAGGCCTGAAGTCTTTTTCAAAATTACCTCTTTCTCAAAAACTATTTTACTTCAGAGGGAGCCGTTTCTCACAATGTTTTGTACTATCAACAGTCCTCCATAGTCTGTTACCAAGTAAGTTTTTATGCTAACAATGATTTTGAGTACTAATGGTCACTGGCGAGAACTGGGGAACATGCTATGGACTGCACCCATTACAGGAAGAATTTAAATATAAAGAATGCAGATTATTATCGCTATTATGTTTGTCTTTTAGCTACAGCAGTTTGATGTACGATATTCTGGAAGACATTCTCCAGCAGTCTGCCTCACTAAGCCATAACATTGCTTTCGGTAAGAATCGCTTTTTGAACACTCCTTCAAGAAGAAAGGACGCCTCTATGGGGAAATTGTCAATTTCCATGTCGGAATATATAAAGGGGCACCAAGGCAATGACCAGGGGCAAAGAAGGCTATTGCTTCTGATACCAGTGTGAGGTCTCTGGTTTGGTCATGCACTTTATTTTAATTTTACTTAAAAAAAAAATGGATTGATCATGTTCATGCTGATGGTAGAGGAAAAATAGTTTGGTTATAAACATTGGCCTTAAACGCATATTAAGATCATTAATTCTCAAATGATGTAGTGATTATGGGATTTTTTGTTCAATATTTTATCATATTTCCATATCTTGATTATTTTCAGCGGTGCAATACGAGTGTCTCATTACAGTAGCTACTATTCATCCAAATGAACCACTTCTTATAAAAGCCGCTCAGTGCATCGGCAAGTTCCTCAAATCCTTCAATTATAATCTGAAATACATGGGTAAGAATACCTCCTTTTGTTATAAAGATAATGCCTCTTATACAGCCCACTCCAAAAGAATGATCGTTGCATTTAAAACATTATTATCTGGGCCATATTTTTCATTCCTTAAACCATCTCAGCTCCCTCAAGAGTGTTCAGCCTATGCTGCCACGTAAAGCCCACAAAGCTAAATCAATCACTAGAACCATTTCTGCCCGCCGTACACCTGGGTGATGAGAAGTATTTATAGTTTCTAACCTTTCGTTACAGTGGTGTGAGTTGTTGACTCTCATAAAGCGAAATTCCTTAAGAATGATCTGTGCACTTTGAACCATATTACTGGGCCATTTGTTTCATTTTGTAAATCATCTCAGCTCCCTGGGGAGAATACAGCCTGTGCTGCTAAGATTGTAGAGCGAGAAGCTAAATCAATCACAAAAAATACTCTGCCCTCACAGGTACCCATTTACCCCTGGGTGATGAGAAGTATTTATAGTTAAGTGTTTTGCTCAAGGACACAAGTTTCATGACCGGGATTCGACCCCACACCCTGATGACCTAGCCACCAGTACTTACAGATTACTGTAAAGCCAAGAAATTATAGAAACGAAGACACTTGGTCCTGTTTTTTGTCCATGCCATTGGCTTTACCTAGGTCCTCATGTCTTTTTTTTATTTTATTTTATTTATTTTATTTTTTTTGGGGGAGGGAGTGGGGGGGGGGGGCGGCGAAACTAATTCTTGTCAACCTCCTTCTCTGAACTGTGTGTTTGTTTGAACATTTTTGGATCTGCTTATTTTATCATCCAGGTATCTGCGCTTTAAGTGCAATTTTAAAGGTCTTGCCGAGCTGTGCGGAAGAGCATCAACTGACTGTCATCGACTGCTTGGAGGATGCTGATGATACTATACGATTAAAGGTCAGTGGAGGTCTTTGAAGGTCACTAGGGGGGCGTTAAAGGTCTGTTGAGGTCACACAGTTGTACTTTGGTTTGGATTATCCCAGGAATGTTCTTAATGTTCAATTTGAAGTTGGTTTTTCTAAAGATATTATAAACTTTTGCTTTTTACCAAAACAAAAATTTTCAACACGTCAACCATCAGGCCCTTACTTTATGGCTCTGCTTTCTGCCATATTCTGCACTTGCAATCACCATTCTATGCTTACTGTGTAAGTGCTGATTTGTCTGAACTAGCTGTGTAAGCGAAGAATGCCTCGTTACGTGGAGTAAGCACGCGTACAAGCACAAATTCCCTGCCAACCAATGAAATACGCTTGACGTAAACGCGGAATTCCCTGCTTCCGTAAGGGCTTATTATTTACTTATGATAAGCAGAACCATGAAATTGGGCCCAGGTGGGAAATTCTTAATTATAGATTTAATTTGTGTAGACAGTTTTATTGTGATCTTGTTCCATTTAATTTTTTATTTTATTTTATGACAGACTTTAGATCTTTTGTTCCAAATGACAACCATGTCCAACGTTGAAGTGATTTGTGAGAAGCTGTTGACGGTACTGATGGATACCAGGGAGATGTTTACCAGGCAGGATCTATTGTCAAAAATCATCCAGCTCACTGAAAGATATCCTTTGTGAAATAAATGTCGGTATTATTGTTATAATTGTTATGATTGAAATTGTGTAATAAATAAGAAGCCCCTGGGATTATTAAAAAAAAGAAAAATTGTGTAGTGGGGATGTTTTTTTTTTGCTTTTTTGTTTAACTGTATGTTTTGTATGGATGTTTGGGTGTTTGCATTCACCCATACATAATGGTCCCCAAATGTTTGTTTTAAGGGTGTCAAATGGTCGGTCCCCAAAGTTGACTTGGGGTTTGTTCAGGGTTTGTATTGTTCTTCTTATTTGGAGGGGGGGGGAGAGGTTTAGATAACTGAGGCGGAGTCCACCCTTGGACAAAAAGAAACTATAATAAACAATTGTGAACAGTTTTGTTGTTTGTTTAGAAGTGTTTTACATTTTTTTTCAAGTAATTTTTCCCAGAAAGTGCTTTATTTAGAGAGTTTTAAAAATGGTCACCTTTTGGTCAGATGCTTGCAATCTGAGCTGCTTAACTTGGAAAAAATTGTCTTCCATCAAGAGGATGTTCTTGTACCACTCTGAAATCATACTTTTTTTTGGTATCCAAGAAGCACAATATTTTTTGTGATAAAGCAGCTCTATGAAATAATTTGTTTCCTTTTTTTTCCCAAAGTAAATGTCAGGATGAACAATTGTATGAGAATTCTTTAACGACTTCTAAACATTTCAGCCGTCAGTAATGTGGTATCTGAACACCATGACCCGATTAGTTACTATTACTGACGAAGCGCCTGATAACGTCGTCAACCACATCATTAGTGCAATATCAAAAGGTAGGCTTATTATTTAATGTTTCATCTATAGAGGAGACTGCCGACATTAGGGCTATCAAATCTATGGTTGGCCTAGCTACATGTTACAATGTTACGGACGCAGTGCCCTGCAAGCTTGAGAGGGTATTGGCGGATCTTTTTTGTCATCTTCGGCATGCCAGCATTGAGGTCTACATTATGAGATGTTCAGGGCCACCCCAAGCATCCTTGTATAACACCCATCCAGAGACTTCTCCATCTTGTAGTGAGGGTCCAGAGACAGACTTCACAAAGAGCTAAGATTGATCTCAACTGCAAAAAAATCATAGTTGCTAAGTAAAGTATGATGTTATAATACAAATAAATAGATCTTATGCACATGACGTCATTTCAGTACGGCGCCCTCACCTTGAGTTCAAAAGGAGGTTGTTCATTGGCCAATCTATGTGCTCTTCGATCGTTTTGTCACCGTTTGACCTCAAAGATGGCGGCTGGATGACATCAATGCATAAGGTCTATTGTTACATGATTGTTAGACACATCTTGCAATCACCATTTGAACTCTCCCGTTCGGTTTTATTATTTTACAGAATCCAGATGTAGCTCTCACATTGGAAGCCACGCCCTTCAGTTATACCTGCCACTCCTCACCAAGAATAACACCTCACATAAACTCTTGAAAATTGGCTGTTGGGTAAGTCAGATTTGAAACTTAAAAAAATCTACTGGACAGTGGATGATTTTGAATGGTCAGACTTTTGTTACACTTCAAGTCAATACACAAACAGTTGACATTTTGCTTTTCACAAATAGAGAACACCCACCAATCAGGTTGGGACTGTACACCCACTCCACTTGCAAAGCTCTAGTCCGGGACTCTAAACCGGGGTCTAGAGAAATGCAGGAAAGAAACCACTGAACCAACCTGAAAACCTGATAGAATTATTCTGTTCATCAAAAGAATAAATGAACATTTTATTCAATTCATTAATAATGATATATTAGTCTCCAATGAAAATATGTAATATTATGTGAAATTGATTTATGCTTTCTCTAGAGTTCTATTCATGAGGTGTGAGCAACAAATACGAAAAAGTTAACCTTTTAGCAGTACTTGTAAATTTTTAAAAAGACACATTCTTACAGCTATATTCTTATTTCTGAATCAGATACTCGGTGAGTTTTCTGACCTAGACACTGCGCCACCAGCCTCGGAAATCCTTGCAACTCTTTGTTCACACCTTGAGAGGAGACTAGATGAAGACTTAGAGATATGGGTGATGGGGGCGTTGACCAAGGTGGTAGGGAGGGGTGGCGGTGTCACGGCTGATGTACAGAGGGTGATCGAGACGTGTCTGGTAGGACCATCAATGCAGCTTAGACAGGTAAAAATAATAACAATACAAAAAAAAATAGTTGTTACTGGCCTGATGTTTCTTTCTTCAAGAAAAACTGCTACATGTAGGGGCGAAACTTCAGGCCATTAAGTTTTGTTTGCATTTATACCATAAGTCTGTTTGGCTGGTAAGTTGTTTGCAACAGCTAGTTCTATTTTCTCATCTTATGGGCGCACATATTCATTACAAATGCTCCAAGGTGCCAACAAGAAAATCCTGAAAACAAAAAAACAAACATTTTATTTAAGAAACCATTTAAAGTTGTCTCTTAAATGCTGATATGCTGGAGCATGACCTCAATGGTGATGGTAAATAATTGCAGAGATGAGGGGCTGCTAAAGCAACTAGGCCCTATAGGAGACTTTCCAACGCTAGGTGGAAGCAGACATACCGGGTAAATTTCCATTGTTTACGTAGTTCTGAACATGCGCATAATTCTGAAAACAATGGATTTACCCGGTAAGTCTGCTGCCCTCTATCGTCCCAGAAAGTCTCCCATTCCCCATGATCTTTTAGTTCTTATCTCTACCAGTTTCATATCTGTTGATGATCGGAGGTCGACTCTTGCATGAAGAAAATGTTTAATATGACATGATACAATTCTCAAGAAACAGTTGTTATTGTAACAGTTGGGAAACATGTACAAAAAATGTAAATTCAGTGTTTGTCATTCATGGGTGAAATAGTGAAACCAAATAATAACGATTTGTCTTCACGGTTACAGAGAGCATTTGAGTTACAGAAATTGTGCAATAGCGTAGACTTGATGACTGAAGCTCACCCATGGACATCATCTGATGAACTGCAGGTATAAAGTGATCGATTTATTTCCTTTTTGTTGCTACTGTTCTATGATTTGTTTTTCTTATTTGAGTGTTTTGCAGACAAATTAAACTTTGTTCCTTCTTGATGTTTTTTGTTGTTGATATTTGTTTGATGATTGTTTTCTTAGGGAAGGGGTAAAGCGAGTTGAGAATTTTCAGAACCTATCTATCTGAATTGAGACTTGTTCATGTTTGCCTGGTGAAAAAAAAAACAGGGTTTATATTCTCAGGATGCAAATGAGTCCTTGGCCCAATTTCATGGCTCTGCTTACCGCCGAATTCTGCGCTTACAATCTAGATTCCCCGCTTATGTGCAAGCGCGGAATTTCTGCGCTAGCCTCGAATGTCTAGTAACGCAGAGTACACAAGCGCAGAAGCCAAAATTCGCCTCTAACCCGTGAAATACGCCTTCCGTAAGCACAGAATTCCCTGCTTCCGTAAGCGCCGATTCCGTGCTCACGGTAAGCAGAGCCATGAAATTGGGCCCAGCTCTTTGATCCACTTCTCAAGTGGTGATGAGGTTATTCCTGAAAGCTAATTGGAGTTTGTTGCAGTCTGTAGTACCACTGTGAGATGTACAAACAGAAGACGCCCCTGCACCCAATGCTAGCCTAGTATCTTATGTCACAAGTTTTCAAGGGCTAATTTTGTTGTGTCTGTTTTTCTTTTTCTGTTTTTTTTTGTTTGCTGTTGGTTTTTACTGCGCCTTGAACACCCAGCAGGGTGAATACGTGCGCATTACAAGTCTTCTAATTATTATTAATACTTCGTATGGTACCAAGTCTTTGTTACCTGTGTAAAGGGTATTGCCGTAAAACTCAATACATTGATTGAATACTTTATTGATTAAGTGATTACTCAATATTGATCAATCTAGATTGATTTTTGTGTATAGTTTGATTGGAGTCTATCATTCTTGGATCAGTACGTCTCGGACGCCTTATCCCAAGGAGTGGCACCTTACAAACCTAAACAGCAACGCCATGCTGAGAAACAGGATACCACACAAGGTAAAGATCGAAGACTCTGTGCACCAGTGTGAAGTAGAATTCCTGGCTGACTCAGATGTGAGATCAGAGACTAGTGCAAGTCTCTCACAGATTCAAATATTGGGACCTGTTAAAGTGTGCGAGTTTGTCTCCTTTTTTAGGAAAGTTATACGTTTTTTAATCACTCTTACAATAAATGGATATATGCCCCAAAGTTTGAATATGAAAAGTGTTACTGTCAGTAGCGCTTCTCCGTTTTTGTTTGCCTATTATGGATTATTTTACCTGCAGGGACTTATTTGCTCTTGATTTTTAGCGATATCTAAAAAACGTGACTACCTTGAGTAATGAAATGTTCACATATCAATATAAACCACATTAGTTTTATTGTATACATATACATTTATATAAGATTAAGACAATCAAACTGCTCAAAAAAAGTATACCTTGCCTTTAAAGCAATGGACGTGGAGAAAAGTGGTCCCAAAAATATTTGAACACCTGTGAGACTTGCAAAGTCTATTGCAAAGTCTATTTGGTGAAATAAGGTCAAAGAGAAGTCAAGACAAGTTGTTGGGTCTGCCCAACATAGCAGTTGTGAAACTGTAAGGTGGATCACTGGTTTTTAATCAGAACTTTTAGTTAAGTTAAAGATAAAGTTTAGTGTGGTTTGTGCAATGAGATTACAGTAGTAACGTCTGCAGTTATATCTGGAAATCTTCCTTTATTCTTCTTCAAGTTCTCAAATCTTTAGAGGAAATAATATCCAAAATAGAATTAGTATTTGTTACAAATTAAATACAATAAATCATTAACCAATTAAACCAAATACATTTGATTATTATATCCGTTGTCCTTAAGTTTTACAACCTCAGTTCGCTGGACTCAATTTCGTGCCGTACCGAAGCCCGACATCGTCCATGGTGAGCGGTCACACTGTCTCAACCTCTACCCCAGAGGGTAGAACTACAATCAAGTCAACCTCCTCCCCAGAACCTTCACTGAGCTCTGGTGCGTCAGGGAACAGTGCTGAGCCCAGACCGTCAGAGAGGTAGGTATTGTTGTACCGTGTTTACTTCAGCAGGGGGCCGATTTCACAAAGAACTTAGATTGAATGTAACGGCAAATCAATCGTAGTTGCTAAGTAAAGTGTGATGACACAATACAAATCACTATGGTAATACAGACAATTTGTCTTGCGATGAATTTGATTGTTTTGTGAAATCAGCCCCAGTGGCTACAAAGGCTATAAAGATAAGGCGTTTAACATTCTGCAAAATTGCCCCATACAAGACCAGTCTACAACCAAAGCCGTCGATTGTGGCTGGACAGAGTCCAGTCTACATCCAATTTTGATTGGTCGAATATGAATCTGTTAAACCTGACCATGAAAGGGAGCTTTAACATTTAAAATACATGGATGTTGCTTTTGCTGATTAGATCAATAGGCAAAAAATGGGAAAATGTTTAAAAAACACAAACTCAATTTACCTCTAGTATAAGGACATTCTGGATTGCTGTAACAATTTTATGACAAAGTTGTAGATTGTGTGTGTGCCCAGTATTCAGTCTACTTTTCATTTGGTAAAAATTATCATTTCATTTTGTTGACGGGTTGCAGGCGAGTAGAGGAGCAAAGTGTTTCACGTGGTGTGTCCAGCTTTAAAAGAGCTCACTCAAACATGTCTTTGGTTCCACTGTATTTTGTTTGTCCAGTTAAACTCGAAATAACATTTCATAGCACCACTGACCAACAATCCTTTTTTCCATCTTAACTCTGCGACTGACTTCTCATTGATCCTCCTTGAAGTTCATCAGGTCTGAAGCTACAGGGTGTAAAGAGAGTCTGGGGACAGAAAGGGTACACTAAGACGTCATCGGATGCAAAGACACAGCCACATTCTCAAGGAGGTCACAGGCCACTCCCCTCATCCAGCCAAGCCACACCCAGCAGCCCAAGCAGAGGCGTCGCTCCAACTGTCCAGGTTGGTTGATCAATTCAGTTTTTGTAGTTTTAAAGGCAGTGGACACTATTGGTAATTACTCAAAGTAATTATTAGCATAAAACCGTACTTGGTGAAGAGTAATGGGGGGAGGTTGATGATACAAAACATTGTGAGAAACGGCTCCCTCTGAAGTGCCATAGTTTTAGACAAAGACGTAATTTTCCACAAATTTGATTTAGAGACCTCAGATTTAGAGCTTGAGGTCTTGAAATCAACCATCTAAACGCACACAACTTCGTGTGACAAGGGTGTTTTTTTCTTTCATTATTATCTCGCAAGTTCGATGACCGATTGAGCTAAAATTTTCACAGGTTTGTTATTTTATGCTTATGTTGAGATACACCAACTGTGAAGGCTAGTCTTTGACAATTACCAATAGTGTCCACTGACTTTAACGAGGGGCTCCAAGGCCAAGTTGAGTTTTGTCAGGTACTCATTCTCGAATAGAGTCCTCAGGAAAGTACGAGAAAAGTTACAAAACTGTACTCTGTTGAAACGGTGTCAAATATAACTCTTTCAGAGCAAAAAAACACCAAATGGATTTGTACATTCCAAAGAGAAATTTTTGCATCAGTCAAAAGTTCAAATTCAATGCCTATTGGGAAGCTAACTAATTATTAGCATAAAAACTTACTTGGTAATGAGTAATGGAGAGCTGTTGGTAGTATAAAACATTGTGAGAAACAATGTGGTACCTCTGTGGTAACGTATTTTTTGAGAAAGAGGTAATTTCTCACTCAAATATTTAAAGACTTTAGCCATCTGAAAGCACACACATGACACAAGTTTGTGCAACAATTGTTTTTTTTTTTCATTATTTTCTTGCAACTTCGATGACCAATTGAGTTGAAGTCTTCATGTATAATGCATTTTCGTTTCCACAGTTAAGTTCAGCTACAGCTGTAGGAGTAACAACCTCATCAGCAGCAGACGTTGGGTCACCGGAAGAAAATCGGAAGAAGGAACTTGCCAAGGCTTTGTTTGGAGGACTACAGAAGACAATGACAACAAGCAGTAGTAAGGTACAGCCACCCTCTTCCTTCAATCCCCTTGCCCCGCCCCCTCCTCCTTAGAGCACATTGTGGTTATAGTTTGAAGGACCATCACTGGTTATTGTGTTGTCACAAGGCGTAAGCTCTGGTGTTTCTGATCAGCAGAGTGTGTGCTCATGTCCAGGTCTTACGTAGCACTTATTATCTTGTGGTGTGTCATGGCCGAGTGGTAAAGAGCACCGGATTCAAGCTCAAGTGTTTGATCAGCAGAGTGTGGGTGCATATCCCAGTCGTGACACTTGCTCCGAAAATTGGGGAGGTAGTGTTTTACCGGCCAGGCTTCGAACTGATGATACCCAAGCCTACATCCGTATGGACTGTAAAAGGGGTAACCCTGTTTCAGCCCTAGGAGTAGGTGGCAACTATTGTAGCCCACACCTTGAAGTGGCCTTCATGCCTTGCATAGAAAAAAACCTTAAAAAAAAAACTGTACCTTTGATGCTTTGTCCTTTAGATGGAAAATTGAGCTATAGGTCCCATGTACTACAAGCAAGTTAACAAACAAACAAACAAACAAACTGGGAAAGGTAGGCCTAGTGTATGTAAACAAAAAACAGAATACCCCTGTTTGTGACACCAGTGATGTATTTATATTTTGTATTTTTGTTTCAATTTTTTAGCAACCTCTGGACAGAAAACCGCAACTTTCAGGAGCCACACATCAAGCATCAGCGTCACATTCCTCAAATGCAGATCAATTTCATATGGATAAAAGTTTGCCTGATTTACTCACATTATCAGAACAGGACTCCACATTTCGCCATCCAGATCCTTTGAATGTCCAGTTGGCATCACACGGAGTGCAGAACATGGAAATTAATAATATAAATCCATCCCATGGAGGGACAAATAAACTTATAGAAGGTTTTTCTGACGAGCAAGAAAATGTCTTTGTAAACCGAACAGAATTGAATCAACCCACAAAAAAACAAACCGCATGTCAACAAAATCAACTCATTAAAGACAATGTCATCCACCATGACATAAACAATGGAAATATTTCCGTTAATGGGACTGAAGATTTAGAACAGAGGAAAACTGATAATGTTCAGGGGCTGACACAGGGTCTTGGGGCTAAACAACAAAGCATGTATGAAGAGTTTAAAGATTTCAATGATGACTCTGCCAACAGTTTAACAAGAAATAATGACAATATTTCTGTGACGGAAACTAAGGAGGGACATGGAGAAAGGATGAACCAATCTTCAGAAATTTCCGAGGAGGAATGTCTCGCTAGTAACGCCAATCCTAATCTTACCACTCACGGAGACCTCTCTTCGTTATCAAATAATAAATCTGGTTTGAACCTCATGGAGTCAAAGGATCAGTTGAATCCCGGAGACAACCCCACCTTGAAAACGCCAACAACTACGGAAATCTCAATCTTGGGCTCAAGCGTAGGGGACTCTCCCTTCACGAGACTTGCAGATGACTTACCGATCAGCGTCCCGCTGGATTGGTCGGACTACCCAAGAGCTAGTGAGAGAATTCATCTATGCCAGGATACCTCACTGGGTGTGACTCTACTTAAAGTCTGGAAACCAGATGCTTTGGGTTTGGTGTTTAACGTTACAAATCCAAATCCCAAAGAGACGGTGACTGGAGTTAACATTAAACTTGATATTTCATCTAATTTGAAGGTAGGGCAACAATTTATTATAACTGAGTAATTCTTCAAAAATCTTGCTTTGGTGCTGCAAATTATAGACGTTTAAGTCTGACATCGTTCTTTGTAGACTAAGGCCCTGCTAGGATTGGAATATGATGCCATTCACAATTTTCTACAGTTATACCATGGATCATTTTAGTTAATAAAGTTTGTGGGCATTACATGAATCCCTACTCACTGTAAATGAGTGTATATAATTTACCTGTAGAAGTTTCAGCTTCATTAGTCGACCAAGTTTTTTAGAAAAAAAAGTAAAAATCAGAGAGCAAGTTTTTTAGTTACGGTTATCTTTAAATCGTGTAAGTCAAATGTAAATCTGTGAACCTTTGTGTTTTGTGTTAGACATAAAACCCTGTTAACAAACCGTTTCTTTTTTCCCCGTCAGGTATGTACAAATTCTACGGCCAATTCTCTGTCCAAAGAAACCATCGAGCCAAATACAACAGGGATTCTAACTGCAGAGCTGAACTGTGTCTCTTCGGCCCAGACCATGAGGCTAGGCGGAGAAATATCTTATAAAGATTACACCAAGACAAATCGTAGACTCTTCTTTAGTTCTCCCATCCTCGTCAGTGACCTCTTAAGGTAGGTGTTGCACTCAATCAGCGAACATCGGGGGGTAACCCTCGGTGTTGTAGCTAGACCAATTTTAGTGGTGGGCTTTACGTCCGTTTCAGTCCACCAAGGGTGAGAGGTTCAACCCATCCATTCATGTTTAGATATGGGGTCATCATTGCTGAAGTGCAATCTGGGGCAAATCTGTGCTGGGCAGCGCAGTGTATTTTGCTGAGAGTGTTGGGTGAAAATGTTTAGTTCTGGGTAGGCCCGCCCTGCACCGCCCACAGAGCAGGTTCCCCTGGGGCTGATTTAAAAAAGATCCTAACTGTGAATCAATCTTAACTGCTAAGCAAAGTCTGACGTCACAATACAAATTACTATGGTGATACTGACAACTCATCACAAGATGAATTTTAGTGCTTTGTGAAATCCAGCCTAGGTGACAGTAATTTTGGGTCGACAGTCCAAATCAGGTAAGTGTAGCCCTCCCCTACTTGGGCTGTCGACCCAATCAACTGTCACCTTGAAGTTTTCACTCTGCCTCGTGAGGTAAAAAAACCAAAAATATTTTGAAGATCCCAAACCCAGGCTTCTACTTATCAAAAAAAGCTTCAGCTCAGGTCAAGTGTTGTTGTTGTTTGTTGTTGTTGTTGTTTGTTGTTGTTTGTTGTTGTTGTTGTTGTTGTTGTTTGTTGTTGTTGTTTGTTGTTGTTAAGATGATCTTAAAACTATCCATCCGGGTGGTCGGGTTAGTGTACTGGTTTCTTTCCTTGCTTTCTCGCTCTGAGAGTCCGGTTCAAATCCTGCAGGGGGCACTACTCAAGGGGATATAGAACCATGATTAAACCTAAAGCCAACCTCGTTCCAAAAGGGTTATCGATCTCGTCGCGCCACTTTTTTCCTAGCATGCCTTGCTCGATCATACCCCCTGGAATTGGCAAATTTAGATGTGCTATATGCTAGTACATTTACATGAGCCATAAATGAGCGTATATTCTGTCTTTTCTACGCGCGCACGCATGTCTTTCGTTTTAAAGAATTTTTTTGTTTTTGTTTTAAAAAAACGTGTTTGTGTCATAAAAAAACATGGTCGTGATAAACATTAAAATATCTTAAAACTATGCGCGCACGCACTTGACTTCTAATGCTTACCCATTTTCCTGAGCCAATCAGCGTCGTTTCCCAGTACATCCCTCCCAGGGGTTAGTGACGAGAGGTATCGTTACGGCGCGCTGCCCATGGTAAAGGTTCTGCACTTCAATTCCTGCGTTCTTGTTGATTTACCCCACCCCCAAATTTGGGACCTGTTTTCTGTATTCACTGTAACTCTGACTGTTTTCTCTGACAGACCGCTGAAACTCCAAACGTCTGACTTTGGTGAGCAGTGGCAACGACAAACCCATGATTGCAAGTTAGATGCCGATGTCAGCCCAGCTGTCACAATGTCAAAGGTCATGACCTTGATGACCCATGAACTGAACCTCCACCTTGTTGAAATAATTGGTGAGTAAATGTGAACTAAATCTTCCTTTTGATTGTGTCAACAAACCATGTTGTTTTATTCGTTTTAAATTATGATATTTATTGCTTGTTGTTTTGACATTCCGGACAGCGAACTCTGCTCTTCTGCAGGAGAATGCTGGACTGCTGCTGCTGCCTTACATTTGACCCCTTTACTCTACACTACTGTATAAATACTGACTTTACCCTAACACCAACCCAAAATGCTTGTTATTGGTGATGGATTGGTTTTTGTTAACTTTATACTGATTAAAAGGGAATATTTTGAATGAAAATACAAAAGTTACTTGTGAAGGTATCAGCTTAATGCAGTGTATACTTATTGAGAAACTAGCAAAAAACTGTCACAGTATTTTCACAAGAACGTCGATTCTCTCCACATTTAGGTGGAGGTGACATCAGGTGCCAACCAACTTTTATAGTTGTGTACTGCATTGCTTCAAAATCAGCACGCCATGATGGTTACTGGTGGGGCTTTGATTTCATCCGTTGGGACATTGGGAACTGCATATGGGCTATTGAGCAAATTTATTCAGACTTGGGGCCTAATTTCATGGCTCTGTTTACCTTCGCCGTAAGGAAAGAATCGGCACTTGTGGAAGCTAGGAATTTCGTGCTTATGTCAATCATTATTTCACAGTTTGACTGGGAATTTTGGTTTGTTTGCGTTTACTCCACGTTATTAGTCATTCTTCGTTCGCAAAGCTAGTGCAGAAATTCGGCGCTTGCCCTTTAAGCTTAGAGTGGTGATCGTAAGCGCAGAATTCAGCGGTAAGCAGAGCCATGAAATTGGGTCCAGCTCACCAAATCAAATGTATATCCAGCCAATCAATGTCTTCTTCTTATTTGTTCAGGTAATGAAGGTATAGCTTGTGGGAGTCTAGTCAACGGGTCCATCAGTCTTCTTCATCTCAAACTTCCAAGTAGTACGTCTCTTCATGTTTGGATACGATCTTCAAGCCAACTCCTCTCTGATTCCATCGCTAAGCAGTTTAAGGACATCTTGAAGATGCTGGAAAGCAATGTTGATGTTTAAACTCCCTGTATTTGATGTCATCAATGCAAACAGCGCCCTCATTTGCTGAGAGATGTGCGTGGTGCGTACACATGTGTCAGTTTCCACTGTGTGACGGATGTATGCAATGTTTTTATTGTAGGTGCTTTTTTTTAAGAATCCAGGCATACCCCTAATCAGCTGGGTCCAATTTCACAGAGCTGCTGAAGCAGAAAATGATGCTTAACATTTTCTCCTTAGCAAAAATAAGCAGGATACCTGTCACAAATTTTACATGCAGTATGGTAATCTGGCTGGTAACCTTTATATTCTGATAAGCATAATTTTGTTGTGCTTATAGCTTCTTTTTGTGCTTAAGCAGCTCTATGAAATTGGGCTCTAAACAGCTGATCCGCATTTTTGGTTTCTCAGCTATATCATCAGAAAAATACAAAGTTTTGTTGCGTCTTGCACTGTACCCTTTGACCTTATTATATCCCTTGTGATTTCTTCCAATTTTGACCAATTTGTATTTTTTACTATGGTTTAAAATGCAAAGGAAGCATTGCTGAAGTGAATTCATAAATTTTGGCCCTAAATTTGATAAAAATGCTGGACTAACCCTTTGTGATTTTTTTAAGTTTGGGCCAAAAATTTGATTAAAAAGATAGACTTATGATTTTTTACAATTTTGGCAAAAAAAAATGATTAAAAATATTGACTTAACCCCTTGTGACTCTTTTTAAATTTTGGCCCTAAATTTGATAAAAATGCTGGAAATACCCTTGTGATTTTTTCAATTTTGGCCTTAAATTTGATAAAAATGCTGGACTTAATTTTGGCCCTTAATTTGATAAACATGTGGACTTAACCCTTGTGATTTTTTCAATTTTGGCCAAAAATTTGATAAAATGCTGGACTTACCCCTTGTGATTTTTTCAATTCAAAGCCAAAATTTGATAAAAATGCTGGACTTATCCCTTGTGATTTTTTCAATTTTGGCCCAAAATTTGATAAAAATGCTGGACTTACCCCTTGTGATTTTTTCAATTCAAAGTCAAAATTTGATAAAAATGCTGGACTTGCCCCTTGTGATCTTTTGCAATTTTGGCCCAAAATGTGATAAAATTGCTGGACTTACCCCTTGTGATTTTTTTCTATTTTTGCCTGCAATTCTTTGTAAGTTTTGGCCCAAATCTTGATAAAAAAGCTGGAATTACCCTTTGTGTTTTTTACAAACTTTTCATGGAGGGTTATGAAAATTTTAGTTAGAATTGTTAACCAAGTGTTATGAATCCATAAATATTTCCACATTCAATCGATGTTTAATACCCTGTTACAAACTTGTTAAAATATTTCAAACAGATAACTAATTCATACAACTACTATGGTATATGAAAATGTCACTAAATGTAAACCCATTACTACTTTTCTCTAAATCGTCTACAATGTATCCACCTAAACTGAGGTATATATTCATTTTAAAACTTACAAACTATACAGATAGCGGAACTATACAGAATATTAAACCAGTTCATCTGAAGTCTTCTCATGAC
Organism: Asterias rubens; assembly: GCF_902459465.1. Taxonomy (NCBI): domain Eukaryota; kingdom Metazoa; phylum Echinodermata; class Asteroidea; order Forcipulatida; family Asteriidae; genus Asterias; species Asterias rubens. The sequence continues at coordinate 20,973,739 of NC_047064.1, read as the reverse complement.
ATGTCTTGGCTGCACTATTCTGAGAGTCAGATCACAGGGTCCAAATTTCATGAAGCTATTTAGCAGAAAATACTGCTTGACAAACGTCATTGCCAAGCAAAAATTGAGTGGGGCAACAGTGTAAACCTGTTTCTGTCATTAAGCAATACTTTTCTTTGCTTAGCAGGTTTCTGTGTTTACTGGCTGTATGAAATTGTTCCCTGGTGGGTTACTATGAATTTCGTTCTGGGTCCAAGAATGCAGTGAAACTCACACCGTATCTGTACATGTATTATGCATTTTGACTCTCAAAATGGCAGACTGTAAAGTGGTAGTACAATCCAAGTTAAGATATGTATTTGAGGCTGCATATGTACATTTAGACCTATATCATTGGTTAGGCCAAGGAAAGCAAATTAACAGCATACTTTTTGTCTTTAAAATAATTACACTGGAGGGCTAAAACAAAGTACAGTGCATGTAAGTACTAGGAACTGGAAACATTGTGTCTAAATTATACCTTCAAAACATTTGTCCAAATTGCTCATTTACAATACTTGTACATGTCTGATGAATTTTGGTGTCTAAGTTGTCATTAAACAATACTTCACACATTAAACATGATACCCAAATTGATATGTTACAATAATTGTACTTAAGTAAATGGCAAATAGAACTTGACATCCAAATTGTTAATATAACAATACAGATGTAAAGTTACCAATGAGTCTAGATGGTGTCAGCGTTTTGAGACACAGTCGCAAAGTTTTAAATCCTACTAAGCTTAAAGGTCAACATGTAAAAGTATACCAGAGGAGACTGATCAAATATCTTGTTAGTTGGGCTTCATGGTAACCAAGTTATGTCTTCCCGTCTGTGATGCACTTATAAACATATCCTTCATTCTACATTACTTTGTTGAACTAAAAATGAACAGTGTCTCTTTTCAAAATTATATTTTAACTATTAAAACGTTCAGACATTATGATTTCAGCAATAGTAAAGATTAATGCTACTCCATTATTAGTAACAAAGACAAACATATGAGTTGAGACTACAAAAGTCAAATTTTCATTGTAAGGAATTCTATACAGTTATGTTTACAATAAAAACAAAATATTTATTTGGATACTTGCTCCATCTTAATCATCTTAAAGTTGTCTCTACTTGGTAACTTAGACTAATTTTCAACGAGCGTCACTTCGTCACATGGAACATTCCAAATTTCAAATGAAAATGTTCTAACCATTGCACCCATAAACATTCCTTATTTGTATTGTCTACATCGTACAAGCAAATCCTTTGTAAATAAGAAAGTTGCCAAAATGTGATTTTTAATCCATATGTTGTTACGTTAGTCAAAAGTGTGATTAATTATAAGTATTCCCCCCAAAAAACATTATTATACACATAATGAATGTTTATGAGTGCAATGGTGCGAATATGTTCATGAGTTGAAAGATGGAATGTTCTATTCAACGAGGCGGAGCCGAGTTGAATGGAACATTCCAGCTTTCAACGAATGAACATATTCGCACCATTGCACGAATGAAAAACATTCATTATTTGTTTTATATAACATCCAAGTAGAACTTTGTCATTTTGATTGAAAGAAACAACTTTCAAAACAAACAATTTCAACTGTAGAAGCCGAATGCTAGTAATTTTACTATGCCTTCTTGCAGTAACACCTGCTGCGTTACCAAAGACACGCGCACGCAGTGATGTTTTTACTCAGCTTTTTCGTTCCATCCGAAAAGTACCATTGCTCGCTGGCAGCGTGCCAGCGTGCAATGGTACTTTTCGGATGGAACGAAAAAGCACGGCGAGTGACTCAGCGTGCAATGGTACTTTTATTTGCTATCACGTGACGGACAATCCTCCAATCAAATGGCAAGGATCTGCTTGGGTGTTATATAAAAAGTTATAGTTAATAGAAAGTTAACTATAACAAAATATACATTTAACTATTTTGTTTTATGGCAGTAAAATATCTATCCAATAAGATATATTTCTCCAAGAATTTCAGTCATTGAAATTATGTGCTTGAATCATATCCAGCCAAGCAAATTTAATAGAGGTCTAATCAGTAAGACACTGCTTTAGAATTGCAAAGGTCGTGGGTTCGAATCCCACCAGAGTAATAAGCCTGTAATTTGTTTTCACAGAGAACCATAAAGTACTGAGTATACAGTGCTAATTCACATCGGTGTGTAATAATGGGTAAAAACCAAGATTGGTATTCTTCATCCCCTATGCAAACTAAATTTACACTAAAGCATTACCAACTTTACCTTCGTCCTCATCAACCTTACATCCATCATCCTTACTCCCTCTCTCATCGCCGCTGATGTCATCACTCTTTCCGTTCTGGTTGGTATCAACGGGCTTGTAGGTCTTGTCATCGTCACGGGTCACACCTTGTCCATGTTTCCAACCTCGCCAGTGGGGAAGCCTGAATGGTACTCCAGCTATAGAAAGAAAATCAAGATAAAGGTTTTTTAATTTTATTTGTGTACCCTTACACCGACGTGTATTCAGTAGGCAGAATACCCCCTCTCCAACACGTCCCGCCATGAAGCGTTGACGGTAGCACCGGCCCTGGCGCTGTATGTGCTCGAAAATACATGGCAAATCACTCAGGTGGGATGTGAACCCACAACCTTCAAAATGCTAGAGCAGATGTCTTACCACTAGACCACTGAGCTAGCCTGCAATTGGGTCAGAACACTTTCCTTATCCATGATTTCACATAATAATCTTTGCAGTACCCGCTGTTCGAACTGCCTATAACGACCAGGCTATCTTGGCTCTAGTATAAAGCAAAGGTCAAGGGTTTGAATTCCAACTGAGTGATTTGACTGGTTTAGAGAGCACTCTGCTGATTTGAAGAGGACTCAAATTGTTGGAAGATCATATTATAAATTGTGCTGGTTCAAAAAAAATCTTACTTTACTTTACTGGTTAAAGGAACATTACAGAATTGGTTTTGCAAACAAAACAGTGTAAGCATTTTTTGTAATCCACCATATTATACATAAACTGACAAACCTGTAGAAGTTTGAGAGCGATAGGCCATCTGGTACACATTTTGCATGACATCGATGCAAAAACAGGAAATTTGATTATTTGTTTCTCATCAAATTTGACTCTTCATACAGAAATACTGAATGATGTTTTCTACTATCATCATCATCAGACCATGTAAGTTTTATGTAAATCTGTGTGATCCTCACGATTTTTGTTTCTTACCAATTCTGTAACATTCTTTAACAATTGTGTGAGTTGAAAGTTCCTCATTATGGCCCAATGGATGACATAAAGTATTTTAAAGTTAACCCACCTCCCATCTCTTCTCCTTGTTTGATGGTCTCGGGCATGTTAAGACCCAACGTCTCAGGGAGTAAAAGACTCAAGAAGCTTGCAAGCACAGCGAGACAGCCAAATACTAAGAGTGGAAGTGGTTCCCATAGACTGCGAAGTACCAACAGAGGCGGAGCCATGATGCTTCCAAAACGGGCACACATGGACGAAAGACCAATACCAATACTCCTGAAAACAAAACAGAGAATTTTTATTAATTTGGATATAATCTTCTAAAAGGGAAGGAACACGTTTGGTAATTGTCAAAGACCAGTCTTCTATCTTGGTGTATCCCAACATAAGCATAAAATAACAAGCCTGTGAAAACTTGAGCTAAATTAGTCATTGAAGTTGCGAGAAAATGATGAGTGAAAAAATGCCCTTGTTGGACAAGTTTGTGTGCTTTCAGACAGGAATAAAAGACTTCTGGCTAGAAGTCTTTTATTATTTTAGTGAGAAATTACCTCTTTCTCAAAATCTGCGCTACTTCAGAGGGAGCCAATTCTCACAATATTTTATACTATTAACAGCTCTCCAATGCGCGATACCAAGTCAGTTTTTAAGTTAATATTAATTTTGATAAATTACCAAACGTGTACCTTCCCATTAATGCTCTTATTAGAGCAAAACAAGAAGAGTGAAAACAATGAAGAAATTTTAGTTTTATATGTGGGAGGAAAACCCCAGAGAATTATTCCAGAGAAATTCAACCCACACAGACGTAGGGACTGAAAACCCAATCCACTTAGTGCCCAACAGTGGGATTCGCACCTGGATAGCGGAGGTGGAAGGCGAGGCAAGACAGCATCACAGCAATATGACTCCCAGACTTAACTACAGATAATGAGTTCATGATGGATCAGGTTTGCTCAGCGGCTTCTTTCCCGGCCCTTCACCTCTGTTGACCCCGGTTCGAATCCTACCTCAGACGAGAGCCTTGCATATGGATTGGGTTTTCAGTCCCTGTGGATTGGGTTTTTCTTTATTCTTCTTGTGTCAGTCACTCAAACCAGGAGAAATTGGGTAGAATTTTGCATATTTTCACAATCACATATCAAAAAGTTGAGAGTCAACATTGACAGGGCTAGGGGGCGGGGGCCCAACAAGAACCAGCTGGAATTGTAGGCATCAGTATCTGTTTTTAATTGCCCGGTTTTGCTGAATTATAGATTTTGTTTTGCATTTTGCGTGGTGGCAAGCCATTGATTTTCCCTTTTGCCCTTTTAAAAACCAGCCCATCCATTGACTGGTTGTTAATTAAAAATGAGAGGCTTTACGTGTGTCCCTAATGTGTTGCCTCAGGCTGATGCCCTGACATATAGTTATTGTTTCCTAAAAATTAACAGTGTGACCTTTTAAATTTGGTGTCATCATTAATGTCAGACTATCAGAAACTGACTTTATCCTTGGTAACCAATCAATAAGTGATGTTTGTATATGAACAACTGGTACTACATACAAGTTACCGTGGTATATGCAATGGAATTTTGGAAGAGTGCATTTATTTCAACCCTGTTGTTTATAAAAAAGTGCAATTCTGTCAACCAAAAAATGCCTACTTTCTAATTCTTATTCCTTTTGAGTGCAACCTTCACACTATGGTTGAGTATTTTAAAGCATAGTTGCGATAATCGTAACCCTCCATCCTCCCGACGGTCGGAGAGGATGGAGGGTTACGATTATCGCAACTATTTAAAGCACTGCTAGACTTATGTCAGTAACATATTTCTATTTTCTCTACAATTTTAAATGAAAATAGAAATATAATTTGTGAGTATGGTACCTGACAGGGGTAGGGAAGATCTCTGCTGAGAATATGTAGATGAGAAGAAAAGAAGCCGAGATACCAAACTTTCCAATCATCGCTACGGTCGTTCTTCCTGCTCCAGCCTCTGCAATAAATTCCATTTGGATGATTGGTTAATACAAGAATATATTTGTCGTCATGACAAAGATACTTCAGTGCTCCAAACGTTTAGGTCTTGCCCCCCCCCCAATCTCAACCACCAATGTTCTCTCTGAGTCAAAACCCACAAAATACTAAAATATCCCTACTTCGAAGCTTTACAAACATTATAACATTTTGATCAATCACAAGCCTTGCATTTTTTTTTTTTTTTTTTGCTTTTTATAAAATATCCCTTTTGGAAATTTGAAGAGCCACTGGGCCATTTGTTTTGCTATTCACTAAAAGCATTTCATCAGTTCCCTAAGGAATATGTAGCGCACCAAGCTAAATCAATCACAAGAACCATCTCTGCCCTCACAGGTGCCCATTTACCTGACAAAAAACATGGGTGAAGAGAAGCAATTGTAGTTGAGTGTCTTTCCCATGACACATAAAGTGATTCTGGGATTCGAACCCACCTCATGATGTTTCTCACCTCATAGTCACGAACCTCAACTTGGTGAAGGACAGCAATGAAATAAGAATGTCTGATGATCTTGCAAAAATGTTTGCCATTTGCTTAAGATTTTAGTTTCTTACCAATAAAGATGGTTGCCAGGCAGGAAATACCTCCAAGGAGTAAAGATAAGAACAGGATGAAGCGACGACCAAACCTGTCGATAGTCAACAAGACAGCAATGCATGCTGGGATCTCTACAAAGCCACCGATAAAAAACGCTAAGTAGTCGTCGGTTCCGAGGTTGGAGGTGCTCAACGATAGGCCGTAGTAAACTGCAGCATTGACAAACCTGTGAAGTTACAAGAACGATGAGTAATACAATTCTAGGTTAAAATCAAGTACGATTTTAAACGTTGCATGTCTATAAGAGTTATTTGCTTTTCCTGAAGACAATCAGAGCATACTGACCGAAACGTTGTGTCGTTAACCACCAGTTCTTTTTATAACAAACGCTACTCGAAAGCGATATAAATGTATTTAGTTGATAAACATTTGAAACAGTATTTATAATGTATATACAAAAAAATGGTCATTAGAAATGCTGCCAAAACGAAAAACATACTGTCTTTGTTTAATAATAAAAGTTGACTAACAAGTTTCAAACATGCAAAATGCAGTATAACCACAACAATTTAGGGGAGGGTGGAAACATTACTCACCAGTTGAACATAACATTAAATGTTCTCTTTCTTAGGTTTGGAGTGCGGAACAAATCAATAAATGATCTTCTAACCACTACCTAAAATTTGGTGAAAATAGAAAGAAAAAAAATTAACTTAGATGATTTCAATATTTTTTTGTATTGCTTTTCAATCCAAGCCTTGAAAACCTTCAATATTAATTTAAAAGTGAAGGGTGTGTTAACCTTTCCTACATAGTGTTTACATTTTATTGTAATTTACAGCCAATAGAAGCTCAGTGTATTTGTTATGATGCGGACAAATACAAAATCCTATATGTATCTTTAAAGACAGGGTAGACTTCAAAAACCAGTAAGCTCGCTCGGTGTTTCTAAACTTTTGCATAAAATAACAAATCTTAGGATAAAAGTGCTCTATTGGTCATCAAAGTTGCAAGGAAATAATGAAAGAAAAACACCCTTGTTGCCACGACTGTGTGTGCTCTAAGATGCCTGTAAAAAGTCTTTTGCATATTCAACAATTTATTTGTTTTACTTTATTCTAATTTTGTTTTCTAAATTTTGTAAAAATCATGGTAAAAACATTAAAATGTAAGAATGTTCAATGTCTTTCGTTTCTTTTCAACCAATAAAAAGTGACTATATAATATTTAAAACGAGTGTAATTATGCCTGTTTTATTTAACTTTTCATTTTCAGATTGATTATTAATTTCATTTTTTCTGAATATTTATTGCAACATTCTCTATAGGTTTTCCCACCTGCATTCGATCTGCCTCACTAAAGAGTTGTTCTGGCAGTTTGGCCTTGTTGACTTTGGCAATTTTACGGATAATGACCTCAGCTTCCGCCAGCCTGCCTTGGGTGATCAGCCAACGGGCAGACTCAGGAATTACGCTGTCAAAAAAAAAAAATGGAAACAAATAAAAAATATAGTTAGTCTGACGTTTCGACCTAGAGTCTTTCTCGAAGAGTAAATGACAACACACAAAATATGAAAAAGACCAAAGAATTATAAAGAGGAAGGGAGCAGCAACAGACAATCGACAGTGACGTCATAGGTGAGCAGACATGACCAGTAGGATTTGAAATGCAGTAATGGTCAGCTACTTTCTGGGAGTCCTTGGTATATAACGAGATATTTGTGTAAAGATCAAATTGTAATAAATGAAGAAGTAGAGCCTTGTGTTATGTACTTGTATTAGTCTTTTTAGTACGGCATGATGGGGGGTGTGCCTCCTATGATTAATGCAAGCATGGAATTTGGCAAAACCTGTCAGAAATGTCACAAGAAAGAAAAAATATGGTATAATAACAAGCAATGTCAACCATTTATAAAATTGTAGTTAGGCCTATGGTTCAGGCCCCCTCTTTATTTTGACGACCTTTATGCATTTTCATAATCCTAAACAGAAACCCTAACCCGCGAATGACGTTTTTCCCGGAGGCTGTTCATAACATTCAGGACATCACACTCTGTATTATGCCAAATTCCATGCTTGCATTCTTACAGGCACAAATTGCCCGTAAATATTCCTTCGATCTGCACTGTGTAATCGGTTTAAAAAAACTTTTGTAAAATGTCGTTGCAATGAACAATTAGTTGAAAATGAAACCCAACAACATTAATCGAGAAAACATTGTCCAGATCTAGTTTCTACTTTCATTGGCACGGAAAGGGTTTCAAGTTTAACTTTAGTTTGTAATTACTCTTTAAAGGTGCATCTTGTACTGAAACACCAATATCCTTATGTCCATATAATGGAGTTAATTGTTGAAGACAATGTGTGCTATGACACGGATCCATAATTTGATTGGTCTGTTTCGTTTTCAAACAGCGATGTATTTATGTAGCTAAATATTGAACATTATAACACCCCTTACAAATATTCTGCCTGCTCATTGGTTTAGAGCGCGTCACATGACATGTCTTAGTTTTGCTAGACGACGGCCGTTTGATAATGCATTGGTTTGTGCAGTACCCAGACGTCCGTTGCGTGTAGTAGGATGGTTAATTAATAGTCTGTAACCATTTCGGATTGCACGACACTACATACAGCACAGTAAACGTTTTTGCAATCTGTATTCCCGTCGTCCGTGGATTGTAGCATTCAGGTCTGTAACTTAATAGTACTGCAGTATTTAGAAATGTTTGGGGTGTTATAAGAAAAATATTGACTGTTTGTACTCTCGTGCAATGGTTAAAACTATGACTCCCTCGGTGATCCCCGTAGCGTTCTATTTTCCCTCAGCTTCGCCTCGGGAAAACAGAACGCTCCGGGGATCACTTCGGGAGTCATAGTTGAAAATAGAACGCTCCGGGGATCACCTCGGGAGTCATAGTTTTAACCATAGCACTCGAAGCAGTCAATATTTGTATACTAGTGTCACTGTTGGGACTGAATGATGCATGAAACGTGAGGCGCCTGTAACAAAAATAGTCCTAGATATATGTTTCAGTTAACTATGAAATAACAAACCCGTGAAAATTTGGGCTTAATCAATTTCGAGCAGGAGAAAATAGTGAGAAAACAATGCACAGCAATATTTTTTTCAGAATGTAATCAATTCCGTAATTTAGTTATAAAAACTGAAATCAGCTGTTTTTAAAACAGGTTTTAAGACACATTTTTCTCCAATGACACAGAACATTTGGTTTTAGTATGATTTTTTTACAGGCCTGCTTCTTTTTTGAAAGGGCAAGGGCACTGAGGCATTTTCCCTTTGGTAAAGGGCACCCTAAGAGGAAATAATTGTAAATTTCTAAACCCGAGCATTTAAAGGGCACAAAGGCAACGACAAGGGGGCAAGGAGGTAGTTGCTTTCGCCTCAGAAATATCAGACCTGAACTTTATTATCAGTAAGCTTTCAGACTAAAACAAATAATGCATAATAAGAAGATTTACCGAATGAGAAGAAAGAAGGCTGCAATTGGTATGGCTCCGATTAGTTGCAATGTTCTCCAGTCACGAACAAAGTAGGCAACGACGGCTAGTAGCATGTAACCCATCGCAAAGGCACATTCTGCACAAACTCCTATAAAGGTGCGCCACTCGGGTCCTACGAGCTCCGTACCTGGTGAGGAGATGGAGAAAGGAAATGTTGGAAACGGCATTCGGGGGATGGGGGCAGGGTGAGGTTTGGATTATGTCATCAGGGAGTGGTTCCAAATGGGTTTGATTCTCTTTTGTCTAAAAGGCACTGGACACTATTGGTAATTATTATCATAAAACCTTACTTGGTGACGAGTAATGGGGAGAGGTTGATGGTATAAAACATTGTGAGAAACGGCTCCCTCTGAAGTTGAGTAGTTTTCGAGAAAGAAGTAATTTTCCACGAATTTGATTTCGAGACCTCAGATAAAGAATTTTAGGTCTCGAAATCAACCATCTAAACACACACAACTTCGTGTGACAAGGGTGTTTTTCTTTCATTATTATCTCGCAACTTTCGACGACCAATTGAGCTCAAATTTTCACAGGTTTGTTATTTTATGCATAACACTGGTCTTTGAACACTGGTCTTTGACAATTACCAATAGTGTCCAGTGTCTTTAAAGGCACTGGACACGTTTGGTAGGTGTCAAATACCAGTTTTCTCTCTTGGTGTATCCCACCAACATGCGTACAACAACAACCCGTGAAAAACTTGGGCTCAAGTGGTCATCGAATTTGCAAGAGGTGCTTTCAGATGCGTAATAAAAGGCTCCGGATGAAGTCTTTTATTATTTGAGTGAGAAATTACCTCTTTCTCAAACAGAGGGAACCGTTTCTTACAATTAAAAAAACATCACCAGCTCTCCATTGCTCGTTACCAAGTAATTGTTATGATAACAATTGTTTTAAAATATTACCAATATTTTAATAATGCTGAAAGAGGGTCTTTGAAATAATATAAAAACAATTATGTTCATTCTTCTTCAGTTTCTTATTATTTCCTTTTTTTTTTTTTTTTTTTTGGGGGGGGGGGGGGCTGCACAATGGAGCATGAACCCTTCATCACCAGAGAGGTCGAACCTAATTCCCACGCCGGTGCTTTTCGAAATTTATAACCCGTCTCAAAATGAACAGATGCTACCAGCTTAAAACTGGCGGGAAAACACGCTGCATCAATCATGGAATGACGAATATACCGTTTCTTTAAATGGTACTGGACTGGTAATGACTAAACAATATTGAGCAACATTGTGAGAAACAAACTCCCTCTGCAGCAACGTGGTTTTTTTGAGAAAAAGGTAATTCCTCACTGAAATGTTGAAAACTGAACAAAAAACTTCAGGCCTGAAGCAGTATTGTTTACAGGCATCTGGAAACACACACAAGATTGTGCAACAATGGGGTAACCTTTTTCTTTCATTTTTGTACTTGCAACTTTGATTACCAATTATTGATTCAAAATTTGATATTAAGTTATGCATAATGTTGAGATACACTAAGTGAGAGCACTGGTCTTTGAAAATTACCAAGGGTATATAGTGCCTTTTAACAAAATACGGTCAACTATAACCTTGACATAGGTTTCTGAAACTATTTCGCGGAAGGTTCTCAGTTTGACGCGGCGCCGTCTGCACAACCAACAACCTCGATCCCTGAGGGTTAAATCAACTATAAGGTGCATCCATTGTTTATTAGATTATGAATCTAAGCATTCGTAAATTGGACTTGGTTTCCGTTACTTCGAGAATCGAACCCCACATTCAGCGCATTGGACCACCACCACATGTCTTATTTGAATCATGCGCCCTTTTCGAAACCATGGCATACGGCTCCAGATTCGGCTCAGGATAGCTTGGCCAAGCGAGCGTTTTGAAATTTTGCGTGTGCTTTGCGTATACGTGCTAAGGGCTTCGGACAAGGGAAAGGAGCCTGAAGCTGAATCCAAAGCCGAAACGTAGTTTCGAAAAGGGCCATGCAGATGTTTGATCCATGCTATTTTTCAGTGGGGGTGTTTAATAAATTTTAATAAAAATTATTGTCCAGGGTCGTGGTACCTACCCTGAAAAACCACAAACTCAAATTAGAGGAACATGTATCTCCTTGAATATTTCGCTAATAGAAAACACAAATGAATATACATTTTGTTGGGGGTACAAATTGAGAAACATTATAGCCCACCTACTGAGAATGAGCGTGGGAATGGATCCACTGGCCCTATACATTACTGTCCAGTATATAGTAGATCTCAGGTTCCGACTGAAATGGAGACTAATTCTATAAGTAGGCATATTGTTCGATAACAGTTTGTTTGTAGGATTCCAAAAGGTTTTCAAAATAACCCCGGGTGGGACTGTGGTAACATGTACATTGCGACCATTTTGTTACTCCTGTACATAGTCAAAATTAAGTTTAATAATATATAGGGGCCTACACAAACCGTATCTACCATCACTTTGAATGAGTTTTCCTTCAACTTGTGTGGAGGTCAGTACGTGTAGCAAGAAAATAAACATTTAAAGGTATTACTTTGTAAAAGTAACTTTATAATACTCAAAGAAAATCAAAAATCAATTCAGATTCTTTGTCATTAAAGGCAAAGCATGCCTTTGGTTTTGAAACCGCTCGATTATTGTATAAACGAGATGTAGGCCTTGACCATAAAACTATAAACAACGTGAACACAAATTCATTGCAAAAGGTGGTCGCGTTTTTGAGATATCGCCGTAAATCCGGAGTGGTTTAATATCCACGCATGAAGAATTCATACACAATCTGATAAGCATTACTGACAGTTGCGCTCCTCAAATTCAAATGTTTAAGGATAACAACCTTATCGTTTTCCTTAACCCCATATAGCTTCGAACTAAAGAGTTTTTCCACATGCTTTAAACTATCGAAAGCTTTTGTTGTGGGCTTCAAAAACCAACAGTTTTTTATTGCCATTAATTTAAGAGTGATAACCAAACCTTATACCGTTCCTTTAAAAACATTTCGTTTAAAACTTCCTTACCTATAACAAACGCCATGATGTAGACCCCCATGTTAGATACAGCCAGAAAGAAACGCAATACTATGAAAGCAGACATCGTAGGAGCAAACACTGTGACCAAGCTGAAGATAAACTGGAATCCAAGACACAGAAATAATGTCCGATGACGCCCCAACCTGAAAGAAATTTAGAATGACAATAATTTCAATATGCGATTTTGTTTAAAAGTGTATTTAAAGGCATGGACACCTTTGGTAATTCGTCAAAAACCAGTTTCAACACTTGGTGTATCCCAACATATGCACAAGCTTACAAGCTTACTAATTTGTGAGCTTTCAATTGCCTCGAAAAGGCTTCAGGCCTGAAGTATATTTTCTTTTTTTGAGAAGTTAGCTCTTTCTCAAAAAAACTACGTGACTCCAGAGGGAGTCGCTTCTCATAATATTTTATCAACCGCTCTCCATTGCTCGTTTCCAAGTAAGTTTTTATGCTGACCATTATTTTGAGTGATTACCAATAATGTCTTCATTAGACATCTCAGGCTGTTAATTAACAACTTTTCAAAGGATAAACACAAACGGGATTACAGAAAAAAGTTGGAAGAACATCAAGCCTGAATAAAAAATACCCCTTACCAGTCAGCGAAGAAACCACTGATGAGAGAACTGACCAACACACCGGCAAAGAACAACGACTGGGCCATCTCCGGTATGTTTTTTTGGTCGCAGACAACATCGAACTGTCAACAGAAAAAGAAAAAATGTTTATATTTGTTGACATTATTGTTATCAAATCAATTATCTTCAAGCACGTTTAACAAAAGTTATGAATCAAAATGTGTTGATTTTAATCATAATCTGAATGTTAATCCTTCTGGAAACATCGCACCAACTTTTTCTAAAGAAGACAATGAACACATTTCAGTTATAGAAGTGGAAGGAGTGAAGCGATTTATCTTTCTTCGCTAACCAGAACGTTTACAAGACTGTCATATGTTCCTTTAAGAAATAATGATTTTCATGGTTTTTTTTTTTACGTAAGACATTCGTCAGAATAAACAATACATAAGGGTCAAACTTGTACCAAATACAAACATATTTTTTTTAATGATAAAAAAAAAAAAAAAACCTCGGTAGTAGTTTTGAGTTTTGCCACTGCCAGCATATTATTTACTCTATATACCACTATGGCTTGTGTAGTATCCAGTCATTTTATTATGAAATGACAGCAACATAAATCTAGCACAACAATAAGCAGGAGAGTGCAGTTATCGTTTTAAAGGCGCTAGACACATTGGTAATTACTCAAAATAATTGTGAGCATACAACCTACTGGAAACGAGCAAAGGAGAGCTGTTGATAGTATAAAACATTGTGATAAACGGCCCTCTCTGAAGTAACGCAGTTTTTGAGAAAAAGGTAAATTCCCACTTAAATTTTTGAATTGAATTCAAGCATCTGTCAACACAAAACTTATGCGACAAGGGTGTTTTTTCTTTCATCTCGCAACTTCGACGACCAATTGAGCTCAAATTTTAACATGTTTGTTATTTTATGCATACGTTGAGATACACCAAGTGACAGGACTGGTCTTTGACAATTATAAATAGTGCCTAGTGCCTTTAATAAGCATTGTGTCTCGTCTCTTGGGAAAGCATTAAATTCTATTCAGCAAAACATGACCTCGGGAAAATTCAAAAGAATCAAACGTGGTTGGCACAATGCGTTCTCATATCAAAAAAATGTGCTCGGAGTCATCTCAGAATAAACTTTCATTCCGTGGAAGGAATTAAATTAAAGAGACGCAAATCTACAAATTTAAAATATGATATATCAATTATGTTTATAAGTCTCGAATTCAGACTGTACTGTCCACACCGGCAAACTTTTTACTTGGATTGCATTTTTGTTCTCGGTCATAAAGAGTTGACTGTTTATTTTAAGGGTTGACTAATTTTTTTATAATTATGGAGGGATGTATTGGGGGGGGGGGGGTGCACTTTCAGGTTTTCCCATAAAACGATCCCCTTCTCAGCCATTGGCTCAATGCACTAGTTTGACGTGGCCGGAAGGCAAACATATCGTTGCACTTGTAAAAATGGCTGAATAATGCTGCATATAAATTTCAACATTTAATCAGATAACTTTTAACGTTTCAAGGTTCCAGATTTCAAAGGGGCATGGACATAAACAGGAGTGGATTCATAGTTTCTACTGGTAATAATTAAGTTTTTGTTTTAATAAATAACAAAATATTTCTCATGGACGCTGACTTTCGTAAAGCAGTCTCGTCAAAAAAACCTTCCGGAACATGACTGCTGCTCGCGACGTGTGTTAATTCAAACGTTGTAGTCTCGCACGCATGCAGCAGCACGCACACGACATAATAGTTCCCAGTAGCGAACTGTTTCGCTATCACCGCGACAGACATTTTTACGACTTGTCCACAAGTCTAAAAATGGTCCTAACTTTAGTTTCCTTTGACACCAACTTGATATGATTTTCGCCCCAGGTGCTTTTCATGGAGTAAGAAAGGTCAGAAGAGTTCATGATCCAAGCGTGAGAGGAATTCGGCAGTGCCCTTGAGCAAGACCCATTGCGGATTGGCAGGAAATATAATGCATAAGCGCTGTGACTATTGGATCAAGCTGTTTCAACAGCAGGATAGCTGCTTAAGCACAGAAAGCAGTAAGCACAACAAAATTATGCTTACCAGACTAAGAACACCAGCCCAACTACAATGTCACATGTTAATTATTGTGACTGGTTTCCTGCTCATTTCTGCATAAGCTCTATGAAATTGGGCCCAGGTTGAACACTCAAGACTTTTTAATCAAGTTTGATTTCTTCCGATTTTGTGGCGTGCGAAGTACTCCCCTCAACTCGATACTCCACTGAAAATGTAGGCCAGACACACGTGGCCAAACTATATGCTGCTTCAATGTAAGTCGAGCAGGGTCATTGGCCCTTACTATAGCTAGTACTCGAACTCAAGTACTATTGCTTGGTATCCTATATAGGCCCTACTTGGCACTCGACTGAAAAGTGGACTACTCGCCGAGTTCTTGATAATTTACCTCGACTTCGTCTCGGTAAAACTATCAAGAACCAGGCTTTGGCGGGTTTAAACGACTAGTTTAAAACCTCTTCACCACACATTGATTCCCTTATTATGGCATTGTTAATATAACTACTTAGACTGTTAACGTTACTACCAGTTTAACTGGTAGGTCCAGTTTGCAGGGGGAAAAAAGTTTCTATGCAAGAAGTGCATACAATAAGACTTGACAAGTTACTACAAAGTCAACCGTGGATATATGCAACTGCAAACTGAAACCAAGTTGGCTATATAACTTCAAACGGAAATCATAACAATCTTAAACCACTCTATCAGTGGTATACGGTTCTGAGTAAAAGAATATTCTTTTTTATGAAAATATATTCAAATTATTTAGCTCAGCGTGACACCCTGGAATATTTATGCGGATCGACCTTTGATAACCATGTGACAATAATGTCTATTGTTGGGTTGGCGCTACTACGGTCTGACGTTCCACGGCCCCCTGGTGTGGTGTGAAGTTGACTCGATGAACAAAATTCACACTCTTTTTTTACAATAAAATATGGCATATGATAGATGTCTCACGAGAGTGGAATGTTCATTTTTGTCAAGTCCAACTCTAAATGGCAACATTATCGCCACATATTGGTAGACGAATCACTTCTGGTTCTCTGCTGCACAATGAAATAAAACTTCACAATCACATGCTCTTATTTTCATTAGACGGTGGGTAAATGTTTTTATTTGGTTTGAGACTGAAACGATGTCAGACCCTTTCAATAATTCTCTAACGAACATGACTTTGTCAAAGTGGCTGATAAGGGTTACAGACGGAAAGAAACAACAAAGTTATGGACACCTTCTTTTTAGAATGTTTGTGACGGCGCATACCTATGGCTAGCATACCTATGGCTAGCTAGGACGAGTTACTCGTCCTAACTCGAGATAAGACGAGTCCTAACTCTTTGTGAAATCGACGGCAGTACTCTCACTTGGTCTACTCAACATATGCATACAATAACAAATCTGTGAGAATTGGAAATCAATTGGTCGTCGAATTTGAAAGAAGAAAACATACCCTTGTTGTACAAATTTGTGTGCTTTCAGATTTACAAAAGACTTCAGGCCTAAAGTCTTTTAATATTTGAGCAAGAAATTGCCTCTTTCTCCAAAAATATATTTTCAGAGGGAGCCGTTTCTTACAACGTTTGATTCTACCAAGAGCTCTCAATAGCTTGTACCAAGTAAGTTTTTATGCTAGCAATTATTTTGAGTAATTACCAAAGTAATTTAACATTGCTTGATGTAACCAACGAGGCCATACTCATGGATCCTAAATCTATACAAAGTGGTGGTCCGTATTGCTCCTAAAGCCTATTTATCCACCTTTTGTGTCCCACCCAACCATTATATGAAGAAACACGAGGTCACAACCTCCCCAAACACAATTACATCAACTTCTATGCCTCTTTTACACACTCTATGTTTACACACAAGGTACACTTTCTACACGAGTCACATTATGCAATCTTGTAAAATTCATGACCTAAATCCAACGAAATGCAGAACATGAACAGGAACTTTAATAATGCGAAAATCGACTTAGCTGTTGCAACCAGTTTTACCTTGTGGTCCGTTAAAAAGATATACGAAGCATAATTGCGAAGGTGCCGACAAATTAACAACTTCATTAAAGCACAAGTACAAATTGTTAACCCAAAACTATTCCGTATTTGTGAGGTTAGGACATCGGGGATATTTATAAATAATGTTGCGTTGAAGTCGATGTTTGTGGTGTGTCGTAGCCGAGTGGTTGAGAAAAAGGGCGCATGCAGGACTCGAGCTCTGGTGTTTCTGATCAGCAGAATGCACGTGGTAGTGCCATGACACTTGTATCATCATTGAACAATTCATCTTTACGCACCCTTGTTTACAGGTTTGCTGAGGTTTGCAAGTAAGTTCACTTTATAATGAGGCATCCTTGTTTGCGTTACCATAAATATATATGAGTAGGAGTTTTAAAGAAAAAGAAGCGGGAAATATTAAAGATAGAAAAACTCACATCTTGAACGACGGTTGTGTGATACTGTGAGCGATCGTACTCCCATCCCGCATCGCACCCAATGGTTTCATTCCAAAATCCTTCGGTCTCATTCTCATAAAGTAAAGCATCCTCTTCACCAAAATGGCGGTATCTAAGACATCCATCAAACTTTCCTTTCTCATCTCTAGGAATGCTCAAGTTCTTCCTTTCTTCGAGGCACAGTGAGTAGTCATCAGACACCTTGGAGTAGAGGCTGCAGTTCGGCTCGGTCAGCTGCGGGGTGGCACACCAGTGTGCCGTGTCTGGAGCGAGAAACACCTGGGCGAATTGATGATAACTCATAGGAAGGGAGAACACGCACACGAAGAAGAAAATCATCTTTTGGTAGCGACCAAAAGTACCAATATGGTTGAGGATCTCGTCGAAATGCATCTTGATTACTAGCTAGGATGGTCAAATGGAAGTCTGATTCAGTTGGACTCAACGTGGAGTTGCTGTTTATTTCTCACTGTAAACTCATTTCTCCGTTGTACGGGGCTCCGCAATTGTCTGTATATTCATGATTTGTGTATCATTGAAAGTTGCCGGCCAGGTCGACTTATTGCATAACAAGTCAACTCACGTTGTTAACGACAGAAAATCTTCTCCAAACTGATTATTTCCACTCTGTCTTTTGGATGGTTCGTAACCGATCACCAAATGTAGCTACTACTACAACAGCTAGCTGTGTTAAGACGAGTGGTTCCAAAAAACTCCCGACCCCCTGCTAACCTTCCCGCCAGTACACCGCACAACTAAAATACTTCAACTCGGATCACACAACCCTCGCAGAGCTAAACGTGTTCATATACTCGCCAACCAACCAGCTTAACTCCGTTAAAAATCATGGAGCTGTTTCTAACTCCATGGTATAATTGAATATTTTCCCACCAAGCAGATTGTCGAGCAGAAGCTAGTCCCCACTTCCCCGCTGTGTAGATTTGTAACGGAATGACTTGAATAATAGTATTGCTTTTGTTAGCCATGGGTATTTTTGTGGTGAATGCTTAAGTCTCTCTGACCATAGAGCTAGTGATCTGACTGACACGCACCTTCCCATTGCTTGGTTGCTTCGTGCACTCGACGATCAAGGTCAAATCTTGTTTAAAGGAACAGACACCTGTTATTGTCAAAAAAGAAAAAGAAAAGAAAAAAAGGCCAGTATTCTCACTTGGTGTATTCCAACATGCGTAAAGTAACAAATCTGTACAATGCCTATTTTGTGTTTTTATAGCTTTAATTGTTTGTATAGTTCTATATGTTTATACTGTATGCCATGTTTGAATAATGTCCATCTATAATTATATCCTTTTACATTGTCTCTTCTTAAATAAATTGTGGCATCAGGAGATTAACTCGATAGTAATTTAGTTTACTTTTTTTTTT